>NW_025335468.1:11449012-11697967 GCF_004798865.1 Varanus komodoensis | reverse complement strand
ATGGAAGGTACACAGTTTCTGTTAGTTGGAGTGTCCTACTACATTGCCATAGCAAGCACCAAATGCATGCATGCCCGGAAGGAAAAGGGAATAACAGGGCTTGTAAAAAACAGTCTGAATTCCTCCTGTTATGCCTATTGTATGAACCAGACACTCAGTAAAATTTAAATACCCAAATGTGTTCCATTTGAACATGTAGGATACAAATGTGTCAGTATACATTTCAGGAGTAAAATAATTACTATTTCAAAGCCAGCAAATTTTTTTTCTGGAAATGCTTGTCTGAAAACTTTTATAGAAAAAGCTACATACTTCAAAGTGGTAAATCTCCAATTATGCTATCTGGACAGCTTTCTTTAAACATTAAACACTTCCTTTTGATGGCTACCTGCTAGAATAATGTAATGAGTAACATATGTGACACAAAGAATAATAGGAAAAGGAGAGTTGTGTGAATTCAGACTAGGTTTCCAATTTCCTGATGAGGACTATATTTAGGCTAGTGGGTGGGGGAATTGCCATTATTTATTTTCTACTACTTTAAAAAGGAGAAGTCTCCCTTTCCCGGCAAATTTTCCAATAGGCTTGTTTTGAAGATAGATGAGAGAATATGTTATGCTCCCCACAATGAAGTTAACCAAAACATCTTGTGGTGAGCAGTTCCAAAGCCACCATCAGGCTTATTTAGGACTATTTAACCATGTAAATCACTACCATTATGGGAGTCACCACACGCCTGTTCTATGTTCCTTGAAGCTTCTGGTGGGAGCTCAAGATTCTTAGGTTTGTGGTGGTGATTATTATAATGATACTTAGTCCTAAATATAGGTTTAGGAGGAGGGTCACCCACTTCTGAAAGACTAGTGACAGCATCACTTGTGATGAAACTACTTTGGCTTTAGGTAATACTGTTATTGAGCTCAGCTGCTCGGCATTGTATAGCATTTTGGAACATATTTTAGAACATTTCCAACAGGAATCCTGACCAAGCATTTGAATACTTGTCATGATTAGTAACTTTATAATAATGTGCACATTTGGCTAGAAGTGAACCCTTTTGAACTTAGTGGGAATTATTAGTAAATTAAAATGTATTGGATTATGCCATAGATGATGCTTTTAAAAATACATGTGGCCAAAATGAGGGTTCATTGTAAGTTGTCATTTTCCCTTCAGAAATGTGTGGAAGGAGTGCTTTTGGAGTTCAAGGCTATATTTCTCAGAAGGTAGTAGGAATTTGTATAATCCTTTTTCTGCCACATGAAAATATGCCAGTCCAAGTTATCTATCTATCTATCATACCACCCAATAGCCAAAGGCTTTCTGGGCAGTTAACAAAAGTTAAAAACATATAAACAAAGAGAAGCACATATAAAACAATAAAATGATAGCAGCTGCAATCAATTCGGTACAAAGGTATAACCAACACAAAAATACAGTATAAAAACTAAGATTAAAAGTTAATGTTAAAATACTGGGAAAATAAGAAGGGTTCCACTTGGCACTAAAAAGAGTAGAGAGTAGGTGCCAGGCACACCACTCTTTAAGGAGCTCATTCCAGAGCCAGGGCACCACAACAGAAAAGGCCCTTCTCCTGGTGGTCACCTTCTTTACTTCTTTTGGAGGGAGCTCCTGGAGAAGGATCCTGGAAGATAATCTTAGGGTTTGGGTAGGTACATAAGGAATGATGTGTTCCTTGGGTTCCAACCTGGCCCCAAGCTGTTTAGGACTTTAAATGTGAATATTACCACGGGGCACAGACTTCAGCTGGGAGCCAGCGCAGCTGAAAGAGAACTGGAATAATGTGGTCCCCATTTACAGCCTTGCTGCTCTATTTTGGATCCGTTGAAGTTTCAGGACTGTTTTCAAAGGCAGCCCCACGTACAGCACAGTGCAGTAACCCAAATGAGAGGTTACCAGAGCATGGATTACTATAGCTTGGCTCTGTCTGTCCAGATAGGGTCATGGTTGATATATCAATCTAAGCTGATAAAAGGTGCTCCGTGTCACTGAGTCCACTTTTGACTCTAGCAACAGTTCTAGATCCAGAAGCACCCCCAACTATAAACCTTGTCCTTTAGGGAGAGTGGAACCTCATTCAGAACAGGTTGAATATCACCCAAATGGACGACTGGGGAGACCACCAGCAGCACCTCTGTCTTGTCTGGATTTAGTATCAGTTTGTTGGGCCTCATCCAGTTTATTACTGTGCTCAGGCACTGATTTAGAATGACCACTGCCTCACCTGGGTTGGATGAAAAGGGGAGGTAGAGCCAAATAGCATCTGCACATTGGTGACACCTCAGCCCGTGCCTCCGGATAACCTCCCCCAGTGATTTCATGTGGATGTTAAATAGCAAGTACAAGTTCAGTTCTGTATAATTGTGCATACCTGCTTTCATTTCTTTTAAAAGGTTGATATTAACAAGGACCGGTTAGTGACTTTGGATGAGTTCATAAGAGCTACAGAGAAAAAAGAGTTTTTGGAGCCGGAAAGCTGGGAGGTAATTAATGACATAGGACATAACACAGCTGTGACCCAAACAGCAAGTAGCTCATCTCTCTAGAACTTTTGATTCTCACCCCATTTCCTTTCTTGTAATTACCTGTGTATTGTGATTAGTGACTTTATTTGAATAAAATCTGAACATTGAGGACCCTGTGCCTAATCAAACTAGTGCAATAATCATAGGGTTTGTGCAGGAATATAATGAGAACAAGCACAGAATTTTTCCTGCAACATTCCTTAAATGGAAGTTTATGCCATTTCCCCCCATACATTTTGAATGTAATTGCAGGATTAGTTTTCCACATGCAGGAACAGGTGCCCATGGTTTTGGGACCTAACTTGTACATGCAGAAAGATGGGAAAAAACACACCCAGTACCCAAAGTTCTGTGCATACTGTTTCTGCAGTGTACACTTTCGAACAGATGATCAGAGCTGTCAGATCTGTTTTGGAGAAGCTGTTTCTCCATTAGCGAAGACCCTCAAGGACAGTGTCTTTTGCTAGAAGTAGATTTATCTGTAAGGAAAGCTAAGCCTACTATATGATACTCTGGACTAGAGACCTTCCTCATCCAACCAGTGAGGCGATCTCAAGCATTAATATTATTGCCCAGGAATGCCCATTGTATATGCATGACAAGCAGGAAGACAGTTTTAAGAAATGTTGCTCTTTCCTCTCCTGATAAGCCAGTGTTTATTCGAACCACATTGTCATCAAACATACTGCATGGTGCATGCACATTTGACTGTGTGACTCCATGTACAATACTTGATTGCTTCTTTGACTTTTGAATCTTCTTTGAGGGGTTTAAGATTTGGTTTTGTTGTTCTTAAGACGTTGGACCAACAGCAGGTCTTCACTGAAGAAGATCTGAAGGAATTTGAAATTCATATTTCCCAACAAGAAGATGAACTGCAGAAGCAGGCATTAGAACTTCAGAAAAAGAGAGAAGAGCTACAGAAACAACAAGATCAGTTACAGGCTCAGAAACAAGAACTTGAACAGGTACTGCTCTAAATAGTTGCAAAGTTTCCTTTAAAAAATAACTGCCTTGTATATTAATTAAGAAAGGGACATATCATTACAACTGTTCTGAAAATAAACACTCTTTAGTAAGTATATTAGTTGGGTCTGCTGGAAAGCACCAAATGCCTTAGCTCTGTGCATAATGTCCTTGTCTCCATGAATCAGCACCTGGTTTGCATGCAGAAGGTTCAGTTCCTGCTTCTCAGATGAAAAGAATGATAGGTACCATGTCTTTGAAACTTTCTTGAAGAAGAAAATGTCTTCTTAGACCCGGGACAGACTGCCAGTTGATAAATAATGCTGTGCTAGATGGTCAGGCTTGGGATAATGTACACCTTACTATTTAAGTGTCCCAGTGAAAAAAATCAACCAGACCAGAGGGTTCCTTGCACTACAAACCAGAGGGCATTGATTTGGTTCATGTGACACCACAAATCCCTCTGGCATAAAAGCCCAAAGGGCTTGTGGTGTTATGCGAACCTGCCATGGTTTTTTGAGGATGGTGTACAAACCCAGAATCTGGGTGTATAAACTACCCTGACAGGCTATGGCTCATAGGGATTAGTAGTTACCATTGGGCCTGCTATGTCATTGGAACCTAAAAACCTTGCTGGTCTTGTTATGTGGCCCCAGTGACAGCTGCCCCAGAGTGCCTTCTTGTGGGGGGGGGGGAGTTGGCAGAGACATTGTGCCTGGCCACCCCATTCTGCTGAGAGTGGGCTTGCTCACTGCAACCCTCCTTCCTGTCTGCCATTTTCAATATGGCATGGAACAAGGCAGCTTCCTTGCAGGAGTCAGGATGATGATGCCATAAGATCCTCATCTGTAACCATCCTCTTTAAATGTGAAATAACATCTATTTAAAAGAGCAGTAAGCAAAGGCTGAACTGTATGCTTTTACTAAAATTCCATGTTTTTCTTTTTAATTTTCCTTGGTGGGGTACTGCCTTTGTACAATATTTGGGCTATTTGCAATGGCTTCTTGCTGGGATCATTGAGCATCCTTTCTTGCTCAGTTATATGAGAGCAGAAGCGCCACTGATTTTTGTTGGGTTACCTGAAACTTGTGGTTGTCCTCCTAGGCTAGAAAGGTATATTGCCAGAACCACAACTGAGATATAGCAAAATTTGTGTATGTTCCCATCCAGTTCTATCATATGAAATAAAATTCTGATACACCTTGGTTTACATATTTCCTATTGCATTCCAACAGGCTGTTCAACAAATGGAAAAGAAGAAATTACAACAAGGACATCCTCCCTCAGGACCCAACGGAGAACTGAAATTTGAACCACGTAAGTAAATTATTCTCTCACCTCCACTGCGCACGTTTCCTCTTCAAACTTTCCTCATAACACACACAGGCACTGCTCTTACTTCATGGCAAAGTGTTCCTTAAAAGAACAAAGGAATAGGCAACTATTTACCACAGTGGGCCGAAGAGAACTATTTTCTGCAGGTGGATATCCACCAGCATCCTAAGCTTGACAGTGTTGGCCAGGGAAAGCTGTTGGGTTCTTTGGAAAATTTTGCCCTTGAAAAAGTAACTTGTTATTTTACTAATGAGATGCATTTGTACATGAAAAGAGCAAGTCACTGGATGGTCATTCCTGAGTATTACAGTTTATGGTAGTGATTATGTTTGTTACTCATGAGTAAACTAATATTCACACTGTGTTAAAAAGCCAGGTCAGTAGTTTGGCACTGGATATTCTGCTGTAAATAGAGTTAATATTGGGAAGCTGAAGACTGGTTTCTTCCCATACACTTCCCTTGTCAAACAATTCAAAAGAGGGACCTCATAAGACTTAAGCATGCAATGGAAAAAAAACTTTATACAAATTCCAAAAATGTCTCAGCAATAGTAAAGTAAAAAAAAGGGCAAGATTATTTGAGTAACCTTGTGTATGTACATGTGAGACACAAAAAATTGCATTTCCAGAATAATAAAGCAATTCAATACTATTGAAAATGAAGCTATAATGTCTTACGTAAAGCATGAATAAGAAATTTGTTCTTTAAAGCTTTTTTTTTTAACAATTATCAACCTTTTTAAAATTTCCATCAATTTTTAATTGGTCTTATATTTTCTTATATTTTGGCGATTTTTTTTTTCCTATTCTCTTGTTTTACATTTTATTATAGGATGCCTTATAAAGCCATGGAAATCAATCAATCAATCAATTAAACCAGGTTTTCAGCTTTTTTTTAATGCCTCTAACACACATACATTATTCAATGTTACTTCAGCTCCATTAAAAATAATGGACCACATTTTCTTTATTTGAAATGCTACTTGACTAGGGGAGAGATAATTAGTTTTGTGATTGTCACAGGGACAAGTAAGTCTGACTTGTTTGTAACTGAATTCTGCCAGAAAGGGGGGAAAAATCTTACCTTGATTTGCAAAGGAAGGTTGTAATTCTGATGAAAACGTGTGATGCTGCAGCATGCTCACCGCTCAAATGACATATTTATTTATTTATTTATTTATAAATCTATTTATGGAATGAACAACATTGAAACAAATTTAAACAATCAGCTCAATTAAAACAAAGCTATTTTAAAACAAAAAGAGTGGCACTTAAATCTCTCTAAGCCATTTCTAGCTTTACAGGGAAGCAGCACCTCGAACTAGATCTGAAAACAAATCTGATATAAAATAGTCTATAAAAGGCATATGGGAAATCAAACTGGCTGCAGTGTTTTGTGCTAGTTTAATTTCCTAAACATTCTTCACATAGAACAGGAAGCAGCAATCAACATGGGAAGCAACTACAGTATGCATCTCTATGGCTAGATTTACCTTTTCCAGGAGAGAGTGCACCAGTGCTCCAGCCAATGCTGAACGGAGGCACTCCTGCCCACAACAGCCACTGAAGCAATGCTAGATCAAGGAATGTGCTTGCATGCACCCTAACTCTTGCTGCACTTTCCATATTCGACAACAGGAATACGCTCACTGTATCATGTTGTGTGTACCGTTCCTCCAATGCATTTTTCAGAATATAATTGAAGTAAAAGCAGATGTATGCAATTTTTTAAACAGAGTTTATGTTTTATGTTACAGCTGGAGTACAACCAGTTGCAAATACTCAAAATCATCCAGCAGGAAACAGTCAGCATTTACCACCAGGAAACATACCTGTACAAGAAGCAGCTGCTGGATCAGATCATGTCAAGTCTCACCCTTAACCACTTGTGCCTCAACTTTATACCACATTTTTGGGAGGGAATGGGTGGGGGAAAGTGATCAGAGACTAAAAATAAATTGGAAAATGAAGTTCACGTCCATCTTTGTTTCAAATTGGTAGGATTCATATAAGCTAAATATCTTGGCTAGTGAGATTTCCAAAGGCACAAAAGATACAATTGTTGTTGCTCAGTTGCCAAGTCGTGCCCAACTCTTCACACCCCCATGGACCACAGCACGCCAGGCTCTCCTGTACTCCACTGCCTCCCGGAGTTCACCCATGCCCACTGGACCAGGGAATCCATCCAGCCACTTCAACAGCTGTTGTCCCCCTTCTCCTTTGCCATCAATCGTTCCCAGCATCAGGGTCTTCTCCAGGGAGTCCTTCCTTCTCATTAGGTGGCCAAAGTATTTGAGTTTGATCTTCAGGATCTGTCCTTCTAAAGAGCAGTCAGGACTGATTTCATTTAGGATTGACTGATTTGATCTCCTTGCAGTCTAAGAGACTCTCAGGAGTCTTCTCCAACGCCACAATTCAATCCTTCGGCGCTCAGCCTTCCTTATGGTCCAGCTTTCACAGCCATACATTGCAACTGGGAAAACCATAGCCTTGACTATACGCACTTTCGTTGGAAGAGTGATGTCTCTGCTTTTTAGTATGCTGTCTAGATTTGCCATAGCTTTCCTCCCAAGGAGCAAGGGTCTTTTGATTTCTTGGCTGCAGTCACTGTCTGTGGTGATCTTGAAGCCCAAGAAAATCTGTCACTACTTCCTTTTCTTCCCCTTCAATTTGCCAGGAAGTGATATGACCAGATGCCACGATCTTAGTTTTCTTAATGTTGAGTTTCAAGCCAACTTTTGCACTCTCCTCTTTCACCCACATCAAGGGGCTCTTTAGTTCCATATCATCTGCATATCTGAGGTTGTTGCTATTTCTCCCAGCAATCTTAATTCCAACTGGTGATTCATCTAGCCCCGCCTTTCTCATGATGTGCTCTGCACATAAGTTAAATAGGCAGAGCGACAGTATACAGCCTTGCCAAACTCCTTTCTCAATTTTGAACCAATCAGTTGTTCCATGTCTAGTTCTAACTGTTGCTTCTTGACCCACGTACAGGCTTCTCAGGAGATAAGATGGTCTGGTACTCCCATCTCTTTAAGAACTTGGCACAATTTGTTGTGATTCACACAATCAAAGGCTTTAGCATAGTCAGTGAAGCAGATGTTTTTCTAGAACTCCCTAGCTTTCACCATATCTAGTGATTCTTGGCAATTTGTTTTCTAGTTCCTCTGCCTCTTTGAAACCCAGCTTCTACTTCTGGTAGTTCTCAGTCCTCATACTGCTGGAGCTTAGCTTGTAGGATTTTGAGCATCATGGCATCTGAATTAAATTCTCCTATTCCTCTCTGTTTTAGTTAAGTGATTCCCAAGATGTTAATGTTCAGTCTTGCCATCTCATGTTCGACCGCATTCAGCTTACCTTGATTCATAGATCTTACATTCCAGGATCCTATGCAATATTGTTCTTTACATCATTGGACTTTCCTTTCACCACCAGATACAGTGGTACCTCAGCTTACGAATGCCTTGGTTCACGACCAAATCGGGTCTCGAACAAAAATTTCATGAAAATTTTGACATGGGTTACAAACTCCCCATTGGGTGGCAACCAAGATCGCAGCCATCTCCCCACCCCATCCCCCAGTGGGGAGATGGCCATGATCGCAGTTGCATTCATGCAGGGAAGATGTGCGTGATCAGGGGCGTGCTCCTGAAGGAAAGACAGGCGCAATCTCGGCCATCTCCCCCCCAACCAGCATGATCGCGGCCATCTCCCCCCCCCCCCCCAAGTGGGGAGATGACCGCGATTGTGCTGGGGGCGGGGGGGATGGCTGAGATCGTGCCTGTCTCTCCCTCCCCCAGTGCGCCCTGTTCACGCCTATCTCCCCCCCCCCATGCGCTGGGGTGACGGGCACATGCAGGGATGACAGGCGTAATCTTGGTCATGCTGGGGGGGGGGGCAAGGAGATGGCCGCGCTTATGCTTGGGGGGAGGATGGCCGCGATCTTTGTTGTTGTCACTTTGCTTCACATTTTTCTGATTAAAAAAATGGTTACAGAATGGATTAACCTTATTTACATTGAACCTTATGGGGAAATTTAACTTGGCTCACGACCAATTTGGGTCACAGCCAGAGTCCTGGAATGGATTAAGTTCATGAGCCAAGGTACCACTGTATATCTGCAACTGAGTGTCCTTTTGGCTTTGACCCTCTCACTTCAGTATTTCTGGCACTACTTGCATTTGCCCTCCCCTCTTCCCCAGTAGCACACTGTACACCTTCTGACCTCAGAGGCTCATCTTCTGGCATCATATATTTTAGCCTTTTGATACTGTCCATGGGGTTTTTCATGGCAAGGATACTGGAGTAGATTGCCATTCCCTTCTCCAGTGGATCACCTTCTGTCAGAGCTGTCTGCTATGACCTGTCTGATTCATTCTGCTACCCAAGTCCTTCATCATGGCAAGTCAGTGATCCATGAAGAGGAAAAGATAAAATACGGGTTTTCAAAGCTGTGGGCCTTTACTGTGAGAAAGGTCTATAAAAATATTCTGGTTTTATCACTAGGTCTAAGTAGAGAACTAGGTATTATCTGGCTTTTCTCCAATGAAATCTGTTGATTGCCTTTAATGTGATTCTGGCTGCCTGGCTATCATTTATGCCTTGGAAAATCTCACTTCCCCAACTTCTTTGAACGGTATTCTTTTATCATCATCCAGAAAATTCATTGATTCATTGAAGGAAAAAATAAAAGGAGCAACATCCCACCCGTTTTCTTTTAGATAGTTGTTTTTGATGCCGACAATCTTAATTGCCAGTGGGTGGAAAGGGAGGTTTGCTTCTTGGAGATAATCTACACAAAAGGCACAAGACCCTTAGTATATGACATTTTTCCTAAGAGTGCCAACTATGGAGAGCAGTACTTTTATGTCTGAGGACTGAATGAGCTCTTTGTTGCTGAGTTGAGACAGTCTATTTGGTATTTGAGACCATATGAAAAACAATCCACCTGTGATCTGATTTCAAGAAATTCTGCACATTAAAAAATAACTGGAGTATGAAGTAATGGGAAGCAATGAATGTTTTCTGTTTACAGATTCCTAAAAATGCCAACATAAGACCCCTTCAACAGAAATGCTACACTTGAAGGGTATTGATTGAGCTATCTCTGTTGCTAACTGAATGTGGTGTGTCAGCTGGGTATTTCCCCTGCAATTCTGGGGTAAGGAGGATACTTTGGCCTCCTTTTCGTAATAAGTTAGTTGCATTTATTCCATTGTGAACTACAGAAGTGAGCTCTTTAAATGATGGAAATATTTTCAGAATTAGCAAAGTCATAGCTTCTTTTTCTGGGCAAAGAAGCCAACTTCTTGCTGTCAGGAAAAAAAATCTTTCACAACCAGCAGTGTGTTTTTAATTGCAACTTTGAAAGGCTGTTACTTTGAGTTTCAGTTAAAATACCAATTAATGTTACAATTTGTAATGTTACAATACTGAAGTTAAAGGGCATGTATTCCAGAGATGGAAGCACCAAACTGATATCTTCAATAATACTAAGTTTCTGCTTGATGCCTTCATTTGGCTGTGAACTTGGCTAAGAGCAACATGGTTGTCTAATTCTCAACAATTTTAGCATAAAAAGCATCTTTATAGCAAAAAACCAGTTCATTATTTAAACTTGATCCCAAAATTCATTTTTCTTCTCTGGTTAGTTATTCCTATTTGGATTTTGATTCAAACACTGTTCAGTTAAGTAGAAATGTTCCACAGGTGGTATAACATGTAGGTTAGTGGAAAAGCATTTCGAATAAGACCAAAATGCCTCATTCTTTTATGAGAATACTATTTCTGAAGTCTGTGCCTCTGGGACAGAAAAGAAGATGGCTACTAAACTACTTAGACTTCAAATGTGTTTTGTTACTCAAGAGTAGTAACCATTATTTCCAAGGAATTGGCTTGCACCTTAAGATCATAATTATTCATGCAGGGCTTCAAGACACTAAGTGTTTTGCATAAGATGAAAGACAGCTGCTGTTTATTGAGGAAGAACACTATGGCACATAATCACCTTGTTAATGTACATTTTGGCCTTCAGAGTCTCTTTCTACAGGCTAATTTTTAAATGACAACTCTCCTTTCCTGAGTGAGCCTTTCATACTGCATATGAAACAAAATTAGCAGAATCATTTCCAACTTGCCCATGGCTTTGCAAGCAGTTGCTTGAAAAGCTAGTGTAGGTTCTCTTCTTCTCCATGATAAATCAGTGGTAAGTGGCCACTGCCTGAATCACACCATCACAAATGCTATAATTTCAGCAACTGCCAAAAACTGAATCTTGTAGGTAGCAATGAGTATTCACAGCTGGCTGGCTTTAGCCAGGAAGTTAATGTATGCGAGCTTTCCATGGAACTAGGCCATGGCCTTGCAACCTCTGTGTTTCCTTTTGTTTGCTTGTTTTCACTCCATCTTGACATTTCCAATTCTCCTCCTGAAAGTTGTTCAGTGTTCTGTCCATTTATGACCCTGAAAGGCATATGGGCTTGCAGGGTGACAGGGTGAATTCTCTTTCTGGAGTTCCAGGATTTTGCTCCAATGCTTAGGGTGGCCGAATAGAAGATAAGCCACAGGCAACTGTAGTGTTTAACGCACCCCTGTTTGCACAGTGGGAGTGTTGACAGCAGGCAGCACAAGAATAATGACCTCATGGCTTATTTCTTACAACCCATGCAACCAACCTTGCTGGCAATCAGCAGAAACTCCCAGAGGAAGGCTCTTGACTCTTTTCAGGTTACTTGAAGCAGTATGATCCATCTGCACATATTCAGGCAGCAGCTTAAATGCAGGTTGCAATCCTTAAGGTCCACCTAATACAAATGATGAAAAATCTCTTTCTTATTTGTGACCTCATGAGTATTTACAGCCATAAATGGCATGCTGTCCTTAAATTTTATGTGGTATTTGTCCCTTTGTTTTAGCTTGTATATAAAATCAGATGAGAAAATAAAATATTTGGATAGAATTGTGTGCCATGTGATCCCAGAAGCTTATTCATCTTTTTCACTTAAATAGTTGGCTTCAGAAATGCTCAGGGTACTGAATTAAGTACCATTATGATGAGACAAAGGAGATTTGACAAAGACCCATTGCCTCACGTGACCCAGGTGTTATCTGACTGTTCAGAGGGCTAATAAGTGGCAGTAATGCTCATACTGAACTTGAGTAACATCAAAGATAACTAGTCCATTTGGATGAATGAGAGTGGTGCCCCACAGTACACCGGAAACAAGTGAGAGCTGAATTGTTTTTCCTGTGTGGTTAACTGGGACTTCCCTGCACAAGCGTGACCACGATCCCTACCCAAACATGAGTGTGGCCAATTCCACCCCCCCCCCCGAGCATGATGACAATTGCACAAGGAAGACAGGTTCGATCACAATTGTCACCCAATGCGGAGTTCGTGACCTCAGGCAATTTTTTCCTGAAATTTCTGTTGCAAAATGATTTGGTTGTGAACTGAGGCATTCATGAGCTGAGGTAGCACTGTATTAGTCAGGACAGATAAATGCTATTTCATGTTTATAGGTATTTCTGAACAAAACTTGTGGTAGTCAAAGAACAGAGGATTGATTGTGGTTGGAACAGAATAGTATTCTAGATGAACCCTTAGTCAGTTCCTAGCAGTGTTTGTGCAGGACCATAATACCTTGTGCAGCTTGGATTTCATCACTATATTAGAAAACATCAATGACACAACACCATTTCAAGCCAAGACAATCTGCTAGTATTTTTTCATTTTTTTTCCACTGTATTTAATACACATTGGGTTGAATTTGGAGTTGCACAAAGCTAGAGGTCACAAACTGGAAGCTCCTGTGAGTGAAATGATTTTTTTCTTATTCCCTCACTCTTCTCACATTCCTCTATGCCTGAACACCTGGAAGACTGGGGGATGCTCCGGAACAATATGGGAGGTACTGCTAATAATTCAAGGAAGGAAGAATTAGTAAAAATCACAGACCCATCCTCATCTAGTGGGGATTTTAGCTGGATACCAGTTCCATATAAGGACAGAATGAGCATTCTGTTTGTGGCCGGGCAACTTTGATACAGCCCATAATCTGAACATCACTAATTTCAAGCAAACTTCTCTACTTTAAATCAAATAATACATGCTGACCTATTGGTTTTAATGGGCAGCAATCCACCTATAGGTAGCTGACATGACACAATCCCACCTGAAATTACTAGAAGAAATCCACTCCCATTTTCATGAAAGCATAGTTATACTAAAGGCCATCATCTCTAACCTGGAATTCTATCTATTAGCCATAATATAAATTAAACAGACTTAAGCATGACTACTTAAAATGGCACTCCTCAGGTTTATTTAGTAAATTAAGGGCACAATCCAATTAAGAAAAATGGCAGCCTCCAAACTGGGAGGCTGATGATCCAATATAGAGTGGAGAACAAATGAAGGAGGCCACAGAAAATACAGGCTAAGTTGTATTGTGGCCTCCAGAGTCTTCCTTTCCTGCCACCAGAACTTACCCTTTGCCTGCTAAAATGTATTGCAGTTCTTGAGGTCAGGAAAACACTCTTGGGCTTTTCCCCAGAGAGTCTCAATTATCAGGAAAAAGGGAAGCAACACCCAGTAGAGACTTGCACCATTTATTTTGCATGCAAAGCAGGTCAGCAGGGTGGGTCATGCCCAAAAGCCAAGCTGACAAAAAGCAAAGATTTGGGCATGGTCTTTATAGATTACAGATTGGCAAACAGTTCAGACGGTGCATGTCCAGGTGCTCTCCAGTTCTAGATTGGCCAATCCTGGCCTTCCATGTCATGGCACCTTTAGAAAGTCTTTAGTGGGGTCTTGTGGCTAGGTATTTGGCTGACATTTTCTAAGAATTGTTTCTAGTGACATTTGGGGTCTTGCAAGATGTCTCCCTAACCTCGTTAGAGAAGTTAGTGAAGGTTTTCTAATAACTGCTTCCTCTTAACACTTGCAGTTATGCAGTGTTACTTTCCAAGTGTTTAGGTGTCTTAATTTAGCTTCTAACTGATCTGCAGCCTTAGACATGTAAAACTTTCACTGATTAATTATCTACAGATTTTAAATACAAAGGGCCTAAATCAGGAGCTGCTTTCAGCAACCTTGTAACTATTGCTAAGGCTACCCAGAGGCCTTTGGACCCATAGTCTGGCCAAGGCCATGGTCACTGGGTCACAGAAACGGTCTGTGTATGGCCTTCTTGCAAGTTACAGCCAGCAAGCATCATCATAGAATGACTGGCCTTTTTCTAATATTTCCACATGGGCTACTAGTTGGGGAAGCGGACAGAGCATGGACTCCCAGTTCAAAGGTCATATTTTGTTCTGTGACCTCAGATCTGGGAATCCAAAATATCCTATGGCCCTCCAGACAATGTCTAGGGGCCATAAGACCACCAATCTAACATTAAAACTATGTTGTATGAGTAACGTATTCATTTGTTTTTGACTGGAATTTACCCAGTTTGCAACTCCTGTAAGCCAAACACAGATCTGAATGCAACCCATGTAATTTTTTTTTTTTACTTTTCTGAGTTGGCAATCCGATTAGCAGTGCAAAAACTATGTACATTTGGAAAATGTGCAGGAAAAATCATGCCTTTGAAAAAGCGGCATTCAATTGGTAAAAATGAATACATTTGAAAAATTCACACAAATATTCTTGCAAAAAGAAAAAAGCTTACAATCTGATACAAATAAATTCAGATAGATTGGTTAATTTAAGAAATAGTTCAATCATTTATTGGCACAATTTCCATTGACACGGCCCTCATTTTTAAATGCACTGTGCTTGAAGTTACACTAATGCAATTCACTTCCACACAAATACATATGGGTTTGTAGGCTAAGTATCATAAAATTTCTCATTTGGTCTTATTTTATTTTGGGTTAAGGTTAATTATGTTTCCTCTTCCCCACCAACCCCATGTCAAAACTTTTCAACATAAGGAATAATATTCAGGAATATCAGAAAATGATGAAAGATATGGCAAAGTTGTACATAGCTATATACTTTCCAATGCAATATACTCAATAATTTTATTTTACCCATATTATGAACAGTTTTAATTTGATTAAGTTGATTGACTCAGTTGTTTTGGCGATTGTTTGTGTTTTTCTTCTGTGAATGAGAAAAAGTAACCCTACTACGTTTGTAATTCCCCCTATACGCACAACTCCTCTTTGTATCATAATGCATATTTAAAATGATGATGATGATGATGATGATGATGATGATAACATTTCTATGCCGCCCCTTGCCGAAGCCTCGGGGCGGCTTACAACACAATACAATACATTGAAATACAATAGAACATAATAATATGTGTGGAATGTACTGAACAATCTGTTCCCTGAAAATCTGTAGTGCCACTTTGTATAGGATATAGAAGGGGCTGCACTCCATTAGATGGAAACCCTGAATTTGAAGGCTTATAAATATCCAGTACTTTTGCCAGGCTACTGCCAAGAAAGCAGTGATAGCTAAGGAAGCAATTTTTGCCTCTCATCTTCCTGCTTCTCTTACCTCAAGATAGGTCTCCATTTTTAGAAGGTAGACTGGCAGGCCTGGAGAGGCCTTGGAATACTTCATGGGGTAGTATATAAAAAGCAAGTAGCTGTTTGTAGGGCTCAAAGAACCAGGGCTTGGGGAGAAACGTGAAGATACGGAGCACATCCTGGAAGAAGGCTGTTTAGGATCCTATTGCTAGCAATCTCGTGTTCCCCTTGTGTTCATTCCTGCTGACAAAAAGAAAGCATGCAGGCTTTTTAAGAGAAGAGAACAGCATTTTAGGAAAGGATGGTAAAAGATTTCAAAACACTCAAATTTTGTTTTTTTTTTTAAAGGGAGATTTTGATGTAAAGAGTTGTTCTAGTTAAAAGCGGGATCCTCCTCAGACTATTTAATGTTATAAACTTTTGCTACTACTTAATTTCATACAGGAGAAATGCAGGAGTTTCTCAATCAAGTTGTTTTGTTTAGTTTTTATCCCGACTGAGTTTTGCCAGTATGATTGTGGGCCAGGAAAGGGGCTGTGGTTGCTATGTACCGTCATGTCATCCCCGACTTACGGGAACCCTCTGAATGAATGGCCAGCTCTCTGAAACTCGCCAATCCACCTCGTAGCTGGTCTTTCTCTGTCTTCGACGTTTCATCGCATGATTGTCTTCTCCAGTGTCAGAATCCCGGAATCTCAATTTGAGAAGATGAAATAAAACTCGGGGTCGTAGGAAAGATCAATCATTATGAACCTCCGCGTCTTTATTGTCTATCCCAGGTTCCTGCGGTTGACTCACGATAATGCAATTACCGGGCTAGCAGAGATGAACTCTGCTGCAAAGCTTCAATACCATTACAGGGCATTTATAGGTACACAGGTACCGGGCAATTGATGACACAATGCAGAGGTTACAATAAGATTCTGAGGTCATCACATACAGAACAGATAAAGAAATGTCAGTCAATCACACTGTAACAATGAGATCAGTATTGACACTTTAGTTGAGTAACTTGAACTCATCTCCAGGTCTGCTCAGACATGCAAATTCAAGCCACTAGAAACTATTCATGATAAGCTTAGACCCTTATCTCGACTCTAAACATTCTGCATGATCAGGGCACATGAAGCCCTCTGGCTATCAAAAGATTATTGTAAACTGAATTCCAACAATGACTATTTATAATGGATATTTGGGCTAAAATGGCCTACTGCAGCCTACAGCTAAAGGTGAGAGAAAGGAGCGGGGGAATGCCATTTTAAACAGTGACAGCTTGGTTTTGAGAAGGAAGACAGGATTTGATCCCACAATGCAAAGGCACACAGGAGTAATGCTTTTCAGACAGAATTTACCCAAATTTTCCCAACACCAGCGAGTCTTGCTTTCTCGGGCCAAGGTGGACACGACTGTAAATCAACACCCATCAGCTCTGCCTTCTCTTCCTACGCCCACTTCCTCCCCTCTTCCACATGCCGTCGACGGCCTGTAACACAGCGAAAGAGAAAGTGAAGCTGCTTCCAATGAGAAACTCCAGAGGCCGCTCTGCCCTTCGGTAGCAAGCCGATGCTGCACCGCACCATCAACAGGCATGAAACAAGGGGGAAAGTTGGGGGGCTGCTGCCGCCTCCTGCTTAGCCTCGCGCTGTGGCTCTCCCACCCGGCAGGTAACGAGGGCAAGGCGGGAGCGGGAGGGGAAGGCGAAGCGGCGCGAGCTCCAAAGGCACCGAGCAATCCCGCCGCTTCCCTCGCGGTGGACCAGGAAACTAAGCCGCCCCGAGGCTTCGGCGAATGGGGCGGCATAAAAATGTTTTAATAAATAAATAAAACTAGGAGAGGAGCTGGTTCCGCTTCGGCGAAGGCAGAAAGGGCGAAGCAGATCGGCCTGGGGAAACCGGCGCGCAGGTTCTCCTAAGGTCGGGCTTTTGGCGGACGAGTTGGGAGGGGCAGCCCCAGGCCGCCTGCCGCTCTCGGGAGGTCGGCAAACGATGTTGGCACAATGAGTGTAACGAGCCCCGGACTGAAAGCGGCCTTTTGAACGTAGGACAGGGAATGCATGTCGTTTCCGGCCGGTTAAAATTGGAGCCCCCTCCTTTCCTGTCGCGTCGTTGCTCGCTTTCTCCTTTAACCCTTTCGCCCTCTACTGGGAGGGCTTCCCAATGCAGTGGCGCTTTTGCTGCCCCCCCCCCCCCGACGGCGATGCTGATTCCCTAAGTGTAGGGGGCGGGGCGGAGAAGACCATGCTTCTTAAATTTACCCTCACATCTGGGCAACTCACATCTGGGCAACAGCTGTCAGACGAAAAGGCAAAGATCCTTCCTTTCCTTTGTGTCTTTCGGTAAGATGGCATATTCTGCACATTTCTCCACCGTAATGAAATGAATTTAAAAATACACATGAAATCAAGAAACAAAACATTTCACATCAAATTTTCAAAATAATGTTACATTTCAATCCTGCACATGTTACCAGTGCTTGGGAATTTACTTCCATGTATTTGTATACATTGAATTCTTTTAGTATTGTTTTTATTTATTTATTTATTTATTTATTCATTATTTCGATTTATATCCTGCCTTTTTCCTACAAAGGGCTCAAGGCAGCTTACATCGCCTCCTCCATCTTCTCCCCACAACAACAACCCTGTGAGGGAGGTTGGGCTTTGAGTCTGTGACTGGCCCAAAGTCACCCAGTTGGTTCCATGGCTGAGCGGGGACTAGAATCCAGATCATCTGAGTCCCAGTCCCATGCTCTTAACCACTACGCCACACTGGCTCTCATACCACTATAACATTGTTATACCACTAAGTATAATACAATCCTTAAGCAGTTTACCTGTTAATATTAAAAGTGTTGTTAGTCGGGAAGTCGTGTCCGACCCATCGCGACCCCATGGACAACATTCCTCCAGGCCTTCCTGTCCTCCACCATCCCCTGGAGTCCACTTAAGCTCACGCCCGCTGCTTCAGTGACTCCATCTAGCCACCTCATCCTCTGCCATTCCCTTCCTCTTTGCCATCTATTGTTCCCAGCATTAGGCTCTTCTCCAGGCAGTCCTTCTTTCTCATTAGGTGGCCAAAGTATTTGAGTTTCATCTTCAGTATGTGGCCTTCTAAAGGGCAGTCAGGGTTAAGAAATATCACATTTCAAATGCATCTTTAAAATATGCAATATACAGAACAATACAGGAACAGTAAAATGGAATGGCATGATTAATTTAACTCTGAGCCTGGGAAAGCTCATTCCCCTAATCCCTGACCAATAGGTTGGTGGAGGCGGATGGGCGTTTTAATCCAGAAATATGGAGGACACCAATTTGCATACCCCTGGCATATAGGAATGTAGCCTTCGATCCCTGTGTGCTGCTGTAATTAATAATAAGTTAAGCAGCTGCCTAGCATGTATCAAGGTAATATTTGGTTTCATGCTAGCAGTGCAATCTTGTGCTTGTTTACTCAGAATTAAGAATTTAGTGAGACTTACACCAGGTAAGTGCATAGGGGATTGCAGTCTAAATATCATGTAGTCTGGTTCCAGGGGTGGCATCAAGCACAGAAATATTTGGACACCTGGCAAAGGCCACACTCCAGGAGGCAGCCATGGACTAGTGCTCCCTGGAATTGCTGCTCACCATTACAACCTGGACATTCCCTGCCTCTTGTTCTGGCCCTGACAGAGAGGATGGTGGTGGGAAGGTGGAGCAATCAGTGCTACTGCCTGCTTGCTCATTGGCTGACTGTCTATCAAGCAAGCAAATATAGAAATGAAAAGGAAGAGGATGAGGAGCAAGAGACGTTAGTGGGAATGGTGGTGAGAAGGTAGCCTCACTGAAGAAGAGGGGCCACTGAAGAGGTCTTGTGCAAGGGCCCTCAGAAACAGGAACCGTCACTGTTTGTCTAGCTGAGTCGATCAAGTGAAATAATGAGCTGCTTGGATGTAAGGCCAAAGCACTGTCATATGAGAATGGTCTAGTCTCAATGGGTCCTTCTTCTCATTGAGTGCTACCACAAGGAGAAGCTTGGAATCTTTTGCTTCAGCTATTGGACCATATGTAACTGAAATAAATAACAACAACAATTTTTGAAAGCTGCACTTTGTCTTGTCCTATGGAACCAGGCAAGTTGTGGTCAGTCTTGACCAGGGGTCCTCAAACTTTTTCATCAGGGGGCCAGTTGACAGGTGCCAGAGGTGCGCGTGGGCCGCCAAGGCAGTGGCGGGGGGGACGCGGGCTGGTGAGGGGGCGGGTCACATGTGAGGTGGGGACAGGTGCACAGGGCGAGGTGCTGGCTTGCTTGGGAGAAGATTGTTTTCTCTGAGCAAGTCCAAAATGACCTCCTTGAGAGCAAGCCACCACCAGGTGCGCGGGGCGCGTCTCCAGCTTGCTCGTGAGGAGATCGTTTTCTCCAAGCGAGTCCAAAATTACCTCCTCATGAGCAAGCCACAGCAAGTGCAAAACCTCTGGGCAGGGAGGTTAAATGGGCATGGCGGGCTGGATCCGGCCCACGGGCCTTAGTTTGAGGACCCATGATCTTGACTCTGGCTCCAAAAAAGGCAAGATTCAGTGGTTGCTTAATGCTGGAGGCCCCTTGCTGCCTCTCACCTGACCTTGTTGACTCACTGCTGATTTCCAGCATAGTTCCCAAAGAACTGGAGAGTGTACTTGGTGGGGTGGGAGGTACAAATTGCATTGCCTTCTCTGATTTGTGAAAGCCTGTTTTCTGATCATATTAATTCCTCATTAATTAAGAAACCCTGGAAGTGAAGATGAAAAGTCATAAGACAGAATTCTTGCATGCAGATGTGGTGCTCCCATGCCGTATCTCTGGGTACCTGACACCTGAACTGAATCTTAATGAAACAGAGGTCATGTGGTATTTGGTGCCTTATGGAGGAAATCAGAAAATGAAAGTATACTCAGTTGTTGCTGGAGAGCATTCTTCATTTAGAAATGGATCACGTCTGGATGGAAACATGCTGAGAAAAGGCAATGCAGAACTCTTTCTTCCACAAATACAGTTTAGTGAAAGGGGAACCTACACCTGCTCTGTGGCTGTTACAGGAGTTAGAGCTGAAGATATCACCACTTTAGAAATAGTTGGTAAGTGCTTTTGCTATACAACTGTGTAGAGAACAAGCTTGCTATTCCAGAATTGCCTGAGGGCTTGACTAAATGCCAAGTGCATCATTAGATCACAGGAAAATCCTGAAGAGACCTCAAGAACCGTTCAGATCCATCAGACTGTGTGGGCTTTCCATAGACACTTGTCCACTAATGTTGCTTGTTCTACATTATTTTTAACACCTCTTCCTTATCCGTGCCTCGCAACAGAATTTCTCCTTTCCAGATTCTGCTTCTCAGGTTGTAACTTATATTGTTCATGAGCATTAGCCTTTGGATATTTTGACCACATTTCTCAGCAGTTCATCTCCCTTTCCCACTGATATTGACTTCATTTTGTATTTATTCTATGTCTAGCCATTCATTTTACTAATTGGCCTTTCAGCAACCCTTTTGCAAAGTTCCTCTTTTTTTAGACTGTGACCCTCTGAGAACCCGTTTTTCATTTTAACTGGTATCTGCATTTGATTGTTCATCCCATTGTTGTTTTTGAGTGCAATTTTTAGCTGAAAAACAGGATATATCTTAAGAACAAACAGAAAAAAGTCTTGCTTATTTATTTATTTAAAGTTTTTTATATGCCGTCCCCTTGCTACATAGCGTCGGGACAGCTTACAGAAATAAATAAATACAACATAATAATAATTACAATTAAAACCCGGAAACACACTGGCTGCACAATTACAATCTATAAATATTAAACATTATTAAAATACTGTTTGAATAAAAAGGTCTTGGTCTGGCACTGAAAAACAAATAATGGCGGCGCCAGGTGGACCTCTCTGGGGAGCGCATTCCACAGATGGGGCGCCACCACAGAGAAAGCCCTCCTCCAGGTACTTTGCTTCTTGGTATCTCTCATGGAAGGCTCCCGGAGGAGAGCCTCTGCTGCCAATCTCAAGGGGCGGGAGGGCAAATATGGCCACAGGTGTTCCTTTAGGTATCCAGGTCCCAAGCCGTTAAGGGCTTTATAAGTGATTACCAACACCTTGAATTGAGCCCAGACTTCGATGGGAAGCCAATGGAGCTGATAGAGCACTGGGGTTATATGAGAATAGCACCCAGTCCCCATCAGCAACCTGGCTGCTCTGTTTTGCACCATCTGAAGTATCCAGACTGTCTTCAAGGGCAGCCCCACATAAAGCGTGTTACAGAAATCCAACCGGGAAGTAACCAATGCATGCATCACCGTCGCTAGGCAGTCGTCCTCCAGGTAGGGATGCAGCTGATGGATTAGCCAAAGCTGAAGGAAAGTGCTCCTCGCCACTGCTGACACTTGAGCTTCCAAAGTCAGCTCCGGGTTGAGGAGCACTCCCAAGCTGCGGACCCTGTCCTTTAGAGGGAGTGCAGCCCCATTCAGGACAAGATCCAAGTCACCTACCCAGGAGTTTGAACCACCCACCAGCAGGACCTCCGTCTTGTCTGGATTGAGCTTCAGTTTATTGGCCCGCATTCAGCCCATTACCTCGGCCAGGCACCAGTTCAGTACAGCCACTGCCTCACCTGGTTGAAAAAGAGAGGTAGAGCTGGGTATCATCAGCGCACTGATGCCTAATAATATTTTGTTTTTAATTTCCATACAGTTCAACCTACTGTCAGTTTGTTTCCCAAGGAAGTTACAGTAGAAAGGGGCAAGGAGAAAATACTGTCATGTAAAGTGAATAAATTCTACCCTGAAGTGATTGACATTAAATGGGAAAAGAATTCCAAGCATACTTCAGATAAAATGATATCTCCAGAAGATATTCACAGAGTGGCCCCTGTGGAAAATAGAGACGGCACTTTCAATGCCACCAGTAACCTGAGGCTGCAGCCAACTTTACAAGATGATGGAAGTGTCTATATTTGTATTGTGAAACACAGTTCTTTTCCCAGACATTCATCCTTGAATGTCACGTTGAAGGTGACAGGTAATCTTTGTTTTTTTCTCTATCTCTATATATCATAATGTTCTGAGTCATTATAAGTTTCAAGGTTTCATATCATGCTTACAGAGGCATTTGTCTCTATGTAACTTACACATATGTGTAGATAGAGGTTCTTTGCTGCTGAGATGCTCCACACTTGTTATGTGGCCTTAATGGGAATCCTTTAGTGGGTCATCTTAGTTTGGCTTTCCAGATTTCATTTCATTTTCCTTTTTCTGGAGTTGTCTACAGGATCTGTAGAGAGCATAACCAGTACTTGCATTCTGGATGTTTTAATGGCAATAATTTGTACTTTTTGAAGGGGGAATCTTTAAATCTGCACAAATGTGTTTGTATTTTTAAAAGATTGCTTATAATTCAGAAATGTGCAACTATGCAACTTTAACGACTTAATATGTGAAGTCTTGCCCAGCTAATGTTCTGATAAGGTTCTGTTGCTAAAGCAGGCAACATCACATACATTCACAAAGCCAGACTTGAAAAATGTTGCTTTGCTTTCACTTAACAGCTGTCAAACAGTGAGCTGTCAGGTAGTAAGTAGAGATATGAATGGATCTTTGTAGCTCAGTGAGGTCCTCTAGTTTTAAGCATGAACATGTTCTCAGTGTTCTTTATTCCCCACTCCATTTAATGACTCACTAGGGGCTCAAGGAAGTGAAAAAGTGCAGTCCATCCCATTTGATTGACAACTGACTATAACTATTTGATGACTTTTTATAATTCCTTCACAGTTGCCCTTCCAAGTCTCAGTCTTCTAATTTCGTAGCTGCAGTCTTCATTTGAATTGAAGATTGAGCCAAGGGATGCAAAATCTTGTAATCTTGCAAAATCGTGCAAAATTTCTCCATCGTTGACATTGCTGTCATTTTGATCACTGTAAGTAGTGGTCATCTCAGCTGGTGGTCACTGATTAATTGGTGTTCCCAGTCCCCTTCATTCTAGATGTATCTTATGATAGACTTTTCTAGCAACATGCCAGCAAAACATAAAGCATGCATTCATCTGTTATATGATGCTATGTAGTACTGTTGGTTCTTCCTACAATATTATGTTCCTCTTTCTATAATATCATAAAATTGCCCATGTTCATGCTACATTCTTATGGTATATACAGTCATATATGAAATATAGTTTGCTACCAAAAGTTTTCAACAAAAAGCCAATAACATTTTGCAATTTTCTGATGTATGAATGTAAAGTGTGAACATTGTGTAATGTGTGAGACCAGAGTTTTTCTGTCTTTACAGAGCCTGAAAAGAATTTAACCTGGCTGATTGGTGTAGGTATAGCAATCATAATTATTGTAATACCATGCTATGTTTACAAGGAATATTTTAAGACACGTAAGTAATTTTAAACATTTACTTATTCATTACATTTGCATTGTGCCTTTCCATTACTAATAGAGCTTGAGGTGGTTAGCAGCAGCAGCAACACAAAATTATGATTAAACATAATAACAAATCAATTTAAAATGCATCCATAGGGGAAAAAGCAATAAATAGCACTCACCAGTGAAACTTACTGGTGCAAACAAACCTGCTCAAAAAGGAAAAACATGTCTAAACAAAAACATATTCTGTAAGCAGAAGGATGACAGTGATGTAGCTAACTTGGCCTCCCTTGGGAGAGAAATCCAGAGCAGCTACCAAGAACTTATTGTTCTTGACCAATGTGTCTCTCATGGTGGTCATTCAAAGAGGAGTTCTTTAAAGCTACCTATGGGAAAGAAAGCGTGGTCCTATAGTCTGTTTCCAAGTTGGGTAGGAGTCTATAAGTCATAAACTACATTGGAAACAGACTGGCAGCTAGCAAAGCTGTTGTAACAAGGAAGTTGCATGTTCCATGTAATCAGTCCCAGTCAATATTCCAGTGCACCTGGGAAGGCATCGGGAAGGTTAAAGCTAGGAATGAACTTAGGCCAGTGAGGGATGCTAAAAGTTGCAAAAAAGTTATGTCCAAAGGAAAAGACAAAGGAAAGAAATGAGGGTTCAACTGCTCAGTGTGTATGACAAAAAAGACAACATATAAAATATATATATATATATATATATATATATATATATATATATATATAAAACAACATATAAAAAGATAAAAGGCAAAAGTGTTCTATTCCTACTTCTGCTCAGTCTTCTCCCAAAAAATGATCTATGACCTTCCTGAAGAAGGGGAAATATAAGCTGATGGAGCAGGAAGACAGTTCAAGATTGATAGGCAAATGGTCAAGGATCATCTAACTGGGTTAAATGAGTTCAAATCTCCAGGGCTCAACAAAATCCATCCTAGAGTAATAACGAAGATGGCAGAAAATTGTGAAACCATGGAGGACACGGGAAGTGCCAAATGACTGGAGAAGGGCAAATGTCCCTATCTTCAAGAAAGGAAAAAAGAAGAACGTGGGAACTACAGACCAGACAGTCTGACAGCAATCCCTGGGAAAATTCTGGAGTAGGTTATAAAGCAGTCAGTCTGCAAACACCTTGAAAACAATGCAGTGATGACTAGAAGCCAACGTGGATTTTTCAAGAACTGCCAGACTAATTTGATGTCAGTCTTTGATTGGATAACCTACCTAATGGACTGTGTGAATGCTATGGACAGAGTATATCTTGACTTCAGCAAAAAAATTGACAAAATGCCCCTTGATATCCTGATTAGCGAACTATATAAAAGTGGTCTAGATGGAACAACAATCAGGTGGATCCACAGTTGGCTACAGAA
This sequence comes from Varanus komodoensis, assembly GCF_004798865.1. NCBI lineage: Eukaryota > Metazoa > Chordata > Lepidosauria > Squamata > Varanidae > Varanus > Varanus komodoensis. The sequence goes on along the minus strand of NW_025335468.1, from coordinate 11,672,860 downwards.
TTGGACTCATCAATAGCACTTTCTCAAACTGGGAAGAGGTAAAAAGTGAACCCGGTGCTCTTCAACATTTTCATTAATGACTTGGATGAGGAAGTGCAGGGAACATTATCAGATTTGCAGATGACACAAATTGTGTTGAAGATAGAAGATTCAAGGTGATCTTATAGGTTGGAGTTCTGGGCTGAAAACAGAAGAATAAAATTCAACAGGGACAAATGCCAAGTTCTGGACCTAGGAAGAAGAAACCAAATGCATCATTGCAAGATGGGAAGTGCTTGGCTCAACAATACTGCAAGTGAGAAGAATCTTGGAATTGTTATAGATCACAAGCTGAATATGAGTAAAGAATGAGATGTGACTGTAAAAGGGGCTGTATTAACAGAAGTATCACTTCCAAATCATGTAAGGTACTCATCCCCCTTTACTCAGCACTGCTTAGGCCTCACCTGGAGTGCTGTGTCCCAATTCTGGGCACCACAGTTTTAAGAAAGATGTAGACAAGATGGAAAGAGTTCAGAAAAGGGCAACAAGGATGATCCAGGGACTGGAAACGAAGCCCTATGAGGAGAGATTGAAAAAAATGGGCATGTTTAGTCTTGAGAAGAGAAGACTGAGGGGAGATATGATAACACTCATCAAGTACCTGAACAGTTGTCAAACAGAGGAAGGCCAGGATCTCTTCTCAATCATCCCAGAGTACAGGACACTGAATTATGGGGTCAAGTTAAAGAAAGCCAGATTCTGGCTGAACACAAGGAAGAATTTCTTGACTGTTAGGACAGTATGACAATGAAACTAATTACTTGGGAAGGGGATTGTGGGCTTCCCAACAGTAGAGGCATTTAAGATGCAGCTGGATAGCCACACTGAGCAGGAGGTGGACTCAACGGCCTTCTGGCCTTTTCAACTCTAGTATTTTATGATTCTATGACATATACCTGTACATACCTGATCTTCATTGGTTAGCATTTCTGAGTGGATAGACTGAGTCAGTAACAAAGTTTGTGTGACCAGCAGGCAGCATGGCCAGCATGTGCACTGGAATGAGAGTACATGGCTAAATGGTGCATTTCCTTCCCACCAGCCCCTCGTACATTCATTAGATACATGAAGGTCATACAAAGACCCCCTAGTCCTTCATTTGCACATAACTAGCAATTAATTTTGTTCCCTTCAGATGTTTTGGACTTCAGCTCTCCAGAGAGCATGGCTTGACAAGAATGCTTGGAGCTTTGGTCCCAAACATCTGGAGAACATCAGGTTGGGAAAGGCTGTTGTAAGGAACTTTATATTCAGTGCCAGCAAACTGAGGGTTAACTTGAATTATTTCTGTATTAGTGTGGTGTTTTATGCAAGCTCCTCTGCTGCAAATATCTTTCCAAAATACTGGCTTTTGCCTCCAGCCTTCTATCGTATTGTTCTCTAAATGCGAAACAGACTTCCTCATCCTTCCCATCCTAAGGAGGCTTCTCCTAAGCAACTATCTCCCCTGCCCTCCACTTCATCTCTTCTGTCCTTGACACAAACCATGTCTCCCCAGTCACTCCCCAGTTTCAGTTCTTTAGAAAGGCCTGTCCCCTTCAGACTCCACCTATCCCTTGTATGGAGTCTATTGGGCAGGAACTTGTCCTTGGTGACTAGCCATGCTTCCTGTGGCAACCATTTTGTGGTGATGCACCAACCTGTGCTGCAAACTTTCTGGAATTTAACTGTGCTACTTTATATTTTGTACAACACATTGCACCGTTTGCTAATAGCCACTATAGCATATGAAATGATAGCTTAGAAATGAGATAAGTTTTTGTAAAATGTGAAATGACTGTTTCTGTTAGACAAGAGTTGCTGTGGCAATATTTATACAAATGATACTGTACAACTGCTGACAAGAAGAATGCCGTTTTCCATTTTTTCTTACAGGTCCACCAAAAATCTTAATTACTGGAAATACAGTTTTGAACCATTTAAAAGAAACACAGTTACAATGCTCGTTTTCTGACTTCCGTCCAAAGCCATTGATCATCACTTTTTTCTTAAGCACTGGGGACACAAAAAAGAAAATCTTCTCTTGGAACACTAACTCAGTAGGTGATTCTGAGCTAGGCAATGAAAACATTCCTCTCATTGAGCCCCAAAACAGTATGTTTAGATTTGAACCAAATCTGGAAAAAAAGAAAAAAAGGACTTTTGACGTTTCATGCAAAATCTTCATAGTTCCAGATGCAGTGAAGCTGCACAGCTTTGAGCTTTCTGTTCAAGTTACACACCAATCCTCTCAGCACAGTTCGCCTACTGAAAAATCATTTAAAGTCATAGGTAAGTAGGAAAGATGGTCTTGAATCATTAAAGTTTCCTTTTGACCTGGAGCTTAATCTCATTGGCAGGATCCAGTTAAGTTACTGGCCAAAGTAATTTTGAAGGTAAAAAAGGTAATCATGGAACTTTCAAATGTCGCTGGTGGGGAATGCCTTTCTTGTGAGGAAACATGCAGCTGCTGCACATTTGTAAGTGAGGGAGATCACTTGCTCTGCCCTACTTGTGAGTAAACATGCAGCCACTGTGTAGTGGGGGGGTGTGTGGAGGAATACCTTTATTCTGGCTTCTGAGTAAACATGCATAGAGCTCAGCTGCTGAATTCTCTGCATGTTAAGTAGCTCAATAGAAGGGATAGATTGGTGGAATGGAAATAAAAGATGTATAATATTTTGTTAGAACGGATAGGCTTTTTTCAAAAAAAGAAATTATTCAATAACTCTTGTCTCTTTGGATGACCTCTTTGACTTCAGCTGTGTCCCCTTTCCTGTAGGTCCCACCCACCTCTGAAATATTGTCCCTAAGATGCTTCTGCAATTGGAATTTATCTCAGAGGCCCAAAATTCACACTCTTAGTTTGAATTCACAAGGAATTCAGACTCTACCTTTAACTTGTATGGAGTCTTTTGGGCAGGTACTAGACCTTTGTGACTAGCCATTTTTCCTGTGGTGGCCATTTTGTGGTGATGCATGAAGCTGTTTCTCAAATTCCCAGTCAGCCTATGTGCCCAATAACATTACCTACCACTGCTGAACCTCTCCATTCAGAGTTTTGAAGTGTGTTGTCATCAGTATGCTGATGACATGCGGCTCTATTTCTCCTTTTCATATTTAGCCGGTAAAGCTGTGGATGTGTTAAATAGCTGCTTGGCTGAGACAGTGGACTGGATGGGGCCTCACAAACTGGAGCTCAATCCAGAAAAGACCGAGATCTTGTTGGGAGGTGACGCCTCTTACTGGACGGATGGTGCTCAGCCTGTTCCAGATGGGGTTGTCCTTCCCTAAAAAGAGCAGGTTCATAGCTTGGGAACCATCATTGATCCATCTTTGTCACTTAAGATCAGAGTACCTTCCACCAGCTTCAGTTGGTGGACCAGCTACACTTCTATCTGGACAGGGATATTCTGGCTTTGGCAGTCCATGTTCTGGTAATCTCTGATCTAGATTACTGTTAGATTCTACTTGGCGCTGCCCTTGAAAACAGTTCAGAAGCTACAGCTTGTGCAAAATGTGGCAGCCAGTCTAATAACTGGGACTAGAAGTTCTAAACATATAACACCAATTCTGGCCGACTTGCCTTGGCTATCCATACGCTTCCTGATTCAAGGTGCTGGCTTTAACCTATGAAGCCCTACAATACCTGATGGAATACTTCTCTCAACGAAAATTACCTGTTTTATTTTATACTGTAATATTGACAACAACTATCATAAATAAACCTGTATTAACTTATTCACTATCCAAGATCTTCAGCAAGTGGATGCTATAGAATTAACTAAATGAATAAATAAAATTAAAAAGCAGGCTCTTGCTTAGCATAAAAGTGAAGTGGATTCAGTGAAGAGTCAGGTTGTTCAATGGCTGCCCCAGATTTTAATTCCAGCCTCAGCAGACTAGGTACAACACTTCATCCACTCTCCCGCTCTACCATGTGCACTGCTTCCTTTTCAATACTAAAGCCTTGTTCTTTGTCTTCATAGCACTACCAGTACTGGATCAAATCCAGTGCTCCACAGATGTGCCAAGAACAGATGAGTCTGTTATTCTTAGCTGCAGAATTTCCCTTTTTTTCCCAAGAACAATCCAAGTTCGTTGGTACAAAGAAGAAGAGCTATTTTCAGGCAATATAACTGTAAGTAAGCCCACAGAAGATCTAAGTGGGCTTTTCTTCTGCACAAGCTCTATAACATATCGTCCTGAAGTGGCAGATATAGGAAAGAGATTCACCTGTAGGACTAAACTTGAAGGCTCACAAGAGTACATAATATCTTCTTGGGAGATGAAAACCCCAGGTAAGCTGCACAGAGAAAATGTAATTTTCATTCTAATACAATAATGATGTGTATTCTGTTATGATGCCTAACACAGAATAAGCAGGCACAATTTTTTGTTTTGAAAAATGCTAGTAAATATGTTTCTTATGCAATGTATCTTTTTTGTTTGTTTTTTGTGAGCCGCCTGGAGAGCTTCAGCTGTTGGGTGGTGTAGAAATTAAATAAATAGTAAGGTAATGGTTTCTTTTTGCTTGCGGTCTACAGTGGCAGAACTTGACAAATGCAGATTTTCATGGGTTCTGCCCCCTGCTCCACATGCATCCATTGTTCTTGAGGTGTTGAGAAAGGGGCAGTTTCACCTTCAACCCCTTCTAGTTCCCAAATATATTGGCTTTTCCTTTCTGCCTGTCCAGATGTGCCCAGAGTTGCTTTCTTAGCAGTCAAAGTAGAAAGTTAAGGTAAAATCTCAGCACCAAGAATTTGTCTAGCTAATGGCTTCCTAGGACATGTAACTTCAGCACTGAAGTGTACAGCTGGGCAAACTTTAGACTTCTGAAATCTTTATTTTTCATAATAGATTCCTAAGGTGCATCGACCAGAATCTGGAGCAAAAAAGCACTTTGGGGTAGGAAATGTGTGCATGCTTAGAATGACGAACAAGATGCTTCTGAGCTCTTGCTTAGGATGAAATCAGTTTTTAGTATCAGAATTGTTCACAGGCCTTTCTCACAAAAATATGTTCCTGCTTTCCCCCCTTCTCATGTTCTTAAGTTTAGCAACCTTTTATTTTTGCATGGTGAGGTGGTATAGTCTTTTGTTGTTAAAATTTACAACTTGATCTTTGCTGATCTGCCAGGAAAACATGACCTGCTTCTGCCAACTTCTGCAGCTCAGGTCACATAATTTCCCAGTGTGCCTGAGGACTAGAATAGGTGCTCTCTGCACACCAGCCCTCTCTGCTCACATCCCCAACCTTTCCTTGAACACAAGCTAGAACTCCTCTGCAGATCCTGTTGCTCAACCTGGCAAAGTTGGAGATAGGGACAGTGTACCTGGAGGAGTTAAAATGAAGCAGCCTGCATAGCCCTTTCCCTAGTTCTAGTCTTTCTGCATGCAGGACAGAACATGTAAAGAGGGATTGTTGAGTAGTAAATAAACTAGGAATGTAGATCATGTCACAGGAAAAAGATAGATTAGAGGTTTCCATCATGGGAATACAGGAAGCTGCCATTCACTGAGATGAACCAAGAATTGGTTGAATCCAGGAATATCACCACTAACTAGTGCATCTTCAAGGCTTCAGGCAAGTAGGATTTCAGTCCACCTGGGACCAAAGCTTGGACTTTCTGCATGCAAGGCATGTGCTCTTCCACTGTCCCCACAGCTACACAAAGCAGCTGCACAATGGTAGCCCTCTGGTTTGAAAGCTCACCCATGCTGGATTCTCTTGGTCCTGTGGACTGGGGGACACCGATGAGAGCCAAGCATGCTCTGTGGGCCTTGGAGGTTTATTGCAGGGTCACTAATCTTGCCCGCAGCCTGTGGATGAGCCAAAGGAGCTCAGGATTAGGCATAGTTGCTGCTTTCCCCCACTTTGATCATGGCCGTGTGCTTAAGCAAAGTAATTGGCACTGAGCATAATGTGCACCATCCTTAGCTGTGCAGAAACTCAGAGGGTGGAGGGGAGGGTGGTGAGTTGAGTAGGCTTTCCAGCAGTCAGCAGGCAGGGCTTCAAGCAGCACTGTTTAATTCTAGCCAGATGCACAACTAGGAGAAGTTGGATAGACAAAATGAGCCAATATATGCAAACTGGCTTTGCAGGCGTAATTTAGCCATAATTTATGCAGGATGCAGAATCTTGCTGTCATTAGTACAAGCTTGCTTTTGCTTAGTGCTATTTGCTGAATATTAGGATAGCCAAACACACAATAAGAGACAGCAAATACTAATTCACAGCAAAGTGATCTATGAATGTGTTTGTCTAATTTCCTTTCCTCTCCAAAACCACAATATAGATGCATTTTAGCATTTCATTGCCATCTGGATTGTGATTTTGGCACTTCATAGCCAATTATAGCTTTAATATGTAAACAGAAAGAAGTCTGAGCTTGTTCTGGCTGCTAACAATTTTACTTACTCTTGCCATGCTTTAATTACAGTAACTGTTCCAAAAGTCTCCCAAATACATTGTGATCCCGTTGTGCCACTGTGTGGAAAATCCATCACACTGTCTTGTTTGCTAACGGATTTCTACCCGGCTAACTGTGATATTTGTTGGAGAAAAAACTTTAAAGAACTCACTTATGCTACAGTAGTGACAGAGGACCCTCAGCTGGATTCAGAGTCAAATTTGTACTACAGGAAAACTCAAGTGTCCTTTATACCTACTCCAGAAGACCATGCGGTGGACTTTTTTGTTGAAATCAACCATTGCAACAAAGCTGTAAGACAGAAATATCCACTCATGTTAAAAGGTGATAACTCAAACAACTCTTGTGTAATACATAACTATTTGGATTCCTTGTATAAATAATTGATATACTCAAAGCTGCACAAGGTTTTATATCAGGGCAGACAATTCCCTCAGATGTTTTGGAGTACAATGCACATAATCCCTGACCATTGGTCATGGCAGCTGGGGCTGATGGGGGTGCTATCCAAAATACCTGGAGGGCAGTCAGCTTCCTACCCTTGATTTATATCATAAAATACCCACAGTGGAGTTCCTTTGGATCTGTATTCCATATGGTTATTGATCATTTGTGTTGGGCACTACCTAAAGGGAAATTAAGGTGAAGCATATTCCAAATACTGTCAAAGATGCAGAGAAAACAGAAACATCACCACCATCAGCATCAATAATATTTCTTACCCTAATCTGCATAAGACAGAGAACCACATGTATCATGTTTAGAAGTCATTGGAAATTGCATGCTGCATCTAGTCTGAAAATTCATGTGGGTACCAAATATGCTTCAGCAGCCTTCCCCAGTCCTCCAGAGGGGTTCCACTGCAACTACCACAATCCTTAGATCACACTGTCTGGGGATGATGAGGTCTTTAACCAAACACATCTGACACACACACCAAGTTTGAGCTGGTTGGATTAATGCAAGAGTAGGCAGAAGGTAGATCTTCAGATCTTTTGGACTACCGCTCCCAGAAGCCCTTCCCAACATAACTAGTGGTCAAGAATGCTAGGAGACCTACTTGCTGCCTACCCATATTTTACTGCATATTGAAGACCTATACTGCTGAGAACAGCCCCTTCTAAACTCCTTCCACACTAGTGTACACTGCAAATGAAGGCTTGTTTTGAAGTTGATAAACTGTCCGTATCTTCCAAGGGATACCTTTAATTCAATATTTTGTGAGGAGACTGAGACTGTACAAAAGTGCTCAAATTTCCAAGGTTCTATGGAAGAAACCATGACATTTAAACCAGTTCTGTAGACTGTGCTGTTAATAATTCCCCCCGTTTTGTCTAGAAACCAGTTCTGTAGACTGTGCTGTTAATAATTCCCCCAGTTTTGTCTAGATTTGTAGTGAGATGGGGAGATCAGGCTGATACAATTTCCTCCAACTGTCTCTGTATCCCATTTTTGGAGACCCTCTTCTATAGACTTGAATAGAATTATTCTATACGTTTGAAGGCCAGGAAGCTCCTGTACATGCTTTATGGCAGGTATTGATATGCTAGTCACAACACCTGAAGCAGCATACCAAAAAATACTAAAACTGCACAGTTCTGATATTTAAAAGAACCCCACATAGTTGTAAAATGTGAAACTAAAAGGGGAATGAAATTGAAAACTGATGCAGCAGCAGTGAACATAGATGATCTCCCATGCTGATTACACAAGGGTTTTGAAAACAGGACCTTTTTCAAATCTGTGACAATGACAGGAGACAAGGTGCCAAGGAGTCTCCATAGACAGAGCAATCTTCAAAGGGGGTGCCACTACCAAGCACCTTCCCAGCCGATCTCTAGAGTAGGCAGGAATCCACTTCCAGAACTGGAGCACATGTCTGTCCCATAGGCACTTGCCTTGGGCAAAAACAAGCTTTTGATTTCTTGTTTTTTAAATGAACCCATTAAGTAGCTTGTAATTTTGCAGTGCTGCCATCCTGTGCATGTTTGCTAGAGTGTAACTCCTGTTACATTCACTGGGGCTTGCTTCTGAATAAACAAGCCCTGGATTGCACAGTTTCTGTATCAGATTCCTGATGTGTGGCCTTTCCTTTAATATAATTTCAATTAATCCATGCTTCTTCATCCTTTGGAATGAAACAACCCTGGATTCTAGCATAAAAAGCTTCTTCTGCAGTTCTGTACAGCACAGTCATGAACGGACAATAATTGGAGGTCTCCAAAGCAACTCATGAAACAGTGTTTAAAGCTTTTATATTCTGTCCCATTACTGGCATCTCAGGATGGTTTAATGAAATTTGGAAGACTATAGTTATGTCCATAATTATGCAGCATGCAAGGGCTCCTTAAAAATAGGATTTCCATTCATTTTCTGTGTGGATGACTTTGGATCAAATTCCAGTCCAATATGGACAGGTATAATTTTTCTGATTAATACACATGTTGTATATGCCGTTCACCAGAAGTTGGATACAGGATCTGTCTTCCACATATTGAAGAGCTCAGTTCATGGAAGGTGTCTCTACCCAATTTTCAAAGACCAGTCTTTTCTTCTCAGAACTACAAAGCATTTAGTAGGGTTTGCTGGTTCTTTGTGTAGCATTTCCAGGGGCTGGAATGACTGCACTGGAAAGGAGGGGGCAGGCAAATCTGCTTTCACCAGCCCACTTACATGCCCCTAGATCTGAATCTAGCTCCCCAATCTTTTATTAGTGCTCCTCCTTAGACATTTTACCCTTGCTGCCCCTACATGGATATGATACACCAAGAATTATAATCAGTGTGTTTGTTTTAGTGATCTTGTATTATGGTGTCTGTGCTTCCTTTTTGTGTTTAAGAAATAAATTAAAATCCCACAGTGTAAAATACAGAACCAAAAATGAGCCTTGTGGCAATTTAAAGCTTTATTGTGGCATAAACATTTGTGGGCTAGAACCCACTTGATCAGATCCATGAAGGACATATCTATAGCAGGGAAAAACCAAATGTAAACTCTGTGGCTCAAAGGCCACAAAGTACTATGTTTTGTGAAATTTTTATGCAAAGCTAAAGCACTTACAGAGTGAACAGAGCCATTCATAAAAGCAGTAACCACGGCCTCTCGAATTTTGTCGTTTGTGAGCCTCAGTGTGGCTTTCTTGATATAATGGCCTTGAATACAATATTCTTGGTGGAAAGGTGGGTTCCAGATTCAAATGAATGAATGAATGGCGTATAACCAGTAAATACATGAATAAACAATTTGAGGATAAGCATAAAATAAAATCTACCTTTTTAAGTGCAAGACTTGTTTTTCCTATAACAAAATTATTGTGGCTACCTATCTGAACTTTTTCTCATCTGCTTTAGTGGTTTTATATTGAATATGCTGCTGCTCTTTGAATTTAACTATGGTTTAAAATCCATTGTTTGTTTTCTGTTTCTGTGCTTTTTTAGGTTTTCCCAAAATAGCTGGTATTTTTCTTGAACCAAGTGATGCAGAATATGGAAGTATGATGTCCTTAATGTGTACAGTCACAGATTTCTATCCTGAAGACATTTCAGTTAAATGGTATAATGGAGAGGAATGTGTAACAGATCATGTGCTCACAGAGGGGCCATCAAAAGATTCCAATGGTTGTTTCAGATTATCTTCTGTTTTCAAGTTGACCCCTACAGCATTGGATTATGATAAGCCCAAATTTTTCCGGGTATTCCATGAGACCCTCAGAAATTCCATTGAAAAAATTGTCTATCTAAAGCTTCCAGGTATGCATTGAAAATCTTTGGGTTCTCTCTTCTTTTGGCAAAGTGTAGTAATTGAGGAACAAAGTAATGTTAATTGAACATTCTTTTTTCTATTCCTTTAATGTATTTTTTAAAAATCTGTTAGGCATAACTATGTCTCTGGTAGCGATTATGTTTTGCTCTTTTAGAGACAAGTTTATTTTCACTGTCTGATATTCTTGAAAGGAAAGTTCCTCAATTCTTCTAGAAGATTAAAGACTTCTTCCTGACTTCCATTCAAAAACTACATCGATACAAAATCAGGTGAAATTGATTAGAAATTAAAAAGCAAAAAACCCACACTTCGGTAGTGATAGTAGTTCACACCACACATTGCTAGAATCTAAACTAAAAATTTCAAGGTATATATTCACTGAAGTTGCACATCTTTGCTGGTCTGAAGTTCATTTTTAAACAGTCACACTTTAGCCGTATTTGCAGATCATGCCAAAACATCTGGCAATGAGGCAATGATGGATTGGTTCTCTGAGCATCCCACAGTTCACCCAACAGATGATCTGGCTCACCCAGGGTCATTTACTGCTTTCCTCCTCCTCCTCCTTCCTTGGTCGTCCTGCAGGTATGCTGGAGAGCATGGCAACAGGACTGACTTGCCTTCAGACTCCTTGTAGCAATTGTGAGACATTTCAACTTCCTACAGCTCTTTTCTCTTTTTGTTTTGGGGTGTGACGATCCCTGTTTTGATGGTCACTGATAGCCCATTCAGAGTGTCAAGCAGCTTCATGGAGGGGATACCAGTGGTTGGCAGAACATTATTGTTTTATTTTTTGTACTCATTGTACAGATTTAAAGCCTTAACTGGGACACTATTCTAGAGAGTACCTGAAGGTAATTCAAGGTTTTGGACCATGACATATATAGCCGTATGTCCCTGTCAGAAACTACTCATTATTTTATCAACTTCCCCTGTCACTTTTAAAAGCGGCCCAGAATTCTCCCCAGAAAAAGGGGGCAAAGGTATTTTGCTTGCACTCTTGCACTTCTCAGAGAACCTTGAGTGTGAGGGGAAAAGTGAAAAATGTGCATCACTATGAGTGATGGGGGTGGGGAGAAAATTAGTATCTCATAAGAAGATAGATGTAAATTAGATGTAAATTACATTTCCATGAGCTGTTTGTTAAGAAAAAGCAAAAGGGAAAAAAACTGGCATTTCTCTGGTGCTTTGCCCAGGGTTGGTAGCTGTTGGTAGCAGGTACCCTCAGGTCATTGCTCTAGCAAAGGCTTTACATTCCCACACTTGCACAACTGTAAAACGTAACAGAAGTGCAAGTGCTGCTAAAGAAAATCTTAAAACAATTATAGTTGTACAATGTATTGCATTTTGCTTTTTAAAGGTCTTCCAGCCCCTGTGAGGCAAAGTTTGGGCACTTGGAAGGGACTGTCAGTTGCTGTTGAAAGGGGAGTATGATCTGCAAAAAGGGAAGGGGTAAAAGAAGTTTTGATGAGCAGAAAATGGCTCACAGTGGTTGCAGCAAGCCCCTGCCAGCCACCTCCAAGAGCTGTTTGGACGCTTGGGTGCCCGGCACTGTTGGGTGCCCAGGCACACTGTGCAAGAGCAGAAGAAACTCTGAGTGGCTAGGTAGCCAATACTTGGAACCTCTGTTGGGGTCATTTGCCTGGGTTTGGAGGACACAGCAGCCCACTGTAAGCCACCCCGAGGCTTCGGCGAACGGGGCGGCCTAGAAATTCTCTAAATAATAAATAAATAAACATCTCGTAGAGCAAGCTACAGGGTGTCAGGTTGGCTTGTCCTCAAACAAGCCACCCTGCAGGGATCTGCTTGGGTTCACATAATTCACCAACCCATCATGGGTAACAACCCACAATGTGTTGTCATGTTAGGCAAGCCCTGTCACTGAAATCCAGCATCATGAAATGTGAAATTTCTCCCCTTCCTAGCTATTAACAAGCCATCTTTAATTTTGCAGTCATATGTCAAGAGGTAAGCTATACAATTGATTTTTATGTACAAGTAAGCTGTATAATACAATGGGGTTTCAAGTTTACTAATGGAAACCAAGGAAAGAGACATTAGTATGGTGGATATCACCCCAAAACTAACTGCACCACTTCATGCAAATTGCTAGCAGTTGGAGTTCTGTTGCAAACTGTTGCCTGTATAGAAAACTGTAAATCTGAATCTCATCAGGTAGTTCTGGTGAAGAATGGGACAATGGGAAAAACAAAATGGTAAGAGGGAGTGTGAAGGGCCACCGGGATACCTCATACTCTCTCCTGTCCGGTTCTCACCCCCAGATGCGTGTCTCCAGATTTGCTCTTGCAGCATTGGAGCTCCAGCTGGTACAGTTAGCTCCACACTGGCTGTGAGGGCAGGGGAAAGGTGTGTGTTACCCTGGCCATGGGCAGTGGGATTTGGGGGTTTCTACAGAGTGATAAGCCAACTGCAGGTTTACTAAGAAGGAGATTATTTATTATTGCAATAAGCTAGCTAGACTTCCAAAACATTTAGCAGCAAGCCTCTTACACTGCACACTGGAATTGTTTTGATACTATTTACACAGGTGCTAAGAAATAATGAAGTTCAGTGAGCTAGTAAGGAGTATCCCTGCCTAGATAGCCAAGGTTTCATCTCTGTCTTACATTAAAGCGTAGGCTTATTACTGCCTTTTGCCGGCAGAAGCAATGGCTGATAAGGAACATTCAAGGCTGCAGATGTGCAGTGCGTGTGCGCTTTGTGCCATGTTAACATCAGAAAGAGAAGCTCCTTAATTTCATGAAAGCAGGCTGTTGGAGTCGTGGGAGCCCTGACTAAAGCTCTGTTATATCTTGGAAGCCACTAGACTGAAATGTCAAGTGAAGCAAGCATTTTAAAGAGATCCAGGCCTGACTTTTTGGGGTTCACGGTGTTACAAGGTGTTCCGAGTCTGGAGTCCTTGCAGCAAGTTTCTAAGATCATGCTGGGACTCATGTGGCCTTTTAGAGTCTGTCCAGCAGCTAGAACATCAGCACAGGCCACAATCAAAAACTGATGCATAAAAAGCAATCACATGCCCTCAGTAGCCTGGGAGAGTAGATCTGACCCCCAAAAGATGAAAATGTTAATGCTAGCTGGATGTGTTCTACATCACTGAAAAGCCACCCTGCCTGGTTCCCATCTGCTGAACCTCCCTCAGAGGAGGGCCTCAGATGTTGATTGCAGTATATGGGTAGGCTCATACCAGAACTTCACAGTATTACATCCAACTTGTTCTGTTGTATTAACCATACTTAGATTGTTTCAATCACAGTGATGAAAGGTGCAATCTATTGCATAGACACTTTACCCTAAACGTTTTCCTTTCCATTTAGCAAAATCTCCTGTTGTGTCTGACATAAGACCAAGCCAAGAAGAGGGTAGCACGAGCATTCGATTTGAAATATCCTTATCTGACTTTGCACCACCTGATATAAAAGTGGAATGGTTCAAAGGCTGGAAAAGAATAAGTGATGACAACAATCCCAAGGATATTCAGATTGGGGAAAACCAGCTATGTTGTTTTACAAGCAGCATAGAATTAAAAATTGAAAAAGAATTAAAAGCAGAAGACTTTAAGACCATCCGATGTGAGGTTTCTCATCCTGCAACACAGACATTACAAGAAAAATGTTTTCTATTGAAAGTCAAAGGTAAGAATAATTTATCTCAGAGTACAGTAGTTTTCCAGATGAGTGACTGTTTTTAATGCTGAATGTGCAGTAGTTTCCTATTTTTTATGTGGGATTCTCGAAAGATTCCTGATCGTGTTTAGGAAAATGAGACTCAACAACCCATCCACCTGGGCTTCCCCAGTGAGGCAGAGACCTGATTGAGTCTGGACAATGCACAAACCACTCATGAAAAGAACCCAGACTCTACCCAGTCCTTGAGTGGGGTTATCATGCTGACTGAATTCATGCAACACTGCTCATAGTGACCTATAAACCAGGGGTTATTTGTTGCATTGTCTGAACCCAGCCAGAGTGGTTAACAAACCATGTTGCTGGGGTCAGACAACAGGAAAAGTCGCATGGCTTGCACTGCTGTGTGACCCCACCTTCTGTCTTGACTCTAGCTTCCATTGCTTCTGTTCCCAACACCAGTTTGCAGAGGGAAGGGTGGGGCAGGGCAGGTGCCTTGTTCATTTCACATTCTGCCATTAGTGGTAAATAGAAAAATCACTGAAAGCTGAGCATTGCAATCCTGGACAGGAGTCATACTTAATGATAGCAGGCAATGCTCCTCAGGGACAGAGGGACTGGGAGATGTCTTTCCCCATGACAGGCATTCTTTTGCTGTACTGGTTTCCTATCCGGTGTTTGTCTTCCTTCAGGTTTTGTGCTCACCAGTGATGCAATGCAATGAAGAAGGAATGTGTTGCCAGTGTTGTGTACATGGGAAAGTATTTGGAGTCCATTTTCTGTTTTGAAGGAATATATTCAATTAGATGGATCTGGTTTTATTTTACATGTGGTTACTAAAGCAGAATTGTATGAAAAAAAAGAATGTGAAGTCAGATGTCAAGCGAAGATTGGAAGAAACTTCTATTTTAGAACTGGGATCAACAACACTTTATAAAGACAGTGAATGTACAAAACAATGGTGGGAAGACTTCACTGCCTGGTGCTTTCATATATCCCTTGCTTGTTTCACAGAAACATAGACTTCTGAGCCCAATGTAAAGTTCAGCTCTAAAGCCTTAAATGTCTTAGGCCCAGTTTTTGAAAGAATGGCCTTCTCTCTGAGGTCCTCAGCAGACACCACCCTATTTTCCTACTGCCAAGACCAGTTATGAATAAGGAGTAGAAGGGAGATGGCCTTCTTCCTGGTGGCCCCAGATCTCAGCCTTGTCTGAACTGAGCTTCATTTTGTTGGCCCTCATACAGTCCATTATCTTAGCCAGATGCCGGTTTAGCACATCCACAGCCTCACCTGCCAATGATGAAAAGGAGAAATAGAGCTGCATCTCATCCACATACTGGTGGCAGTGCCCCCCCCAGACTCTGGGTAGCCCCACTCAGCAGTATCATGTAGATGTTAAAAAGCATGAGGGACAGAAAAGACCCCTGGAGATTCCATGCAGCTGATCAATATTTCCCAAGCACCACCTTCTGGAGACAGGCCTCCAAGTAGGAGTGGGACTACTGGGCTGCAGGACCCCCACTCCCAGCTCAGAGTTGTCCCAAGAGCATGCCATGTTGGATGGCATCAAAAGCTGCCGAGAGCCTCAGGAGCATCAGCAGGCATACCTCTCTGTCTCTCTGCCACCATGGGTCATCGTATAGGGCAGTGGTGGCGAACCTATGGCATGCGTGCTGCAGTGGGCATGCAGAGCCCTCTCTGTCGGCACGCGAGCCAAGTTGTCCCAGCATCGCCCCAGCAGCCGAGCATCGGATAACAGCGCACACGGGGGCCATGCGCCTGTTCAGAAAGGAGTGGTGGCACCAGGTGATGACGTCACAAGCTGCGACTCATTAGCTGCGACTCGTCCGAGCTTTCGCATGGCCAGTCAGTATGCTGCCAAAGAGATATATATATATTTGGACTGGCTGTGAGTTTTAATACATTCATTTTTATTAACACAAGATTTTAGCTTTGAGTTTTCTTATGAAAAATTGAAACAAAGTATGAGCCAAGGTTTGACAAATTATCAGCATGCACACAAAGGCAAAGATCACATTAATTGTGCAAAAGCATGCCCAGTGCAAACGTTTACCTTTCACTAAAAAGCTGTTTGTATTATTGAAAGCTCTGTTATCGTGTTTTTCTTTTAAGACAAGTATGTTAATGTATGAGTCATTTTTTTCTAAACTAAAACCTCAGTATTCAGGTTTTATTGCAGTGTTGGCACTTTGAGATAAATAAGTGGGTTTTGGGTTGCAGTTTGGGCACTCGATCTCCAAAAGGTTCACCATCACTGATATAGGGTAACCAAAGCTATTTCTGTGCCTGAATCCTGACTGAAATGGATCCAGATAATCAGTCTGGAGTTGGTTGGCAAATACCCTCTCAGCCTTGTTCAAGAAAGAAGTATTTTCTACAGGCCTGAAGTTACCAAGTTCTTCCAGGTCAAGGGAGGCTTTTTTTCAGAAGTGATCCCACTGTTACTTCTTTCAGGACCACCTCTGAAACCACTCTGGGACCACTCTGTCTTGCAAGGTGGCATTAAGCACCTTCCTGGCCCAGCCAGGTGTTCCTTCCTGACTGGCTTGTATAAGCTGGGTTGATTGCACCTTGTAAATCACTCTTTAAAGACTATTTAAAAATCAGCCAATCTTTTATTTGCCTCATTGCTCTTTTAATCTCATGTTTATTTTGCTGTTTATATTCCATTCACGTTTCTTATTCTGAGTTGTTATATTGTGCCTAAAGACTCATCTGTTGGAAGGTATTGAAATAAAATTGTTATTATGAATAGTAATAACTTGTTTTGCATGTGTCTGTATGACTAAATGAACAAACAAATTCATATATAAACTAAGTTATGTAGCCACCATTCTAAGGACAATTAAGAATGGACAATTAATTTAATTCTAAACTAACTCTCACTGTGCATATGGATGGCTGAACAAATGAAATGGGTATGAAGATGCTACTTTTAAATTTAGTCTTTAAGAATGCAATCCTATGCATGTCTAGAGAGAGAAAACATCCTACAATTCTAGCATTGTAGAATTGGCTACATAGATCAGTCACAGGGAACATGGGCAGGAGGAGCTGCTGTACTCATGCCCTGTCTGCGAGTTGCCCATCGGGGCATCTGCATAAACAGACTGCTGGACTAGATGGGGCTTTGGTTTGATCAAGCAAGGCTCTTGTGTTCTTAGAACAGCACTATCAAGCTGTGGGAGGAACGATCCAACAAAGGAAGTACTGAGGATACTAAGGAGGATTAAAAAGAATGCCCAGGAAAAAGATAGGAAAACCAAATATAGGTTAAAATATCCTACATTTTCAACCATCTTCTTTTGGGACGGAAACATGCAAGTGTTTGAATCCATGGTTTGACGGAAGGTTTCATACTCTACCCTCATCCTGATCAAGGAAGGATGAAACTGAAGCAGACTTATGTATACTGATCTCATTTCTGGGCTGTTTCCACAATGTCTTGGCTAGATGAAAACATGCGCATTCAGTGCTTCAGACAGTGGACGTGGGCAGTGCCAAGTAGAAGATCCGCTGCATATTGTCTGTGACAGCGCTAATCTGTCTGGAGTGTGAGGAACCAAGTTCAGGACTATCCTTCCTCCTTGCTGAAAGCAACAGCCACTTCTGCTGGGGCACAGATCTTCACGTACTTGAACCTAAGGACATACCTTCACCTGATCCTGCAGATCAACAGTAAGGCAAGCCCTACTCAGTTGTGGTCAATACCTTATCCCAGGAGTGGGCAACTCGCGACTCTCCAGATATTGTGGGACTGCAGCTCCCCTCACCCCATGCCACTTGCTCATGTGGCTCAAACTGGTGGAGCTGCAGTCTGAACACAGCTGAAGGGCCACAAGTTGTCTGTTCCAGCCTAAAGCTGCCTGTGGCAAAACAAGGCCGTGTCTGTCGCTGCAGCCTGGAGCATCCCATCCCTGAAAGGCCTGCATGGCTGACCTCACATGAGGCACCCATGCAAGGCCAGGCAAGAGCCACCCGAGAAGAATGCGGGCCTAGAAGAGAACTTGAGGCTGGGCACAGGAGCACCACCATGCCCTTTGCCCCAGAGGAGGCAACCAAGTGCGCCATCTGGTGTCTTTCTGTCACAGGTGGAATAGAATTCAGCCAGACTTTCAGTTTCTGGAAAGTTAGCATGAACTAAGAGTTAATCTGGCAAAGGCAAACCTAGTACAGCTGCAGAATGAGTAGCAAGGGCCATGCAGGACAGCTTTGATAATAAGAATCAAATTCAGGATGTCCTTGAAAAGGCAGAACATTGAGGAGATAAAGTAACACAAGCTGTGTCCTTTGCTGTGTCACACCATTGCAGCAACAGGTCAAGAAGCAGTGCTGTTGGAATGACCTGAAAGTTTGCCAGCAAAGGATGAGCTGATTGCGATGTCAACATAGAAGCAGACAAGAATTTTGGCTCAGCTGAACTCAGTAGAAGGTTGACTCTTTTTGCTTCTTTAAAGGTAGCATTTCTATAAAGGGTAACAGCACAAATTCGCACTTAATACTCATTTCATGAGTTACTGATGCGAAGAATCCAGGTTCAGTGTAATAAGAGCACAGTCGCTCAAGCCAGTGAGTAAACAGTTTGGTATGTCCTGAAGATGTTCCCCATCTCAGAGAACTCCCCAGCCAGAGAATTCCAGCAGCTGTTTCTTGATGTGCTATTGGGTAAAGCTAATCGTATGTAAGGAACAAGTCATGTGTTAAAGAGAATTTTAAAATAGATTCTTAGGTTTTCCCTCCCCTTGTTTGCTTTGTTGAACTGTTACTGACAGAGCACATCTGAATGTGTTTAAATACAAAAGAAAAAACTTTATCATAGTAAATCCAACCTTTCAGGAAGTTTATATAAGCAGGATTCTCGGACTGTCAACTTCCGACAGAGTATTCTTCTATAGGAAATATTTTCAAATTAATAGTCAACTGGTAAAAAAAGCTGTCAGGAATTATTAGTTCAGAATGTGCAGAACATGTGTGCAGTTTAGAGTAATACAAGAAAATAAAAATACTAGAAATGGGGTCAGTGAGACATCTGCATTGTTTGCTTCTCCTAAGGTTACAGAGATGCTGTCCTATATAGAATAACCACAGAAGAACAGCCCTGCTGGATCAGGCCAAAGGTCCCTCTGTCCAGGCCTCTACTCACCAGGTGGCCGAGCAACTGAGCACAGGAATCTGCAAGCAGGCCAGGTGCGCAGCTGTAGTCCTGTCCATGCTTTCCAGCACCTGCTGTGCATAGGCTCACTGAGCTGACTCGGGAGGCACTGGCCAACTCGTCTCCCTTGAACTTGTCCAACCCCCTTCTCAAGCAATCCAGACTGGTTGCCATCCCTGATTTATGGCAGTTAATCTATATTTAGCTGTGTGCCATGTAAATGACATGCTTTTATCTGTCCTGAATCTGCCACCAGTCAGCTTCATGCCATGATGCTGGGCACTAGTATTATAAGAAAATGTCCCTGTCTACTTTCTCCACTCCATGCATAATGTTGTTCACTTCTACATGTCCTCCACGGCCCACCTTTCTTCTAAGCCAAACTTTTTTTCAAAGTTGTAACCTTCCCTTCCTGGAGAGTTTCTTCAGCCCCTTGTTCATTTTAGTTTCTGGACTTTTTTCTACTCTACAAAATCCTCAAGCAATCCTTGCACTCTGAAGAAGAGCTGGCAAATCCAGAATGTATGGAAAACATTTCACTGACTCTGCAGCAAATGATCGTACGTTCTATTTTGGATTCAGTGGCAAGAAAGGATATGTGAGACAAAACAGTATGTCTGTCATAGACCTAGGCTATTAAAAGATAGGAAGACCTCAAGAGGACTGTGTTTCTTCAGCTTACATGCATAAGATCCAGCACCACAGTGAAGCATGCTCAGCTGTTAAGGATACCAATCAAATGCAGCATGGATATGTGCTGTGAGATGGATGCATTTTCCAAGAGCCTCTACTTTCTAGTTGCTACCATAAAATCATTGTTTAAAACAACTGTGTGATGGAGAAGAGGACAGAAAAATACTGGGCTTTTCTATCAATGGGTGGGCAGCTGCACCTGGGATAGATGGATGCTGTCATTTATAGATAAATACTGTTCCAATGAACAGATGATCTGAACATTTCAAATCAATGCAAATGCTGGAAGAGCTCAGCTGGCTCAGACCAAGGATCCATTCTATTCAGCATCCTGTTCACATGGTGGGCAACCAGCTACCTGTGGGAAACAGAGCATGGGTGCAATAACACCCTGCCACCCGTGACCTACTGATCTACACAGGCATACTGGAGGTGGCATTTCTCAGTGTCCTAAATGCCCTAGAACGGTTGGTCATGGTGGGAGACGATTCTGGATTTAATCTTAGGTGGTGTTGCCTAAGATATAGTATGGGATGCAAATGCTGCTGAACCTATTGAAACAGAGACCATGGCAACTTTCAGATTTATATTAAATCTATTAGGTAAAGATTGCTAAAAACGTCCAATACAGTCACACTTGACTTCAAAAGAGGAAACTTCCCTAAAATGAGGGAACTGGTAGAAAAATGAGTTGAAGAAAGGACTCAAGGGGGTTAAATCCCTTTCAAATGCTTGAAGATTACTCAAAACAGTAACAGTAGAGGCACATAACATGCATTCCACAAGTTTGGAAAGGAAGCATGAAGTCCAAGAGGTTACCTAACCTTAACTCTATTTTTAGGGATAATATTGGGGAGAAGAAATCTTCCTTCAGGAAATGGAAATCTTGCCCAAATCAGAAAAACAAAAGGGAGCACAAGCTTGTACAAAGAAAATGCAAACAGCAAATAATTTTGTGGAACGTTAACACTTGCAACATCCAGGCCAACACTGAAGGAATATTTGAGTATCTCAGAAGAAAGAAACTAGCCAGAGAGACTGTTGGACCAATTGGATGATAATGGAATTAAAAGAATGCTAAAAGGGGAGAAGCTGAATAGGTTATTTTCATTTGACTTCACACAAGAGGATGCAGAACAGATGCCCATTTCTGAACATCTGTATTTGGAGAGTCTGAGGAATTAAGGCAGATACTAGTGACAAAAGGTGACATTATCAACCTTGACAAATCAAAAATTTTATAAATCACTGGACTCAAATGTTATCCATTCTAGAGTTCTTAAAGAGCTCAAATATGAAATTGCTGACTTTCTTACAAACACATGCATTATGTCCCTAAGATCAGCCTCTGTACCAGAGAACTGAAGAATGGTCAATGTAACACCAATTTTTAAAAAAGGATCCAAGTGGATCCAGGAAATTGCTGGTTTTCAGCTTAATATCTGTTCTGCGTAAATTGGCTGAAAGCCTTATTAGAGATAGAAACAGTTAAGCACATAGATGGACAAGCCCTGCTGAAAAACAGTCAGTATGGCTTTTGCAAAGGTAAGTCCCATCTCACTAACCTATTGGAGTTCTTTGAGACTGTCAATAAGCATACATAGAGGCAAGCCAATAGACATTGTTTACTTGGACATCCAAAAGGCTTTTGACAAAGTCCCTCACCAAAAGTTCCCAAGCAAATGCAGCAGTTATGGAATGGTGGCAGTGGGGGAGCGGAGGTCCTTTTATGGATTAGGAACTGGTTAAGAAAAGAAAACAGAGAGTGAGAATAACTGGTAATTATTCCCAGTAGAGAAACAATGAGGTCCCAGAGATTCTGAATTAGTATCAGTGATAGTTCAATCTATTCACAAATGATCTGGAATTAGAAGTGAGCAGCAAAGTGGTCACATTTGCTGATGACACTAAGCTATTTAGGTGGTTAAAACCAAAAGGGATTGTGAATAGCTCCAAAGGGACTTTTCCAAGTTGCGAGAATGGGCATCGAAATGCAGCTCGAAGTAAGCAAGTGTAAAATAATGCATATTGGAGCAAAAAAATTCCAACTTTAAGTATAGGCTGATGGGATCTGAGCTAGCAGTGACTAAGCAAGAAAGGGATCTTAGAGTGGTAGTGAAAATGTCCGTCCAGTGTTCAGCTGCTGTGAAAAAGGCAGACTCCATGTTAGGCATAATTAGGAAAAGGAACAGAAAACAAAAATTCCAAGATTGTACTCTCCTTGTACAAATCCTTGGTGTGACTACACTTAGAGTATAGTGTACAGTTCTGGTCACTGTACCTGAAAAAGGACATTACAGGGTTGCAGCAATTCTCTTACGAAGAACAGTCATCCATCCATCGCATCTGTATACCACTGGTGGTTTACAGAATAAAAATGTGGAAGTAAAAATGATAAAATTGAGGCCATCATATTTTGGACATGTTATGAGAAGGCAAGACTTCCTGGAGAAGACAATCATGGTAAGGAAGGTCAAAGGCAGAAGGCAAAAGGGAAGACTAAATATGAGATGGATCACAAAGGAAGCCACGGCACTGAACTTGGAGTAGACAAATAGTATTTTTTAGAAACAGAATAAATAGAAATCCTTTCCCCCCTCTTTAGTTCCAAATTGTGCTCTCTCTGTGTGTCACACTTAAGCACAAGGAAGTGTAAGGAAGAAAAGCAATAAACCTGCATTCTTTGATTGCCCACGTCATGCCCTGGTTTATCAATCTTGTGACAACAAAGACAAATCAATGGAAATATCTTCTGTATCATCTGTAAAATATATCTTTATCCACAGGAAAAAAACCCTACAATACAAAAGATATACAAATAAGATATACATAAACTGCAGGGGAGGGGTCATTGGGGGGGAAATGAAAAAATCCACTAGGATGACAAGCTCTTGAGCATAGTGGAACTATCTGTTTGGATTCTGGTTTTTCTCGTCGGAGCTTTATAGAAACTAGAGCCACTGCTAAGCTAGAATTGCTACAGTCACCTCATTTGATCCAGCCCTTGCAGGAATGGGTATCTGCACATATGATGGGGTTAAACTATGTACTTAAATATGCACATAGCCCCCTTAAGAGGGGGCTTTGAAAATTATAGAATAATGTGGAATAAGAATGACATAATACATAAAAACATGCAAAGAACACACATGAAAATAGATCCCTATTGCAAAAGGAGATTTTGATTAATAAATTGCTCAGTGGTAAAGAGGGTGATGGTTACTTGGCAAGGAGCACCTCTTCTTTGTCTTGTTCCATTGGCAGCATGATGGAGGGTAAACCACAAATCCTTGGGTATGTTTTCATGAAGTTTAGTAGCCATTGCAACTATTGTATGAAGTGTAGTTGTACTGATGGTTTTTCATATTTGATCATATATTTATGATCCCAGAGTCATATTTTAATTGTTTATTGGGATGGGGAGCAGTGCGTGCGAGAGACACATGGGTATTGTCAGCAGCATGGTTACCAAAGCTTTAAACCAGGTGCTGAGGCGACAAGAGCAGAGCTGTTGGGGTTGGCGGAGACAACAGAAGGGATGCAGAAACGGTGCTCAGCCTTGTTTCCATGCCACAGGATTATAACCACACAAACAAACTCCAGCATAGGTTTCCTGTCTCACTTGTACTTGATGAAAAAGAGGGACAGAGCTGGGTTTTTTCCCCATCCCAGTGAAACTGCAGTCCCCATGCCCAGATACGTCAGACATGAGACGAATCTGGAGGAAGGTCACATCTGCGAAACATATAGAAGAATGGCTTTCTTCATTTTAGTATCTCTGCAGGTAAGATGAAGTTTTCACCACTTGGCCTTCTTTTCTCCAGCTTTTTAATTTTTAATTTACTTAAGTTAGGAATACTGAACCTGAATGAATGTGAAGGCCAAATGTTTCACTTCAGTTACCTGGACTCTACACCCATAATTTTCACCAAGGAACACTCGCTGATGGACTCAGTTGTTGCCCCCTCCTTTAAAAAAAGGGGTGGTGGTGGTAAATAAATAAAGGAAAATAAATAAATGAAATTCAGAGCTGAAGCAAATGTGATCCTTGTCTCTTAGTATATTTTTTACTCTCCTTTTTGGCATCTTTCATGCTGGAAATATACAGGCCCAGGGAACTTACAGTGATGGCATCAGTTACACTAAGTCTCTGAAGAGTAAGAATTCATCCATTTCACACACATATGGAAACGATGACTATATAAATGTCCTCAACCAATGGAAGGCATATATGAATATCCACTTGGCATAAGCCTTCCCTATGGAGGGTGCTTTTTGAATGCACAATCCTCATTCTGCCCATTGAAACAATTATACCTCCTAGGCATGGCTTGTTCAAGGCGGAAACAACCCTCATATAATGCATGTTGTGCAAAATGGCTCAGAGATTACTACTGAGGGCATCCTCCAATCCACAACATACAGACCAATTCACAAACTAGCTAAGTAACACTTAGATTTAAGCATGTTTTAGCCCAATCAACAGTTTAAAATCAATTTAAAGCCACACCTTCTGATCTGATTGTTTGTGAAGCAGAGGTTAGAAGCTAAACCCACTTTTCAGTACATCATTCAAATGGCATTTTGATGCCAAATAAGAGATCTGAGAACATAAACACAGCTCAGTTTCATTTGAAATCAACAATGTGGCACTTTTATAATTAAACAAGGGTGAGCAGAGGCAGAATGACATGCTTAATAGGGTCATCATAGGGGAGATCAAGAGCATTTACGTACCTGTAAGAAAACTGTGGATTTTGTGGGTGATAAGGATAAAGTAATCGTTTACTTATAAACAACATGGCAGACATTTTTAATAGCAAGTACTTTGCACTCTTGATATTTAATAAATGTAGCATTTTATTTCTGTGGTACAAATATATGAAATTATTAATACTTATACCACTTCCATGTCACAAACTGTTTCTGTTTCATGTAGAATATGTAAAAGGTGGAAAAAATTGCCTTAATTAGTACAGTGATGCCAATACATGCAACAAATATTTTAAAAAGCATGTAAAGGTACTACAGTGCTAATTTATCATAGATTAAGACTTTATCTTTGTTATACACATCACATTTTTGTATGCTTTGTTTGGTAAATACGTTATCATTCCAGTTGTGACTAATACATGCCTGACCCACATTGCTAGACTGGTACCAAATTGCAAAATTAAGTTGATCTGATTTCATTTCAGCTACTGGATTAAATTACTTTAAATCTAAATGTGGCTCTGTCCAACAGTTAAATGATAAGTCATGATGAGTTAAATTCCACAATGAATTTCAGTAAGATATTTCTCTTTTTCTTGTCACTGAGTTGCTTCCAAAGTTTGAACCAAATAAATGGCAATGTGTTTACTTGTATAATTTACAGTACACATTGCCAGAACCTGAGATGCCATAAATGGCTCTCCCTTTCCTTTTATATTTGCAACAGCCCTGTGAGGTAGGTTAGGCCCAGAATGTCTGATAGGCTTACAGTTACCCATTAACATTCATGACTGAGTGAAAAGGAACTTGGGTAGCCCTGGTCTTAGTCCACTGACCTCTGCCCAGTGCTGGCTTTCTTTTGTACTGTCTACTAATTTTTTTTTAATGGCTGCACATTTATAGACGACGTTGCGTGCCAGAACTATAGGTTTACATCCCAGCCAGGCAAACTATGCCACTGGCATATCAGCCAGTGCTGATGCTGATATGAAAAGGGTACACACCCTGGCTATATAGCACTATTTATCTGTTACATTAGGAATACATTTTGGAAAATCTTTTTGAATAAAATTTCTAGAATTGTGAAATAGCATTTCTCTTCTTCCAAAGGGTGCAAGGACCTGGGAAAAGGATTTGCCTCAAAAGGTGGTATAAAACATTTTAAATAAATACATTTAAATTAAATGAGTTGTAAGGCTCAATCAATGCATGTTTAGACAGAGAAAGTCTTATAACTCAGAATTCTCCAACCACCACAGCTGGTAGCCGGGAGGCTTTTTTACTATCTCAGCATTCATAGGATTGTGCCCTCAGCTATTAAACTTGCATTAAGATGAAGGTTCTAATCCTGGATTTCAATTATTATACAGCAAGCCAAAGGAACATGTCTACCAAATTAGTGGCAGGTGGCACTAAATAAAATCTTATAAAGTTTATAATTGCATTCTTGCCATATTTGGGGATATGTACAGTACAGTATCGAACCATTTAAGACATTTTCTCTGGCCACCCTACATCTGCAGCTGCTGTGTTTTTTTAATATTTCCCATAGCTTTCCCCACATTAGTATAAGAAACAAAGGGGGGTGCAATTAAATTTAAGTTAATTACACACTTAATGACACCATACATTTCTTAATTCATTTGCACTGAAAGAAACCATGCTATATTATTTATAGATTTAATTAATCTGTACATTTATTTAAGACATAAAGCACTGCAGTGTAAACAGGCACCCTTGTGTTTCAAGTCACTCTCATCTCATAAATATTAATAATGTTGTTGCTACTGCTGCTGTTATTGTTTTTGTTACTGAACCTAATGAATCCGTTACTGAACCTAATGAATCCGTTTCTAACTAGAACTGAGATACTTGTATATAAGTGTTTTAAAAAAATCAGCGCAGGTCCATGCAACGCCAGGACATAAATAATTCAATACAGAAAAAATAGTTTTCAAAAGAGAAACCTCTCAGTTTGGGTTGTTTATCCCCCTAAAAGTATTTGTACAAATAAATAAAGTCAGAGAGATAAGATACATACTCCGTTTTCCTTAGCTGTCCTGAATCACATTGCACCAAATAATCTTACCTACCTTGCAGAGCCAACCTGAAACAGAGGCCACATACCCCAGCCTGCTCTACAGGGCGCGTCAGGAAGGCTCATCTGCTATGCTAAACTTGGGCTTTAACCTAACAGATCTTTTCCTAATGGTGCTCCTCGGTGACAAGGCAATGGTGCCCCAAATGCCTGGGTCTTCCTCCAGCTGCCTGGCAGTGCACTTAGGAGTGGAGATCTTCACTGTGTTGCCAAACTTGGAGTAGTCCACCGAATACTGCCCGTCCTCTTCCGTCACAATCGGCACGAACCTTTGCCCCCAGAGGATCTCATCGGCCAGGTAGGATGTCCTGGCCTGGGTGGTGATGCCCGTGGTTTCCACCACCCCTTCCAGGATGACTATAACTTCCAAGTCCTCGTGGTGGTGGAGATGGGAGGGGGCCACGTCGTACAGGGGGCTCTGCTTGTCTATGACGTGGCAGATGATGAGCGGGGAGACGAGGAAGATGCTGTTGCCCCCAACCGGGTTCTCCATCTGGATGTCGATCTGGTTGAGGGGCACCACTTCCCCCTCCAGGCTGGTGGTCTTCTTCACCACCTGCATGCGGATGGTGGCGCTAATGATCATGCTCTTGCGCAGGTCGCCCACGCGCAGCATGAAGCAGAGCTTGCCCCCGCGCAGGGCGATCACCGCGTGCTTGCTGAAAATGAGCGTCTCGGCGCGCCGGCGCGCTTGGGCCGTCTTCATGAAGATGCATCCCAGCATGATGGCGTTGATCACCAGCCCCACGATATTCTGCACTATCAGGATGAGGATGGCGGCCGGGCACTCCTCGGTCATCATGCGGCCGCCGAAGCCGATGGTCACCTGCACCTCGATGGAGAAGAGGAAGGCCGAGGTGAAGGAGTGCAGCTCGGTCACGCAGGGCACGAAGCCCGCCGCCGCGCCGTCGTCGCCCGGCAGGTGCAGCCGCCGCGTGCTGTGGTCCAGGTCGCCGTGCGCGAAGGCGATGAGCCACCAGATCATGGCGAAGAGCAGCCAGCTGCAGAGGAAGGACATGGTGAAGATGAGCAGCGTGTCGCGCCACTTCAGGTCCACCAGGGTGGTGAAGACGTCCTGCAGGAAGCGGCCCTGCTCCCGGATGTTCTTGTGCGCCACATTGCAGGCGCCGTTCTTGCCCACGAAGCGCGCTCTCCTCTCCCGCGCGCGGAAGCGGGCTTGCTCGGGCACGTCCTCGGCTAGCCGGGTCAGGACGTATTCCTCCGGGATGATCCCCTTCCTGGACAGCATGGCTGGCATGAGCTCCCGCCGCCGCACCCTCTGCTCCTACTGCGGTCGCCCCATGCCCGCCGCCCGGACGAGATTGCACGGGGCCATAACGCCGCCAGCTCCTCCGCCCTGTGGCCGAGTGCCCTCACCCGCGGCTCTGCGCCCTCCCACCGCCGCCCCGCCAGGGGCCGCGAACCCGATCCGCGCCCCCGCCGCCCCAGCTGCGCACGCCAATCACAGCCCTCCCCGGCTTTTGCCAAGAGGCGGCGGCGGAGGCTTTTCGTGACACTCTCCTGCAGCCAACCAGCCCGCGTGTGACAGGAGATGCTCCAACCGCGAGGCACCGTCGCCCATATCCGCGAGCGCCCGCAGAGCCGCCGCTTCGGGAAGCCGCAGGCACAGGCGCGTGCGGGCGCCTGCCCGAGCATCGCGCGGTGCGGGCCGGCAGGGGGCGCTGTCGCGCAAGGCAAGCCTAGCACAGGTGACTCCCGCGCCCGGGGGAGGGACGCGCGAGGCAAGGACCCCCGAGCCGCCCTCTTGTCTTCTCGCGAAGCGGCGCGCCGCACCAAGGAGAAATGCCGGGATGGGCTGGCCGGGCGAGGGGAGGGGAGAAATGAAGAAGGGACGTGGAAAGAGCTTTGAAGGCTTCAGGTGCCTGCACCTGCTCTGGCAACTCGTCTGTTTTGGTTATCAGTTGGGCCCATCGATCTCTGAAGGGGATAAGCTGTGAATGGGGGGCGGCCTTACTGATTCCTGACTAGGCTCTTCTCTCAACCTAAACACTGTGCAATCCAGAGAGAGGGGAAAATATGGGTCTGTTCACACTGCACGATAGTCATGGGATGGTTAAACAAGCCATGGGCTGTTGGGCAAGAGGCAGTGCCTGTGGCTTGCCAGCTGCTTCCATTTTTAATCAACGACCTGTAGTCAGCTCCACTGTTTGTTGAATGCGGTATCTTGGATAATTTGTGGGTGAGAGGCAGCACACGCTCTTGCTTGTGAATGACAACCCTTTGGGATTGTCACTGGATGCAAAGTAAAGGCTGTCAGTGACCAGTGGCAGCAGCTAGTCCTTGCCTTTGACTCCACTGACTAGAGTCCAATTTATTAAATGCATCTTTTATGAGCAACAACATACGTACAGGGGCATTCAGAGAAAATAAATTGTGAATGGTGTAGCCAGTGAAATACCGTTGTGTCCAAGCAAAGCTCAAATGCATACAAGGTAACCAAAGTGACCACTTGTGACTGGTGATAACATAGTCTTTCTAGTGTTACTGGTTGGGGAGGGGGTGGGGAGAGAAACTTGCAGACACTGATAACTGCTTCCCTTGTTAAGCAAATGTAGCAATTCTGGTCATTATTGGTAATCAATTTCTATTTTCCATTGTTATCCATGATGCCTTTCTGCATGCAAAAGCTGCCTTTCCTTCCACTTAATTATTTGTGTTACTCTTTGGTGTCCTTCAGTTGCTAAGACTCCAATATTATATATGTCAACTCCCCTAAATTCAGTGGAACTTACTCCCAGATAAGTGGACATAGGATTGCAGGCTCTGATTTATTTATTTTTAATATAGATACTGCTTTCTGCTTCTGTTTTATATTTGTGCAGTGCTTAGTTCAGACCTTTCAGAATTCATTGCCATTTTATAGAATAATTTGTAGCATTTCAAGTCATTTTGCCTTGAAAAAATTGTACTGTTTATTTGTTCTTGTGCACTACCATAACTAATATTTGATATAATGTAGCACTGCTTGCTGAATCACTGAATCGGGTCATTAGGATGCCATTGACTTTCATGTGTAAGTGCTTAGGGCTTGACAGAATTAATTGCTAGTACATTTATCCTGGACTGCATATTTAACAATATTAAATGGGTTGTTCAGCATGAGCTTATCAGAGAGGGAGGCGTGGATAAACGTAACTATTTATATCTGCTTCTCCCAAGAATCTGTAATGTTTTGTGGAGGTTTTTTTTTTTTTTTTTTTGGTCACTTGCAAACAGTTTTTCTTTTTACTCTGGTTTACTTCATAGCTCTGCAAATGATTAGCATGGTTGCTTCAAATATTTTTCAGGGAGCAGGGAATACCTGTCTTTTGCTTATTACTTCTTCAGGCCTCCTTGCACAGTTGACTGTGAGTGTAAAAGCCAAAAGATTGGTGTAGAACCACGTTTCTAGAGATTTCAATATTCAGATTAGATTTTCTGGAAGGTCTTTTGCATTAATATGATTTTATTTTATTCATACACTGCATTTTCACTAAAGAGACTGTCCAAGGCAGCAGACATTAATAAAATAGAGATAAATGTGCCTATTTTTAAATTAAACAATATTTAAACTCACTACACTCACTACATTTAAAAACTCACTAAACTCACTACATTTAAAATCACACAGAAAGTTCATCAGTTGAAAATAAATAAAATATAAACAGCACAAACCAGTTGATACTGAATTCAGCAAACATGCTGGCGCAAAATAAAAATATCTTTGCAGTAGAAAGATATGACTACAGGATTATCCCTGGCAGCAGGTTCTAGAACCTGGGACCAATCACCCAGAAGGCCTCCTCTTCTGTTTGCACAACATGTCTCCCCAGCAGTGGTAGAATGAAGGGAAAGGTCTTTCCTATGGACCTTAAAACCTAGGCAGGCTCGTAAGTGAGCATAAGGGGTCCCTTGAGTAGCCATTTCCCAAGTCTTTTGCAGAACACCATCCATTGCTAGCCTGACACATCTTTGCTCCTAAACTCTGTTGCTGAGTGTGTGTGTATTTATCTTCCAGGTTATTATAATGAAGCATTTTACTTTTAAGGAAGTTTATAGTAAGAATTATTTGTAATAGTTGGGTATGCCCACTTATTTATTTATTAAAAGCTTTTGTATGCCGCCCTATTATACAGGATCTCAGGACAACTTACAATATTTAAAAGAACAATTAAAACAATTGACTAAGATGTCCCCTAAAATGGTTGTATGCAGTGAAAATCCTGCTTTTCCCGCTTTACATTCTTTCCCTTGCCTTCACATTTGAAGTTTCCTTTCCTGAGTTGGAAAGAATAATCTTACGTTTTATTAATCTTTTATTTTCTGTTGGTACGTTTCTTATTGTTGTTGATGCTAGTTGCAAACTCACCTTGTATAACATTTTAAAGCAAAGCCACAATTTGCAAGAGTGGAAATTATATATTTTTTCCATTAGAAACACAAGTTCATTGCTCTTGCTTTTATTTCGAGACTAGATGGGAGGAGGGGGTACATGCAAAATGCCCCCTTGCTGTGTTTCACATGGCTGAGTACAGAACAGCAAAAATGCTTGA
Source organism: Varanus komodoensis (assembly GCF_004798865.1). Taxonomy (NCBI): domain Eukaryota; kingdom Metazoa; phylum Chordata; class Lepidosauria; order Squamata; family Varanidae; genus Varanus; species Varanus komodoensis. The sequence goes on along the minus strand of NW_025335468.1, from coordinate 11,641,769 downwards.
AAGGGGTAGTCTGTTGCATCGCTACTACTGGATTATCCAACCATGTTTTCAGATTCCGCTATGAACACCTCACTAAGGGAAGAGACTTATGGGTAAGTTTGGTAATGAACGAAAGAAACTCTCTGAGGAAACCTATCAGCATAACCATAATTCAAGTCTGTTCTCCAATGGCAGCTGCCAAAGAAGAAATAGAAAACTTATATGCGAGTGTCCAAAAGGATATTGATAACACATAAAGCCAAGACATGCTGATCCTCATAGGTGCCTGGAACACAAATGTAGGTGAAAATAAAAGAGAAGGTGGAATTAACATACAAAACTACTATAGAGAAGAGATAAATGGACAGGCTGCTTTGAAGAATATTGATGAAAATGAAAGTGCAAAAGCAGGACTACAACTGAAGATTAAGCACCCAAAAATTGTGACTACAGAAGAATGAAAGCTGAAGACAGAATCAGAAGAGGAAGACCAACTATGAGAGGGATCATACAGAAAGACAGTCTTGAGTTTACAAGAGCTGAGCAGGGCTATGAAGGATGGAACATTCTGGAGGGCATTTATTCATACAGTTGTTATGGTTGGAGATGACTTGATGGCATGTAAACAAGAAGTACATTTCATTAAATCAGACAAAGGCTGGAAATGAAGCACTTAAGAAAGTGTGATAAGTTGTCAGATGGAGAGCCGTATATTGTTACCATCTTGCAGTTAGGGTGACCAATGTGCTCTTCTTTACAAGGGACAGTCCTGTGTTTGCAGGACTGTCAGAAAGTATTATTTAATTTGATAGTGTCCTATATTTGATGTTGTCCAGTTCTTATCCATTTCAGAGATACTGAACTGGTTTCAGGCTAAGTTAGTTGAACAATTGAAATCAGTAGAACAATTTAGTCATGACCTTAAGTTCCATTGATTTTAATGCTAAGCTGAGCATAATTAACAAATGAAGCCATCCAATGTAGCTGCATGTAACCCTCCAAATGTGGATGTTTATGGGCATCCAGTTAAGGGCAGGAGGAATGCATAGGCTAGGATGACTTCCTCATGTCTCTGTCCTGCAAAAGACAAAGATGTCATCACTGAGGCACCCTGCCAGAGCATCCCCTTTACTCTTCTCCTCCTGAGCCCCATCACATGCCAGCTCCATGTCACACTTGTGACTTGAGGGCTGCAGCCCATGTGAAAAGAACTGTGCTGGCTGCTAGGGCAGAGGGAAGTAACTTACAGTGTCCCAGGTCTGACCTCAGAATGGATTTATCACCTGGGAGCTGCTACTGTGGCCTGATCTGTTGCCATCTAAGCAGCATCTACCAGCCATAGCATTGCACCTTTAGTCTGGATCCAATCCAGGGATCCATAGAGAGAGAGGGCAGACATGGACATCACCTATTTACATTTAATGCCTGGAGACACTGGTTACCTCATCGCAGTCACAGGTGGCATGTATTATAGTTTTCTTCAGTAATTCTTCCAGAATTGAATGGGTCTACCTACCTATTTCCATTTATTTATGCAAACATCTCTTTTTCAGGTGCCTTTTTGGGCAGTGCACAGGTGGGGGCTTAGTTACAGGATTACCAGTAGTAGATTGTGCAAAAATGTCATTAGGAATTGGATTGCATCTGAGCAATTATAATCAGAACCTGCACTGTTGATAATAATGAACATACTTACCATATTTGTTATGTATCATGGCTACCTGTCAGTAGTATGTTTAATTGCATTTAATGGTTCATGTTATTAGTCCTGGCCTACAAAGGTGCAAATGGCTTTGGGCCTCTATGATTATTATGATATTTTTATCTTTAATATTATATTCTGCTATCCATTAAACCTGTGCTTTGCACAACCTGGTATGTAAGGCAGTGTCATTAATTTATCTATAATTGTACAGTTTCCTCTCTTTGGGACTCACTTTCCTGTCAGATTTTTTTTCTGATTAAGGTGCAGCCCATGATGGGGATGGTTAGCACTTTTAACTTGGAATCCAATGAGGCCTTTATTTAAATGCCTCAAAGTTTAAATTTGATTTTATCATTTTACTTTTAAAAGTAGTTTGTTCAATATGAGACTTTGGGATAAATCAGGTAGGAATGCAGATTAAAAGAAATAAGCAATCTAATTGCTAACTAGGAAAGCTGCTCCTTGAAAAATTAATAAAGATCATGTATTAGTGATTCAGAGGTAAAACAACTCTTATTTCTTGAGAATGAAAAAACTGAGCCCTGTTGTATTAAATAATCAGATTTTTTATTTACAGGTAATTTACAGAATTAGAAAATGGATAATAAAATTGCACTGTCAAAGATTTATTTATATCTACTTGTCTGCTTGGACAAAAGAAGCAAACACACTGTCTTCTTGTTCCAAAAGAATCTCTGGCTTATCATATTCCAGAATAACTCCTCTCTTCATTACGATAACCATATCTGCATTAAGAATAGTGTGCACCCGGTGCTGCAAAACAAATAGACACGATGAAAATTCTTATTACCATCAAAATACAAATTTGTCAAAAACGATTTCATTCTACTGAAGCTTCTCCACTCACTGAAACACAATTGCCAGTTCATTCTGATTCAGAAAGTCATATCACAAACCCTTAGAGAAGCTGCCTTCTTGAAGCATATCACTTGAATTTTTTTTAGTCTGCACTGAGTTCCAGTTTATTTATTTATAGCATTTCTGTACCACTCCACATCCGCAGCAGATTCTAGAGTGGCGAACACTAGAATAAGGTTAAACAGGTATAAAGTTAAATAAAAGTTCTATGTATATTAAATCATTTAAAAACAAAAATTAGGAAAAGCTTCCTGGAATAAAATTGCCTTAATAGCAGGCACCAAAACTATCACAGTGCTGGAGACTGTTGGATCTTCTGAGGCAGCGGATGCCACAGAAATGGGGCTGCCACACTGAATACTCTTCTGATGGTATCCAGTTGGGAGATGGGTCTGTGTGGAACCACCAGGAGAGAGTCCTCCAATGACCACAGTGCCTGGGCAGGCTGGGAAGGAAGAAGGTACTCTCTCAGGTATCCTGGTCCCAAGTTGTTCAGGGCTTTACCTGGTGCAATGACGAATGGGGTAGTTCCTTCAGCAAAGGGGCTGTGTGCAGAAAAGATGCAATTCCTGAGGGCTCACACAGTCGCATTCTGTGCTAACTCTAGAGCAGCGCCTCATGGCACACACTGAGTCTTGAGGTTTCCAGCGTCACTTTGTTTTTAAGTGCAGTTAAAGTGTTGAGTCATACCTCATGAATCCTTAAATTGTTTGGGGCCAGAACAGTTTGAAGGACTGGCTCCTGCTTCCATAGGAGCCTAGGTAACTAAAGTTCAACATCACCCACCACCCACAAGGGGACACTTACTTATGAAGTAAGATAAAGTCTTTCTTACTTTGGCACCCAGGTTACAGATCTTCCTTCCTTTGGAGAGACTCCATAGGCTGTCTCTAAAGTTTAGTTAAGCTGCTGTTAACACTTTTTAAAAGTTGCCTACTGTTCAGCTGGGTTGTATTGTTTTACTCTATTTCTAGTTTCACTGTGTTTTAACATTTGTTGTCATTTACTTTAAAGCCCCTTAAAACTGAGAAGTGGTCATAAAGTATTTTCCATTGGATCTAAGAAAGGAAGAAACTTTCCATGAGAAAGGAAGCTCTGCTTGCAGAAGATTCCTCTGGCCAATATCAGGAAATTTCCCCTCCAAACCACAGGTCACCCTATTCTACAAATACTCTGTGTATCATTATCAGGGCGCTGTGAAGAGGCTTCTCTGGGAATGAGGGATAGGGAATTTTATTTCTTTTAGCACAGTTGAACTAGAATAATTCTGGTTTTAACCCGTTGTAACTAAAATTTGTCAGAATGTCTCCTAAATGGAATAAATAGATCTGAAATTTTGAGAACTTCTTTCCCTGTTAAATGCTGGAATCATTTCTAAGCCTTGTTTGTACTCTCAACAGTCTGTCCTTTTTCTCTGTTCACAGTAGTTGGTGAGCATCTCATAATGTCTATTGTGACATTGTTTGTCCCTCAGTGGAAGGGCAGTTAGTCTGAAACTTTTACTTTCATCCACAAAAATATTGCTCTTCAAGCCTACAGTTTCAAAACACTCATTCAAAGAAATACTTCGGAGGTAATATGAGTGTTATCTTATCATAACATGTTTTATAACATGCAACATATGTTATTATAACATAACACAACGAAATTATCATAATAATGGTTCAATATGTCCATCGATTCATTGCATTTTCTTAGCGCTCACAGTTCATGTTACAAGTAACTGTAAAATAGAAAGATCACCAGCAGGCCATCTGGGAACTGCTGCCAGGAAAAGCTTTGTGAAAATTCCCAAATGAGCATCTCTTCTGAGCAGTTCTCAGGACCATTGATGACTTGTTCTTTTTGGTTTGAAATATGCATTTTGTCAGAATTAAGTGAAACATCTTATGCCTAAATATATTTGCAACTGAGTCAGCCACACTAACAAGAGTTCTCTTGTCAGCTGTTAATCTATGTGAAATATTTTAAATCTATTTAAAATGGAAAAAAACACTATGAAGTTATTTTAGAAGCAAGGTTAGGGAGGCCCTGTTAACAAAAAGTTACCACTATGCTAGAAATGTATGGCAAATCACTAGCAAATACTTACTGCAATTGTCACCACAGTGCGATCAGCAAAAGCAGTCATTACAACCTTCTGAAGAATGTTTTCCTACAGAAGCAAGCAACAAATATTTCTGTGTATTAATTTAGCTGCTGGCATAAATTAAATACAGGCTTTGTTCTAGCCAATTAGTAAACAAATAATTTTGCTCTTAAAAGAATCTGATATTCATAAAGAATATTGATACACTAAACTCACCGTTGCCATGTCAATAGAAGCTGTGGCTTCATCCATGATGAAGATGCTTGTCTTTCGTACAAATGCCCTGGCTAAGCAGAACAGCTGTCTTTGCCCTTGGCTGAAATTTTCTCCCCCTTCTGTGACTACAGCATCTGGGTAGAACAAAATCAATATTTAGAGAGATAGAGGCCTGTGCAAATTCACGAATGTGTTCCTTGTTATCCCCAATCGCAACTCCCTCCCTCCCTCTCTCCTGCACACACACAACTGCAGGCAATCCAGCTTTCCTACTTCAAACCTACATGCACACATACCACTTTCACGGTTATGCATCCCTCCAAGCTCCTTTCAAAACCACAGCCACCCCCACTATGTTCAGACACATGCTCCAGGGATGGTGCTACACTAAGAGTTTTTCTAGAATGTGGCTCAGCCTCTTATTTCAGTATAGTGAAATTCTCTTAAGGATTAATGCTTACTTCCCAAAAGTTGACTCCCCAACTCCATTAATGTCATGACTGTCCCATTAGTCATTAGTCACGACTAAGAGCCAAAACAGCCCTAATGTAGAAATAGGGGGACTGATTTTGATTGAGGATTCACCTCCCCTCTAGACCCAGAGGATGGTGCTTGGGGAGCATGATGCCTCCCACAGATCCTAATTTCCTTCCCCCACCACACATATAAAGAGTTGTTACCTAACCCTCCTGGTAAAGCTTTCACCACATGCTTCAGCTGTGCTATCTCCAGAGCTTCCCACAGCATGCTGTCTGTACATTTCTTTTCTGGATCCAAATTAAATCTGTGAAAAGAAAAAAAAAAGGACAATGGTATCAAATCTCTTAGCTTTTTGTCACACTTAGTGAGCAGCAACCATTATTCATTGCATAAAGAAGCCCAAAGACAGCAGGTCTAGCAGAAGAACCACAATTAATTTTTAAATGTGACTCTATGTTCTAGCACTGTCCCAAATCATATAAAAATGCTTGGAACAAGCAAATGAGACCACGATTTCATCTATTACAAATAATTCATGCCATGTTCATGTAAACACAAGAAATAGCCACATATTTTTCATCATAAAATCCAGCCACTTCTCATGAAGAAAATGCCACTAAGGATGGAGTAATGAGGCATATCTGAAAATTCTGAAATTTTCTGTTGTGACAGTTCTAACTTTTGCATCCAAGGAGGCTTGTAGACAAAGACCCACAAAATACATTAAAGCATTAGCATGTTTAGACTTCTTTTCTTATTGATGGAATTCCTCTTTGCCTGTTGAGAGATACTGGCCTAGCAAGTCCCAGCTGCAGCTAGGAGTGATTTTGCAACAACGGTATTCAAGTTGCTAGACCTGGCATATAGAGACCAGAAGCATGACTGTGTCAAATTTCTTACATCCAGGTGCAGCATGTCAGGCTTGGGAGACAAATCCAGCTCTCTGCAGGTCCCCAAAGGACATGCCATGTTCCCTAAGCTGCTTACTATTTTTGTGCAGTCTTCCCCAGTTCTAAGAGTGAAATGCCTCTCCTAATGCTTTATTAGTGCCAGAAAGAGCTGTAAACTGCACAGTGCTGGCATTGTTCGTGTTTTCTCCCTGCCCCGTCTGCCTTCAGCTCCATGCACCACTAATATGGCCCCACGAGGCTTCTCCAACATGGTATTTGGCCCTTAGGCTGAAGGAAGCCCTGCACCCCTCACTTAGCACTTACCGGATTGTGCCGCTAAATAATATTGGATCTTGGAGAATGATGGACAGCCTGGATCTCAGGGTTTGCAAGGGAAGCTTGGCAATGTCTATGCCATCTATAATGATCCTTCCTGTTGTTGTTTTAACAAAAATGAATGTGGTTTATGCTCTTCGTCACACCAGACTCTTTTTAAATTACACTGCATTACACTATAGGTACAGCACATTTCATCAGTTCATAGCCAGAGAGCGGTACTTACTCACCTTACACAGGATGGTACTGCATCCTTTGTATTTTATGCTGTTTTAGCATTCTAAGCCACCCAGAGAAGCTTCGGGTTATAGGGTAGCACAGAAATGGAATGAAATAAATAAATAGCTATAGCAGCTTACGCTACTTTTCCTCTACTGCAGTTAAAGTGGTGCATAGGATGGGGAAACCCTTATTGATAGAAATGGTACTAAAACATATATAACTGGATGCAAGATATAACTGTAATCTGGACAGCTGGAGGTAGCCCAAAATCAGCTTGTGCATTGATGCAGCCAAAGGCAGAATATCTTTAAATCTTATTGAGTTCCTTGAGAGAAATAAGCACATGCTGAACTTTCTTTCGCTGAAAGCAATGCAACTTTTGCTGTTGTTGTTAGTCGTGAAGTCGTGTCCAACCCATCGCAACCCTATGGACAACATTCCTCCAGGCCTTCCTGTCCTCCACCATCCCCCGGAGTCCACTCAAGCTCACACCGACTGCTTCAGTGATTCCATCTAGCCACCTCATCCTCTGCCGCCCCCTTCTTCTTTTGCCATCTATTGTTCTCAGCATTAGGCTCTTCTCCAGGGAGTCCTTCCTTCTCATTAGGTGGCCAAAGTATTTGAGTTTCATCTTCAGGATCTGGCCTTCTAAAGAGCAGTCAGGGTTGACCTCCTCTAGGACTGACCAGTTTGATCACCTTGTGGTCCAGGGAACTCACAGGAGTCTCCTCTAGCACCACAATTCAAAGGCCTCAATCCTTCGGCGCTCAGCCTTCCTTACGGTCCAGATTTCACAGCCATACATTGCAACTGGGAAAACCATATATGGGAAAACCAAAGACTATACGCACTTTTATTGGCAGGGTGATGTGTCTGCTTTTTACTATGCAATGCAACTTAAAAGTAGCTAAATTTGGCTATTTGTGTTCCAAGATCTCTTTGCAACTATCGCAAATACATACAGTAGCCCTAGGTGCTTGCACATTTACAGCCAACGGAGACTGAAAATTAAAAAATGAGAGTTGGGATCCTATTATGGAACAGTGTATTAAATGTCAAGGGTTGGGTCAAAAGCTCTTCTGTGAACAGAAGGCAGTCTTTGGTGAAGGGGTATGGCTTGGATCCAGTGGAAGCATCTGCATGTGGAAAGGGAGGGTGGCCTTCCCTCATTATTATTTTCTCTTGCAGTCTTTTACACTGTCCCAGGAGGTCCCTCAAACATTTGGAGCAGGTTTTTGAGGGTGGAAGGAGAGTTCATTCTATCAGTGAAATTCCAGTTACTTACTCTAGATCTAATATCTTTTTTTTGCTGTTTTCTGTGCTTGTGCAGAACCTATAATACCTGGCCCCTTACTTTTCTTGAAGCACTGTACTAGAAACTAAAATTTTGTGAGCAGTGGGGTGTTGGTTATGCTGCAGTGGGATACTATACTTCTGATTATTCAGAAATCACCTGCAGTCACAAATGGCTTTGCTATTGAAGCTGCTAAATCATGAAAGAAAGGCCTTAGGGTCCCATTATGCATTTGACATATCTTAATTAGTAGGCACTGAACACAAAGATTGCTGGTTTGTTTTATCATTGTTGAAGTAAATGGAAATTCTATTACTGACTTCAATGAGAATAGCCACACAGCGCAGTACAAACATGCTAAACCATTAATCATCCTGAAAAAGGCAAAATCTAAATTTTGGTTTAAAAAGAAAAATATCTGCTCCTTGTTGTATTATTGGGGAAGAGGAAGGAGCTAAAGTTGAATAATATTTCATGTCAGTTTCAGAAATCAATAAGCAAAGCAGAGATTGGTTCCTCATTTGGAATAAAGCCAGCAACCATGCTGACAGAAGTAAAGCCAAAATGCTACCAGATATGTAGGTACCTTCAAAGGTACAGCCTTACCTTCAAAGGTATCAACCATTCTGAAGAAGGCAAGAGAAAAAGATGATTTTCCACTCCCTGTTCGGCCGCATATTCCAATCTGCATAAATAAATAAATTATGCATATATAACACAAATTGTATCAAAAACATTAAAAAGTGAGTAATGTAAACAAAGAGTTAGATTTTCATCCTCTGTTTTAGAGGGAACATATGACCCTTTATGAGCAAATTGGGGTTAGAAGTGTTACCAGCAGAGGTTAAAGAACCTCTTCTGCTATAGACAGCCATGTGAATTTAAAGCCTTAAGAAATATTCTCATGTCCATAGAATGAGAAGGAGGGAGTGTTGTATCAAACTGTGCTTGTCTGCCAGCAGTTAACAATGGAATCCCCCTTTTTCCAGTCCTGCCGCACATTCTCAAAACTGCTCCACAAAGTTGGGAACCCCCAAAACAGATTTTGAAGGACAAAGGAAGTTCAAGGGGGAAGGGAGGAATGAAGGGGAACTCCAATTGCACAAACATGACACTGCATGCTGCCCAGTTGTTGGGACGATGACTAGAAAAGTTCAGCAACAAAAGATAAAAGAAAATTAGAATAAAATTGTTTTCTTTTAAACTTGAATGTTTTTGACTGCAGTTTTCTTGTTATAATTAGTATATGTTCTTATGTATCCTATCTCATAGCATAGGTCCAAGCAGGAGAGTCTGTGTACGCTTACCAGAGAGTAAGTCCCAGTGAGTCCAGTGGAGCTTATTTCTAAGTAAACATGTTTGGGATCACACTGCAGAAATGCCAGTGTAACAGAAAAGATTTTAATAGGGAAGCATCCAAACAATGTTGAGAACAAATAGCAAACATTAACAGACACTGAGAAGTCCCAACTGAGTCCAACAGCTTCCAGCTAACTATGCATAGGATTGCAGTCTCAAATAGGAATCATTTTCCGGCATAGCTGAGAAACAAGTATCTCAAAGGTATAGTGTTGAGCTCCACATCTCAAGGATAAAGTTCTGACTAAACATGACAGGTGGAGCTATCATCTTGTATTAGCACTTCCGCATTACCTTTTGTCCTGGAGAGATGTGGGCATTGACATGTTTTAGCACAGGCTTCAGAGTACTGTCATAGCGGACACTCAGGTTTAGTATCTGAATCTCACCCTGGTCAGGCCAGTTCTGAGGAATTTGCGCTGGAGCTACAATGAAGGCAACACACACACACACATGTATCAAAACAGCAACCATCCAGCATCTCACTAGGAACCACTAAATGGTTTAACAAGCCCTTTCTGCAATGTATACAACATCATACTCACAAAGGAGCCCCTCATCGTTTTCAGCCTCAGTTTTTATAAGGCCGTTGAGTCTTTTTACAGCTCCCAGCTGGAGTTCCATGTCAGCCAGGTTACGAACCATCCAGTTTAGGTAGTTAGATACCTAAAATAAATAGCTAAATAAGCGCTGTGTAAGTGGTATAAAATGCAGCAACAATCTTAAAGCCAGAATTCAAATTACATAAAAGTCAGTGAGCAGCACTCAACAGTATTGTTCTGCAGACTCAAACAGCACTAGCAGAGCTCCACCAGATCTTTCTGCTGTGCAAGTACTTGTGCATTGCACTTGTGCAAGCAATAGCATGACTGCCTGTACAGGCGTGTTCAGGATCCTTCTCTTCTGTATACATCAGAACCCAGTGTCTGCTAGCAGAATATCTGTGCTAGTGGAATGATACAGTTGTACGCTGTCCACTCCCTGCTCTCATAAGTAACAGAGCATTCTTGTTCTCCAAAAGTCTAAATATCTGAATACTGGTCAGAACACAGTTTGCTATCAATAACATTCCTGAGATACTGCACTTCAATTTTTCCTAGCCCATTTCTGTGGTTGCAGCATTTGGCTGTAACAACCAGTTTGAGACAAACTGAATGCTTATCCTTCATACTTTGTATATTTTGGGAAACAAATGCAGGCTGAATGGCAACTTCAACACCTTGATGGAACCTTTCCTTTTTAATTTACTTACCATCAAAGCATAGGTAAGTCCCAAGCCTACAAGACCTGAAGAAAGATTACTGTACAGAGAGTTCGTAATTGAAGCGACCGCTGCAATAAGGACCACACATGCCCCAATATATTCCTAAAGAAATAACAATACAAATAATAATAGCACAGAAGACAATATAATTGATCTTTTTCTCTACTGTATTTTTATCCCACCATGCCTCCAAGAAGCAAATATGGATTCCCCTTCAGCCATTATTTCATCACAACAACCCATTAAAGTAGGCTAGGCTGAAAGTGAGGGTAACTAGCCCAAGGTTGTGCAGTGGCTGAGTGAAGATTCGAACCTGGGTCTTTCCAGGGCGAGGGTAACTTTCTAACTGCTTCACCACACTGGCCCTCAGTACAGTATCAATATCATCAATTCAACTATTCCTTCAAGCATCAGAACCTTGGAATTACTGAGGCTGAAAGGTTTTATAATTCTGTTGTGTACATTTGTGGGAGGAATCATAAATGTGAACAACAGGAGAGTCAGTGTGGAGTGGTAGGAGCACTGGGCTAGGAGTTGGCCAGGAAGCTCACTTAGTAACTAGGCCAGTCACCAACTCTGGGTTGTGATAATAAAATGGAGATGACTATGTAAGTCACATGGGTTCCTCACAAGAGGGAAAATGGTGGGATAGAAATGTAAATTAAGAATGATCTTATAGCACTAGACAGAGTCCCAAGAAAATGTGGACTCTTGTTCCAACTTAAGAAATGCATTCTGAGGTCAGATTTTGGAGTGCCATTTCTTCTCCACCCATTTCAGCTGCAGCTCTGAGGTAGAAAAGACCAAGTTCAGAGCTGGCATTGGACTGGTGTTCCAGGATGTGGGGAGGGGAAAATGAATACACTGCACCCCCGTGGCAGCTCAGCCTCTCCTCATGAGCCACAGCAGAAGCTTTAGAGACCACAACTGGCTCTCTAAGCGGTTCGAAGGGTGGAAGAAGCATGCACATGGCATTTGCTTCCATGCTCTTTCCACCCTTGACAGGATGGAAGAAAAAAGAATAAGATGCTGTGCTGAGCAGTGCCAGCCTGTGTGACAGGAGCAAGCCCTTGCCAGGCATGTCCATCACGGTCACAATCACCTGCTGCTCTCTAGGTGGCCATGGGGGGACGGAGTGTGTGGCCCTGGGCTTTAGCCCCTGCTGTGCCAAAGGCATTAACTTGCAAAGACATTAAAGCCTGTTTAGGATTGTGTGTGGTGGGAACTCCCTGTTCCTTTATCAGTTGTGTGAGAAGCAGAATTTGAAGAAATAAAGTTTTGCTTTGGGTACCAGATAAAGAAATCAAGGAAGCATTATAACAAACCTTACCAGAAACCAACAGGCAATCCTAAGTCAGCCAGTAAGAATAAATATCATGACCTGCCATCTATTTAGACTAGAGTAATATACTTGCCATCCGAACTTCCAGCCAGCGATTGGCAGCTGTAAGGAAAAGGGATGCGATGTTGTTAGAATCTGTATATTCAAGAAGCTTCTGCTTAAACCGTGATTCATACCTGTATAAAAGAAAGAAAAATGAAAAGAGATGAACGCAGTGGAAATATTTGCTTTTCCCTAAATGTTTCATTTCATTTCATTTATTACATTTGTATGCCACCCCATAGCCCATAGGGTTCTGGGTGACTTACAATTTAAAAAAAATGTATTCCATAAAAATACAATAATACATTGGAACAATATAATCAAGCACTACAATATTTAAGCGATGCAAAATCAAACAAACCTTAATACAATAATATAATACATGATGTAATACATAGTATCAATACATAATACAATGAATAATATCAATAATAATAGGACATAGCCATGGCCAGATCCTGAAGATGATGATGATGATGATGATGATGATTACATTTCTATGCCGCCCCTTGCCGAAACCTCGGGGCGGCTTACAACACAATAAAATACATTGAAATACAATAGAACATAATAAATTACCATTAAATACAAAAATACAAAAAATACACTGAGTTACAAATATAAAATTAAAATTATCAGTATAAAATAAGTAAATAAAAATATAGGAGGAGAAAAGAGAAGGAAGAAGAAGTTGCCCTGGCCAGATCATATGTTTTAATAATTAAAATGATGTTTAAATAAAAAGGTCTTTACCTGGCGCCGAAAAACCAGTAACGACGGTGCCAGGCGGACCTCTTTGGGGAGTGAATTCCATAGGTTGGGCGCCACCACAGAGAAAGCCCTTCTCCGAGTACTTACTCTCCTAATTTCTTTCATGGACGGTTCCTGGAGAAGGGACTCTCCCGCAGATCTCAAAGGGTGGTTGGGCATATACGGACGTAAGCGCTCGTTCAGGTAGCCAGGACCCAAGCCATTTAGGGCTTTATAGGTCATAACACCTTGAATTGGGCCCGGGCTTCAATGGATGAAACTCAAATACTCTGGCCACCTAATGAGAAGGAAGGACTCCCTGGAGAAGAGCCTAACACTGAGAACAACAGATGGCAAAAGAAGAAGGGGATGGCAGAGGATGAGGTGGTTAGATAGAGTCACTGAAGCAGTTGGTGTGAGCCTAAGTGGACTCCGGGGGATGGTGGAGGACAGGAAGGCCTGGAGGAATGTTGTCCATGGGGTCGCGATGGGTCAGACGCGACTTCGCAACTAACAACAACAATGTGTAAGACACATGACCAAAAAGTGCTAGCTACTTTAAATACATACAGATTTTAAGGTGACTTCTCATTGAGTAAGATAGGTCAGATTTAATGGCCTACTTGCACTAAATTAGTAAATTTGAAAAGAAACCTTGGAGCAACAAAGTTGCAAGCAAGGGAACTCGTATGAAAAAATACAGGTAACAATAGACTTTCCACGTATAGCCATGTGGTAGGAGGAACTGGGCACTTTATTAATTCATTTAGAACATTAACATACCTCTCCACAGCCCAGAGTGCTCTCAGGGCAGTTTACAATAAAATACAGTAGGATCAACAGTACATCGACAAAACAAATGCTCCGGTACAAGCAAAGCTGTGCTCCTTGTACCAGGATGATACCATAGACACATGAAGAATGTGGGGATCATATGAGCAATGGATGAACATCTGCCCAGCTTCGGAAAATGGGCCCTTAAAACCTATTGGGTCAAATATGCTGAAGGAAGACAACTTTTCAGCATTTCAAGTTTTTGCTCATTTCTGTGATGGATCGTGCACATCAGTACCAAGGTAAAATGATACAGTTGCAATATTCAAGGATACCTGAAGGACTGCCTTTTCCCATACATACCTACCCATTCTTTAAGATGTGAGTCGGAGGGCCTTCTTAAAGAACCATCCGCCCAAAAAGTGAAGGGCTTTCTTGGCAGTTGCACCTCACCTCTGGAATGGGATCCCCAAAGACGTTTACCCCATTTCCAGCATTCTGGCACTGGGCAAAGTCTGATCTATTTTCTAGGTATTTTAATAGGCTTGTTTAATATTGTTTATATTTTTATGGATTTTGAATTGATTTAAAACTTACTCCTATTGTAGTATTGTGGTATTTTATGGATTCTTTATTATATTACTGATTTTTAACTGTACACCACCCAGAGAGCCCTAAATCTAAAAATAAGCAAATAAATAAATATGAACAGACTGCTTCATATAGCATATTCAAACACATATGGGAATGGTGAGTATCTTTATTTATTAAACTCTTAATTTAAAAATAAAGACAAGCTGATTAGGTAGCATATACTCAGTAAAATCCTCACTGCACTGGTAAATCAGTGCAAAAGCAAAAATAAAACACATACCTGAATGCTCGTATAGTTGTCAGACCTTCCACGGTCTCTGAGAAATGAGCAAGTAATGGGAGCTGGGTACTGTCATCCAACTGCTGCAGATCCCTGAAAGCAAACATTAGGTGTTTGATAAAACCTCTGTGTGTGTGTGTGTGTGTGTTTTCCCCCCTAATATATTTGACGTTTGAAATAGTTGTACAGTATTTTGGAGCTTAAAATGCTAAGGGTACCTATCACAACAACACTGATTGCATATTAGTCTAAAGAAGGGTTCATTGTGATATCTACATGCCTATATATAAACAAATAAACAAACAAACCTGTTTTAATATGCAATCATGAAGCACTTACCTTGATGCTACTCTAAAGTATTTCTGGATGAAATAGCATATGACACCAAGAGGAATGAGAGCTATGAGAAACACGGGCGTAACATACGAAATCACAGCAAGAGCTGATAAACAGAGCAAGGTGGAACGGCTCAGGCACTCCAAGGTGGCAGGAATGTGCTAAGCAGGTAAACACAACAAAACAATGAAAAAAATATTAAGAGTAAAGAAGGAAATAATGATGAACATTAAATCAACAATTCATTTGGGGCTTTCCTTCCACTTGTGTAATGAAGTCATGTACAGTTTAAATTTTTTTTGATCTTTTAAATTTTTGAGCATTCAAAACATTTGGTGGTGGATTCTGATGAAAAGTTTTAAGTATGGCTTCATTACAGAAGCAGAATGTAATCTATGTATATCAGTCAACTGGAAGGTTTAAAGAAGTAAAAACATGATACTATGCAGAATGGGGTTCAATGCAGCTGCACAGGACTGGGATGTAAGAACTTCGCCAATGTGCAGAGTAATTCTAATGCTTGAGGGATGGCCATCAAAGAGGTTATAGAATGGAATCAGAGCCTCCATTCCACCAGTGGAGAGGAGATTCTAGCCCTGGAGGCCCCAGATATGTCAGCAGAATCATAGACTGTACATTAGAGACAGTCAAAAAGAACCTGGACAGTCATCTAAGTGAGATGGTGTAATGTGGTGTCCTGTAACAGCAGGGGGTTGGACCTGATGGCCTTCATGGCCCCTTTCAACTCTACTATTCTATGATTCTATATGTATAAAATTACTGCTGTTGGTATTCCCACTGGTGATAAGCAAGTGCAGGCAGGACAAAAGATTCAGAGACTACAGATTAAATCTGGTTTGCAAACCACAGTTTATACTGTGATTTGTTGCTTTGTCTGCACTCAGAAAATAGTGATAACCACAATTAGTGCCATTGTTCCACTTCATGAAGTCACCATAACTTCAGTAAACTGATGAAGATGAGCCCTGATTGGATGGGAAACAAAAGCAGACAAGCAGCTAAAAAATCATTGTTTGCCTGTTGTATACCTGGAAACTCAAACTAGGGTCTGAATTTTCATTTGGTTAGCAAAGACAATTATTTTACATTATATCCATCCCTAGGAACTGTCAAACTAATAATAGAAATGGCCGGAAGCAAAAAGACAGCCAGAGTGTTAATCAAAGGTATAAAAAACTGGATGAAGCTCTTTTGGCTCATGTAATTTTAATTCTAAACAGAAAAACTAAAGATGTCCTTGTGGGAATCTAACATCATAAATGTTCTCACATATATAAAATACTACCATACTATTTCATACAAGCATTATTTATATTGTCCAATGCATATGGTATGCATTGAGATTAATTTTTTTATTGAGGGTGATTAATCATGAGCTTGCTAGATGCTGTCCAGATGGCTATAGAACAATTCAGAACCTCAGCTCTGAACTTCCTTCCATGCTTGCTACAGCTCCAAAGTCACAACTGTGACTTCAGAGCTGGCACTGGGGACACACTCTTGGGGACAGGGTGGGGAGAAATGAGGCTCTGCCAGGATACAAGGAATCACAGTACTGCTTCAGCTTCTCCTCACAAGCAGGACTAAAACACAGAGATGGTCAAAAATTATCCATGTAAGTATTTTGGACAAGTAAATTACAGAAGCAATGTGCCTCCCATCTTCTCTCACTCTCTATTGGATGCCCCAAATCTTATGAGTTCAGAAGTTTATGGGCAGTCAAACTGGAACTTGCCTTGAGACCATCAGAATTCATTATTAGTGAAAATGATTATAATGTACCTGGTCAATAGTGTTACAATCAGCTGAAAATCTGTTCAAGATACTTCCCAGTGGTGTTGTTTCAAAAAACCTGTAATGAGCAATAAAAACCACCAAGTTTTGTATTGAAATTGACATGCATAGTTTCTGAGACTATACAGTATACTGAAATCCCATAAAACTGTTATTTTACTATAGTGAACAAGATCCTTCATTTCTTTTTTCAGTAGGGAGTCATGCTATTCTAAAAATATAATTGCATTTTACAACTTTGAATTACTTATCTATTTTTTTCTTTAATTCCTTGTGCAAACTGAATCAAACTAGCAATTCATTTCCTATTCAGTAGAATAGGGCAGCAGAAAGCTATAAAACTATTTGGAGATCAAATTAAGTGCACAATGGATTCATAGTAGTATAAATTTAATGCAATATTTATTTTTCACTATGTGACAGATCATTCCTTTAATTTTCAGTGCTATATGGTTACTTCCCTTTGTGTGTCTGCTGATCCAAAAGATAAAAGATTCTGGCATTAGTGAGAGAGAGAGAGACTACATGAATAAGGCTGCTAAAGGGAGTGGACTGGTGGTTGACCGGATGGCCAACAAGGTCAAAAACTGCTTTTGTTTATATTGTGGAATGAAAGGCTTCTTGTTTTGCAGAAAAGTGTGCAAAGTCCTCAGCAGAAGGAATTCAAAGTAAAGATGAGACTTTCTGCATGGTCACAATTGTTAAAACACGAGCTAACTTTAACATATAAACACTAGAAACCAGAAATAGTTTGTCAGAAGGCTGAAACAGGAAAAGTTGAAAGGAAAGAAGACCCTTATCAAAAAAGATAGCTGTCTAGAAAAGCTGAAAACTTTTCCATCAGATACAGCTGGCAAATAAAGACATAGCTGAATTAGGTTTAGCTGGCTGCATTACCCTAGTTATTTTCTTACCATGTTGTTTTTCTGGTTTTGTTTAAATGTATACACACTGTAACTATTGAGATGTTAAAACAGATTTCTTAATAACAATATTTCTCTAGTAAATGTTTGAAATTTTGTTGTTTAAACTGTGTCATCTCTTTTCTTGATTGGTTACCCATCCCACACTGAAAAGCTAAAACTTACACTACTTTAAGTATAATCCTATGCATGTTTAGATGGGAAAAAGCCCTACAACTCCTAGCATGCCCTAACTAGCCTAATCATGAACAGGATTGTGCCTTTTCGGCACCCTTACTAGAGACCTGGAGGGCTTTAAAGCTGTTTGATGGAGGCAGCTGGGGAAAATTTAAAAAAAATCATTTGGTGATAGCAAAAATATCATTGGAAAGGAAGAGCAAACAGGAGCAGTGCACTGTATTTGGGCTTCCACACATAGATCAGGGTGTAGCTAATGCCATGATACATTAAATAGCAATGAAAGGTGGTTCTAATATTAAAGTTCAGAAGAGCAGACATGGTACTGCCCTCTAAGCACATATTAAAATTCATTCACTGAAAAACATACCAGTGAATTAATTCATTACATATCAAAGTGCTAGCTTTCCATAGTCAGGGAAGGAATTCACTTATCTAGTCTCCTCCCTTAAGAGAATTATATCATTTGGTTCTTCTGAATATCAAATATTTGTTATAATGTGGAAATGTGATCATTGCATATGGTATAAGGAAATCTACTTTTTATGCCATGGTCTGACAAGTCAGTTACTTTATTAAGCATAAAGAGGAACATATAATAAAAAGAAGAAATGTATGCTTTCATCATTATTCATGTTAAGCGCCCTGCCTCTCTCTTTTGAATCTCTGTAACAGAATCAACATTCTAATCAGGTCTCTAGTGACTTTTTAGCAACTCTGTGATGAAACCATATTATTCCCTCCACAATACCTGCAAAAGGCACTGTGTTCCATACAGATTATAAAGATGAATTTCATGGGAAATTAGCAATTGCTTTGCCAACACAAATCAGTGAACTTTATTGTTTTCTTTGATTAATATTAAGCATTATTATGCTTATAAACTTTTTATAATATATTTTAAAAATAATAGACTTGGAAAGAAAAGAGCTTTTTCATCCGTTACCCAATGAATTAATATATACTAAGAATAATTGTATAATAAAAATGTAGTATACACCTGTTCAATAAAATTTCTCTCTTTATATGGTGCCTGCAATGTATACAGCCTCATGAATTTAGAATAATTTATTTCAAGAAACACACGGTGAGCAAAGAGCAGTACAATGGAGAGCATTTTACTCAACTGAAAGTCAACCACAAAACCGAAAGTTAACTTCAAAGGTATTTTATTTATTTATTTATTTATTTATTTATTAAAACATTTCTATGCCGCCCCTTGCCGAAGGCAGAGTAAGATCTAAAGGAGCAGTACATCATTGAGTCCACCAGGGGACTGGTTGTGAGAAGAGGAAATATTTGGAGCCTACCTAAGGGATTTCGATCTAGAATTAGGACAGGAAAAGTATAGCTGGATATGCTACATTTTTTGTAATGCACCTGTTCATCTGTGTGAAAAGAGGGGAAGCTGGTAAATTCATAGTCCCTTTTGGAGAAGAGGCTGGTTAGATAGCATTTCATTGTTTTGAGGTCCTGCAAACTTTACAATTTTGTGGTTCTATGACAGGAAAATAATGAGTTCATGTGGTGGAGTCAGGGTAAGATTCACAAATCTGGAGAAATACACAGCAGATTCATATGAATTTCATCTTCTGTGAATCTGACCCATAGCAGAATAGCCTTTTCTGAGTCACCTGAATTCCACAGATTTAGAGACCAGTTTGGGGGGAATTAGCACTAATGTGGATTGGTGTTAATGCACACATATGTAATTGGGAGTGGCATGTAGTGTAGGTCATTCATGTCTTTGCGTATTCTATTCCATGTTCTTGGTTGTTCTAGAATGCTGGGACAAGAAGGAACTCTGCACACTTTCATCATCCTATTGTATGCCTGACAGAATGCACTAAAATTAAATTGAAAAGTAACCAAACAAAAAGAAATTGTTTAGGTAGAATTGCATATGGAAGACAAACTTGCAATTACATGGAACTCCATTATCTTAACACTCTCTCTTCTTATCACATACTGCACAATACCTCATTGGTGCCAAAATAATTTTATTCAGCAGAAAACAGTGTAGCTTCTTGGCGACTTTTAAACCAGTCCACTCGACTGCTATTGATGTTACAAGACATAATATAATCCCAAGACAGCAGAGAATGCTGAATATTCTTGAATAGGGAGAATGATTAAATCTGGGTTCCTAAAGAAAGAGGGGAAAAGATGACTCAAACAAAAGCACTCAATAGTTTAGTAAAACAACAAGATTAATGACTCTGGGATATTTTCCCAGTTTTATAGTACAAATTTTATTTTCACTTTATACTTAGGAAAATAAAGCATTCAGCATTTAGAGTTTGGATTTGATTTTAGACATTTCATTTGACAATACTTGAAATTAAACATTAAAAATACACTTTAAGCACTGTTACAAAACAGAATGCTATTTTATTTATGTGTAAGTAAATTGTTACCCATCCTGAATGAGGGAGAGCAGATGAACATTTAGCTAAATGTAACTACATTTAATAATACATTGTTTATAAACACAAATTGCTTTAAACAAGTCAGTCTAGGTTTTAATTAAATAATGCCAACATCACATCTGACCCAGAGAAATAATTAGTCTCTCCTTAAAGAAGTAAACTAATTATGCTGATATTCTTTGAATCAATTATGTCTTTCTTTTAGCAATGAAAAAAAATCCTGTGCCATTGTCATTTATATAAGAGGTAATCTAGAAATGGATAGTCACAAGCTACGCACTGCTTAGTAGCTGCAGCTAAAAACAATGGATGTGCAGTGAAACGATCCCTTTTAGAAAATATAACTGTAATAGCTGCTTCATGTATTACCTTTTCTGAAGGATGTGCATCAAAAATGTGGAAAAGGGGATTTCACATAATAATGATGTTTATATCATAAGGGAATTTTGGTAATGATGGGAAATTGGAAAACGAACATGGTGAGCACGTTTTTGGTGGTAGTCCTGTGTCTTCCAAATGACCTGGTTCACATGACATGTTTTAAGCAAGCATGGGGTGTTTATTTCATTTTTCTTCCTTTCCATAATTGAACCTCTGACATAACTTCCAGAATCGACACTCATGCACAGCTTGCTGTTTCATGTCATCTGAACCTAAGCAGCATGACTTGCCATCAGGTGAAACCACCTTCCAACAACCCTTCAGAAGCCAATGGATTATTCCCCATTCAACAAGCCATGCCATCAGGGTTCAGATGACACAAGCCACACCTGGGTGATGCTTGTGAAAATCACGTGTCAGGCATGCCTGGCACATGCCATGAATGATATAACAGCTTATTCTGATTGTGCAATTCAGCCCAGTGCCTCATTCTGCTTTGTGTATCAATAGTGTATTTAAAATACTTTTGCTACTCTCTTCACATTATAGAATATGTGCCTTTTTGAATTGAGATTAATGTTTGTGTTGAATAAAATAAGTACGAAGCAGCCCAAGGCTTCCTCTGTTTTATAAGAGATGGAGTTAGCGTGGAGCCATGACAAGATACATTGTCACTCTTAAGTCTTTTAACACAGGAGTGACACGAAACTGGGATATTGATGACTTACAGTTTGCACTTACAGATATAAAATGAAACCATAAGCATATTTACTCAGAATGAGTCCCATTCAGTTCAACAGGAGTACTCCCCCGCAAAAGTGTTTAAGATTGCAACAATACTCAAATTGCAGAGGCACCTTTAACTTTTGTGAGAAAGCTGCTATGTTTTGAAGCTTAAAGTTGGGGTATAACTTGGTGGTGATCTACACAGAGATCACATTTTTGTAAAGTCCATAATCCAATGGTAAATTAGAAACATGTTACTTTGCAACTAGAGATTAACATAAGGAGAAACTTCCTCACCAACCCAGGCCTCTCCCCGACTGCCCATTAGTTTGGAAGAAACCATACCTCATTAGAAGACAAATTCCTCCCTGCCTTGAATGAAATGGCCTCAGATGTCCAGTGGGCTAGCCAGTAGTCAATGGACACCATAACAGAATGTTTTAGGAGCTGTGAAAGAACCAGCAAAGGCAAGAGAAGGAATCCTGCGGAGCTAAGGTATTTCCCACATGCTCGCCAAGGCATCTTTGCTCTTTGATGAAGGACAGAAGACAGGTTGTCGTCATCATCACTTTCTGGTGTTTCATCTGCAAATCAACAAGAAAATGGTTACTGGACTATAAAATCATATTACAAATCCCTCACTATTTATTTATTTCATTTATTTACTGCCCCATAGCCCATAGGGTTCTTAGGTGGTTTATAATAAAATGCAATAAGATAAACAGCATAATAAAACAAATAATAAAACAATACTATAATAATTGTCCTCACTGCCATCAAAGGGCACCTAAACCTTTGTTGAACTGGCGCTGAATGGGCACCAAGTGTTATTCCTTTTGAAGCAATTTTTCTCGTCCTTGGTACTTTGGTGTTATATGTTATGTTAGCCACGAAGTCGTGTCCAACCCATCAAGACCCCATGGACAACAATTCTCCAGGCCTTCCTGTCCTCCACCATCCCCCAGAGTCCACTTAAGCTCACACTAACTGCTTCAGTGACTCCATCTAGCCACCTCATCCTCTGCCGTCCCCTTCTTCTTTTGCCATCTATTGTTCCCAGCATTAGGCTCTTCTCCAGGGAGTCCTTCCTTCTCATTAGGTGGCCAAAGTATTTGAGTTTCATCTTCAGTATCTGGCCTTCTAAAGAGCAGTCAGGGTTGATCTCCTCTGACAGGTTACTTTAAGTCTCATACCTGACAGTCTAAAGGACTGAGTTGAGGCTTACCAGCGTTGGTGTAGAAAAGAACACTGCCTGACAAAAGAGGAGGTGGTTGACTTAGGCAAAGGAAATAGATGCATCCACCTATCTACCTCCATTTTTAAAGCAGTGACTGGCTCATGGGATCAGACAAAACTCCCCTCCAAAGAAACTAAGTGTCTTTCAATGTGGCCTTCTGGGTATGTCCATTATGTTCAATCCATGCCAGGGAAGGTCAGGGCAGAACACAAGAACCGAAATCTTTCTGTTTTGCAATACAGAGAAGTTCTCAAGCTTCCTTGTGAATACACCTGTGTGCCTGTGTGTATGTGTGTGTTTACAGACCTAAGTACAGACTGAATGAACATTTAAAATATATCCATAATTTTCAATTGATCCATCCACTATTACAGTTTAGTCTGAAAAATTCTATGCTACATTCTATAGTGATTACATTTTCTAAATAAGGTCTGTGCACCAGCCATTCATTATTAATTCATGGTCTTTCAATTTTAGACAGTGCCTAAATTATTTAACAGTTGCTCAGAATTTTCTTCAGGAAGCCATGATTTATAGATGCAGAAAGTAATCTTAGCAGTCCCAAAGAAAAGTGACCTATGTATGACTTTCAATATCCTTCCCAGTTGAAATAAATAACTATACATGCATTAATGTCAAATTAGGGATCTTTACACATGCTAAAATTGGTTCTGCTGAAATTAAGAATTTCCTGTTAAACTTTCTAGTAAGGAAAAGAGACCTTTTACTCCAACTATTTCCGTTCATGTAGCATTTGCATACCACTTCAAGGAGCTCAAGGAGTTGTCCTCTCAAATATATCTATGGTAAGCCATAAACCACCTAATTAACATATTTAACCTCACTGACAAGGGTTGTTAGGATCCCTGAATCCAGTAAGGATAGGTGGATGGTGTGGTTTACAAACTACCCTGCAACCCTAGAACAAGGGTTTCCGGGTGTTTTGTAAAGCACCCTAGCCATCTAGTCTTGCCAGATTCAAACATCACAACCCATGCCCAGCATGGGCAATTGTGCTAATTAGGCAGCCCATGACCAGCATGTGAGGGTGAGAGAATAAGCCACCCTGGTTTATGATTACAAGTGGCTAGAGAGCAGCACTTGTGAAAGGGACCTCGGGGTGCTGGTTGACTGCAGGCTAAACATGAGTCAGCAGTGTGATGCGGTGGTCAAGAGGGCGAACGCCACCCTTGGTTGCATAGCCAGAAGTGTGGCTTCTAGATCAAGAGAGGTATTGCTACCACTCTACACGACTCTAGTGCGCCCGCAACTGGAGTATTGTGTTCAGTTTTGGGCCCCTCATTACAGAAAGGATATAGCCAGGTTGGAGTCAGTGCAGTGTAGGGCCACAAGGTTGGTGGCCAGTTTGCAGGGGATGCCGTATGAGGCGAGACTGAGGGAACTCGGTCTCTTCAGCCTGGAGAAGAGGAGACTCAGAGGGGATATGTTGGCGACACACAGGTATGTGAGAGCATGTCACATGGAGATGGGTAGAGACCTGCTCTCCCCTGAAGAGGAAGGCAGAACGCGCTCCAACAGAGCAAAGCTCAGGGAGCCAAGGTTTCGTTTGGATGCCAGGAAGCACTTCCTGACAGTCAGGACCCCGAGGGTGTGGAATGGGCTTCCATGAGAGGTCATTGAGGCCCCATCGGTGCAGGTGTTCAAAGATAGGCTGGACATGCACATGGTGGGCATATTGTAAGTGGAGTTGGCTGGAGCCAGGGGTCAGACTAGGTGGCCTGGGAGACCCCTTCTGACTCGCTCTGTTTCTATGTTTCTGTGATCACGTGAACCTAGCCCTTCCAAGATAAAAGTCAGACTGAGAACTAGCTCTTATCCTTCCAGTGTTGAGGTTTCACAATCCAGGCTGACTACAGGAAAAATGTCCTCATTCCATGTACAGAGGTTGACTGGACTGGCAGTTGCATCTTGTATCCACCTTGTGATGGGACAGCAACATCCAAGGGCAGCAGATTAGCACAAGTGGCACAGAGCACACACAGCTCTGTCCGCCAACACCTCCCTGCTACTTCCTTTTCCTCCCGCATCCGAGGCACCTGCTTCATTTTACCCAATGCTAGAATTAACCCCATCTATACTAAATAGATACTGTAGGAGAAAGCTAAATAATCCAAACAAATAAAAGAAGTCACCAAAATAGCAATCAACCCCAAACACATCTGAACACATTACATTGATCTATGCTTTATACAGGAATGACTTAACCTCAGACATAAGCTGAAGTTCATCCATAAATCAATTTCTACATTGCTAGCCTAATGTTTTCTGAGTTTTCTGTATGGTATATCTGTGGCAGTAATAACATAGACCATTGTTGTAGTATTATACTTTGAAGTGCGGCAGTTCATCATCCTGAAACCCCAGCTGCAAAGTGCAACAATACATAGTGTAAAGACTCATTTCCGAGGATTATCATAACTGTAGTCCTATGCATTGCTACTTGGGAGTAAGCTCCATTGAACAGAGTGATGCTTAATTCTGACTGCACAAATGCAGTGATTAGAACACATGGAACTTTGCAACAAAAACCAGCTGAAATTGCAAACTTTAGGCTTTCATTATAATCTTGCAATCGTTTAAACTGCTAGTGTGAAGTGGGGGAAAAGGGGAAGGAAGTGCCCAGTCACTGTTTGATCACTATTTTCCTCATTCTCCATTTCTGCTAGGCTAAGTTCTCACAAATAGCAAAAATCAATATCACCTCATTCCTGCTACGGCAAGAGTGGTTCATCAGTTATCTTGATGTAGATTATTTTCTCTTCCTGCTCTGAAAAATGTTCAGGAGATGTTTTCCTCTATGTTGATCCTGCCCTATACCACAGCTAAAGATATCAACTTACTTTCCTTACTCGGAAGTGTCAGCTTCTCCGTGTGAGCACTATTCCAAATTTTAACATGCCATTTGGGTTTACTGGGGAACTTGCTGTTGACAGATGGAAATGAGTCCCATCTTGTTGGCAATGTTACTAGCAGTAGATAGAACCATTTTGATAGGTAGCATTGATTGATCCTTACTTGAATAAATAAGCCACCATATAGTAATACTAGAACCAATCAGGGTGGTAGAGAGCAGAAGTGAAGAGAAACACAGAAGGGCTGATATCAGCAAAGCTAGAGATTAATTTCAGGTGATTCACTACATACAGAAGCCATAGAAAATGTCAGGATCAGGTCCTGAATAACTCTGCAAGTGCTTGCAAAACCAGGAGCACCTTTGTGGGCACTTGCAAGGAGCACCTGTGGAGCAATTGTGCAGTGCAGCTGGAGACCCTGAAGCCTAAAATGCTTCCCTGCACTGCTGCGCTTTGCCACAGCAACACAAGTGTCCTGCTGACTTCTTGTGCTCTGGTCCTGCTTTGTTCCTGCCTTGCTCCAGCCGGCGCCCTTCCTCCTCTTTCCATCTTTCCTCTGAGCAGACCCTGCCTCGCTCCAGCCTGCTACAGCCCTTGCATCAACATCTCTCCAGTAAACTGACTTTGGAACTGTGTTCTGACCCTCCCTCGGACTGATTTCATCCCTGCCTTTGATCTGGACCCACTGGCTTGCCCCAAGCTTCTGGCCCATAGTGAGCTGTGGGCTCAGCTTGGGCTTGTGTCCTGGACCCAGCATTCTGCCCCTCCTTGCTGCCGCCCATGGCCCAGTCCTCACAGAAACCAAAAGAAACCATGTCATCTAATGGTTGCACATGTAATGGAAAGCACTTGCAGATAACATTCCTGTAGGGCTTGAAATGTATGAATAAAAATTTCAATTGAGGAAGAGTGGTTATTTTGACAGCTGTAATATGTCCAAACCAGAACAGATTTAATTCTGATCAGCTATTCAACTCTTTTTACATTTGTTCTATGAGCATGTAAATATAATTTTGTACAAAATTATCTGGTTTAGTCAGGATTTATGCTGGGCTATTCTGAATACAAATCATGTGTATGTGTGAGCAAAAGTTATTAAACGATAAAGTGAAATATCCTTTATGTAGGAAGAACTCATTTGAACCACCTATTTCAGTAGATGTGCCTAAACAATGTTTGCATTTTGTTACCACAAACTCATGGATAGCCTAATACAGAAAGATGTGACTTTAAGCCGCACACAGTTCAGGTGTAATATCATATCTGAGAGTAGACTAAATGGGGCTTTCTTCTAAGGAGACATGCATAAAATTTCAGGGTCCTATACTTTTTTTTTAATCAGAGAGTACAGTTAAGCTCTTGCAAAGTATGGCTGTGAAAGTTGGACCATAAGGAAGGCTGAGTGCCAAAGGATTGAGGCCTTTGAATTGTGGTG
Organism: Varanus komodoensis; assembly: GCF_004798865.1. Lineage (NCBI taxonomy): Eukaryota > Metazoa > Chordata > Lepidosauria > Squamata > Varanidae > Varanus > Varanus komodoensis. The sequence continues at coordinate 11,614,942 of NW_025335468.1, read as the reverse complement.
CTGGAGGAGACTCCTGTGAGTTCCCTGGACCGCAAGGTGATCAAACCGGTCAGTCCTAGAGGAGATCAACCCTGACTGCTCTTTAGAAGGCCACATACTGAAGATGAAACTCAAATACTTTGGTTACCTAATGAGAAGGAAGGACTCACTTGAGAAGACCCTGATGCTGGGAACGAATGACGGCAAAAGAAGAAGGGGATGAAAGAGAATGAGGTGGCTAGATGGAGTCACTGAATCAGTCGGTGTGAGCTTAAGTGGACTCTGGGGGATGGTGGAAGACAGGAAGGCCTGGAGGAAAGTTGTCCATGGGATCGCGGTGGGTCAGATGCGACTTCACAACTAGCAAGAAAGAGTTAAGCTCAGTTATGCAGCTCCAACTCTAAATGTGTCAAATTTGGGTGTGATTAATACATGGAAGAAAAATCACCAGATCAAAATGCCAAATATTCCATTTTGAACTCTGCAGGAAAAGCATGACATCTTTGCAATAAGAATAGGAACAAAAACAGAGCAGAACTATTATTTAAACTTCAATCAACATATAAATAACTTTGCAGTCATGCTCCGTCATTATCATGTCATATTTTTTCTTCTGAAAATTTTTAAATGTTGGTGTTGTGAAACTCTGTAAAGATAAATATGATTTGTAAACTTTGAAAAGATGAACATTATTAATTTTAATCACCACAGCCAATTTACTTTACCTTCATCTTCATCATCATCTTGGAACAGAGTTTCTCGAGAACACATTGTTGTTTGCAAGTTCTTCCTGTCCAGTTCATTTTTTCGTTCATTTAAGGTCTCCTATAAGCAGCAGAAATGAGCGAGGCTAAGTATTTCAGTGTTTGTGTGGGGGAAAAAAATCCAGCTACCAAATAATATTTTCAAATCTGTTTGTTAGAAATGAAGTATGCCAAATGAATTTAACTGTTAGAAAGGATGTATGTATAGATACATCAAAGAGGCTCTCAGGAAATATATTGCATTTATCACTGGAAACTGATTTAGACATAACGTTGGATCAACCATTTAACAGGAGCAAGAGATCAGGATCACTGCATGGGTTTCATATCTGCAGCATCCCAGCATTTCTGTTAAGAATGGAAAGCAAAAGCCTAACCATAGCAAAGAGAGTGGGGGGAAATTCACACCTGAGAATGCACTAGGGAGGAAAGTGTAGATGGGCTTATATGAACATGGGAGGAAAATAAGCTATGATGGCTTGTTTTTGCCCTGAGTGTTGCACATCAGCCACCTTATTAGCATAATTAAGCTTGACAGCTATGAACTGTTATGACATTCAGACCTAGCAATGGTGTGTGGCTGGAATAGTTTGCAAACCGCAAGCCATGAGTTTCTGGGTGGTTTGCAAACCATTCTAGCCACCCATCCTTGCCAAGTTTGAACATCATAACAACCCATGCACAATGAAGTTAATTATACTAATTATCGAGCTTGCAACTGGCATGCATGGGGAGGACAAGAGCCAGCATGAGCTACCATGGTTTATCTTTCCACCCTGAATGAATCTGTTCAGGATGTGATTTTATGGACCAGTCACATGGCCAAACCGTGGCTGACAGTCAGGCTAGAATTGTATCTATGTGATATGTTGGCAACATACAGGTATGGTATGTGAGGGGATGTCACATGGAGGTGGGTAGAGACCTGTTCTCCCCTGCAGAGGAAGGCAGGACGCGCTCCAACGGAGCAAAGCTCAGGGAGCCAAGGTTCCATTTGGATGCCAGGAAGCACTTCCTGACAGTCAGGACCCTGAGGGTGTGGAATGGGCTTCCACGAGAGGTCGTTGAGGCCCCATCGGTGTGGGTGTTCAAGGATAGGCTGGACATCCACATGGTGGGCATGTCGAGGGCAGAGCTGGCTGGTGCTGGAGGTCAGACTAGATGGCCCAGAAGACCCCTTCTGACTCGCTCTGTTTCTATGTTTTTATGTATCTGCTGTGTCACCAAGTTATGAGATGTAAAGGCTCTTATGTTTGTATACTGGACAAATGATATCTGGAAGACTAAATGAGTAATTGTAGAAGGGGTTGGGAAGGAGTAGTGTGTAATGCATCTGCCACCTCATCTGATACTCTGGCCACTCATGCTGCCTAGGGCAGAAGTGGCTGTTTCTTGGGTCAGCATCCTTTTAAAATTTAATTTCTTGCCTACACCATTGCAACTAATGGAAGGGATTTCACCGTGCATTCTCCAGGCTGGCATAGCTGAGGGGTCCAGTCCTCATAGTTTTTAACTATAAATGCTTTGTCATGTCATAAGGAATGATAGTGTTAAGGTGAAAGAATAAAATGAAAGAAAAACAAAACTGGCCTTCTCCATCTCTTGATCTTGTCGATTCATGAGTGTTTTCCAATGTTCAAATAGCTCAGACTCGGATTTCTGAATATCTTTGAGTGTGCCTTCTCTTTGAATGGTACCATCCTTCATTGCAATAATCTGGAAGATTTTAGGTTGTGAAAAAATTAATTTATAGTTTACAATATATAAGTGCTTTTTATATGTAGATTTAACCAGTTCTTAACCCTCCCAGATCACATAGGAAGATGACATTTGATACATTTATAGCTTGACTCTAGATTGGAACAGGACAGGAATCCAAAAGCCAGCTGGAGTCATTTGTTCTGAGACAGGGCCACCCCCACTGTGTAGCCAAAAGAAGCAACCTCTTTCAGGTGGCAGCATTAAAAGACTGAGGTGAGGCTGAGGAATAAATGCTGATACTTGCTGCTACATTACCTAGGCTGGGTTTGCTAAGGACTGAAGGAGTACAATTTGCAAAACTTAAATATTTTAGCAGGATGCTTTATTTGTGCTGTGAGCCGCCCCGAGGCTTCGGCAAGGGGCAGCATAGAAATGTTTTAATAAATAAATAAATAATAAATAAGAGTTGATCATAGCATGAAAGGCATCCAATTGCTTTTGAGAGAGTTAAGCGCACGCTTATATTCCTCCCAGTACAGTCATTTCACTGGATGAAATCTTTGGCTGAATCATTTCTACAAGACATTTTTCTGCTTCTTCCCAAAAATAAAAGCAGCTTCATTACCCAGTCAGCATGGGGCAGATATTGTAATTTGTGGGTAACCAGGACAACAGTCCTCTTGTCATCTCTTAGCATATTCAGGATTCCTTCTTGCATGAGATGGTCACTCAAGTGGATATCCAATGCAGAAAATGGATCATCCTAACAAAGGAAAAGATCTTATGAATGTTTCCCTGTGTAACGCTGTAAAATTGCCTTTGTAGTAGAAATCATTTCATTTAGAAAATTGTTCTCTTTTCTGTACAATTTAAAGAAAAAATTGAATTCACTTTCTTCTTGCAGTAACATTTCCATTAAATTCTGCAGAAGTATATGTGTATTGTTTTTTAAGTTCACTGTTTTGCCTCCCACCCATATGACTATTACCTAATCTTATTAAATACAATTATATGCAATAAATAATTATATAAATGTTATAAGCCTCTGTAAAATAACTTTATTGCTGTTCTTATTAGAGTATTATAGCCCCTTTTGTACTAGTGGGTTTTCTCAGAGCCATTAGTTTATCTTGATTGCAATTGTGCAAAAAACGCAGAATGAAATCAAGGAGGCAGAATGAAATCATACAGATTTACACATTTCTCTATACATACCTAAAATTGGAACAAATAACTTATTTCATTAGCTAACTCAGGGATGCACAACCTTCATGGCTTCAGGACCATTTCAGGGCGCTTCAGCAAGCCAGAGTAGACACCATGCAAACACACACCTATAATCCACTATAACCCCCCACCCCTATTTGGGTTTGTATCATATCCATTTTGTATGTCATTCTTTCACCTTCATTATTAAGTCAACAAAAACACCACTGCTTTATTTCAACAGAATATTGGGATTCTTATAATTTTAAATGTTAATAAAAATATCATTCAAGCATTTCATCCAATCTGTTTCAGACATAGGAGTTCCCATGAGTTCAAGAGTTTCCTCACCAGAAGTAACTTTTTCATTCACTTCAATCATTGCTACCCATGGCCTGCCACTGGAATTAGATTAGACAGGTGCAAACCATTTCATATGACATTTGGATTGTTGTATTTATTTTCAAAATTAGTTATAGTTTCAGGGCAAAGAGATGTTACAACTTATCTAGTTCTCCTTTCCCTGCAATTGTCCTGATTTCATTTCATTGCTCCCATAGCAATGTACCTTAAGCGCTGATACATGTAAAGCTAGCATTGTGCTAATAATGGATAGATGGGGGTGCAAATTAGAATTTTGCAAGCCTAAGTGTGGAATTACTTATGGTCAATTTACCAGGAACACAACATTTGTCTGTTGGTAAAGAGCTCTTGCCACACTGATCCGCTGGCGCTGCCCTCCAGACAGATTAATGCCCTGGGGTAAAAGACAAAACAATTCAGTTGGGGGAAAAATCAAACATGATCTATTCTGAAGCAACATTTTGCTTTAACAAACCTTCACCTGGAATTTACTATGTCTACTTGAAAGCAATTTGCCCTCTGGACAAGGAAAAGATAAACATATCAAAAGCTATTAAAGGAGACATCACTTCTATCTTCACTTTCAGAAATGTTTTCCATTGTATTATTATTAACTACTTATGCATCACTTTGAAAATACAGGGTATTTTATTATCCATCACTGACCATCACAACAGCTCCTGACATCAAAATTAATTCCCATTTTAAAGTTGAAAAACCAAGGGAATCTCTACAGGTGGGAGGATTAGAACACCCTTCACATGAGATGTTTTCCATAAGTTCCTATATGTTACATTACACAACACAAGTGTTGTGGTATAAAGCAGAATTCCAAAAAATGCATGAGATTTCTATAGGGAATTACGGCTGTATCAGGAAAAATAACTGACTTCCTTTGCCATGACAAGAGTGAAAATGGCTAGAAAACATAGAAGAAGCATTAGAGAATGATGACTTTTTGAAAAGGGACCTGCAAATTTCTGTGAATGAAGGACCGTGTATACTCAATAAATGCTTCATGCAAATTGATCAGGAGTCTATGAAATTATTACAAGAAAGGATGTTGTTAAAGCCAGTGCTATAATCCAACACTTTACCCCACTTTATTTTGAAAATAATCTGTCAAAATTATCTTTCACGGGAGCCCTCCGTGAAAGAAGTTAGGAGGGTGGTTACTCGGAGGAGGGCTTTCTCAGCGGTGGCGCCTAAGTTATGGAATGCGCTCCCCAGAGAGGTCTGCCTGGCACCGTCGTTATTTGTTTTTCGGCGCCAGGCGAAGACCTTTTTATTTAAGCAGCATTTTAAATGTTAATATTATTGAATTTTATCTGGCCAGGGCGGCTTATTTTATATTGTATATTTGTATTTTATTTTAATGTATATATTTTAAAATGTTATTTATGATGTTTTAATTTATTGTTGTAAGCCACCCTGAGGCTTCGGCGAATGGGGCGGCATAAAAATGTTTTAATAAATTAATAAATAAATAAAACATTTACAGAAGGTGAGGTGGTATCTTTGCGATGGAGCTCCTCCCTGTATAGTACATTATATATTCCCAGGAGAACTTTGGCTACTGGGGGATTTGAGAAAACAGCATTGTTAGGCATTTTTTCTGCATCTTGTCTATTGTATGTTAGATATTCCTCTACCTTCTTTGCTTCTTGTGATCCATGTCAGCTTGGCTTATACCTGATATTTCAATGGCATCATTTAGATGCCAGGATTTCTCACTTGGAAGATCCAGTAATATCTGCCCTGTTTCCTGATTGCCTTATCCCACGTTAAGGTGCCAGGATTCTACACAGTGTGACAGCTGTCACGCGTATTTGGGACAAAGGCTAAGTTTTCCACCCATCTCACCTTAGTCACCTGCTGAAGCCTCATTCCTTTCTCATATATAATAAAAAATACCATTGATTTCAAGTAGATATAAACTGTGATAGCAAGGAAAGGTACAACTAACCAGCTTGTATTTGAATTAGACTGCTTTAATATGCCATTCTCTTATAGATTCTAGATAACTAAAATTGTTATTATATTCAATAAATATGCACCTTAAATGCAGTATTTCGGGATATCAGGAAGACTGACTGAAGCTTGAAAGGAATGTTTTATTAGCTAAAGCAGCAACACTGTTTACAAAGTGTAATGCTTTCAAAGTAATGATCTGAAAGTGTATTTGCTTTACAAATTGGTTTTTTCAAGGAAGAGTTAGAATTTTAAGAACATATGACAAGTTTGGGTACTTAGCCCTTTTAAAAAAATCTTGTATATGGCTACTAACCCTCTCTCCAATTTGAGTTTGGTCTCCATGAGGAAGTATGTCAATATCAGGCTGAAGAGAGCAAGCATCAATTACTGCTTTGTACCTGGGGAAACAGAACTGGTAATTGTCAATTCACATGGAGACTGCCTCACAAGCACATTTTACTTGCTTTTACAGGCAAGCTTAATCAGTTGGAGAAGCCACATGCTGGAAAATGCATGTTTGCAAAGCACTAATTGTTCTAATGGGAACACTGTCTACTCCACACAAATAAGTGCCATTTTAGCTAATAATGCACTGTAAGGTGCTCAAGTGTGAAAAATAGATGAACCATTCCCTAGTTCTGTTCTTGGGTGTGATCCTGATTATCTTGAAGAGATTATCACACATTTGCAAGGCACCTACAGCCATCTTTGAGAAGCCCATTGTCCCAGTGACTGTAACAGGGTTAGTTTAGAGGTTTAAGTTCTCAGGAAGGTGTCATTGTAACAGTCTGAATGGGAGTTTGTGATCGCCAAAATGGTTATCAACCCACTTTCCTGAGCAGTGATAAAAAGGGGGACAAATGTGCCAAAGGAAGCCAAAGTGGCTTGACTTCAGAGAGGGAAGGGAGAGGGGCCTTGTTCCCCCTGCAGTGTCCCCTGGAATACAGGGAGAGGGAGAAGCACCCATTATGAGCCCACTCATCTGTCAGGCTCACCATCATAGATGCCCTGTGGAACAACCAACCTATCATGGTAAAATCACCACAGCAGATTACTGTGATGTGTGGACCTACTGAATTCTGCAGAAACAGGTTAATTTCATTTAGCACAGCTTGCCTGCATAGAACTATGTGCTGATTGGAGCAATGCAACTATTAGGATCTTAGCTAGATATTGCTGATAGTTCTGTGTTCACATGGGAACCTTAACACTGTAAGATGCGTAGCACAAGAATCAGCTTGTTCCCACAAAGGGTTTCTATGCCCATAACACGAAGTGTGCAATGCTGGCACAAAGACTCTCCATAAATGGTGCCAATCAACTTGGAAAGCAGCCTCAGATGTTGTACTACCTGCATGATGCACCTTTCACATGGAAGTCTTTTTCAATGATCTGGTTCACAACATAAAACATGGTGACTTGTTACCATTGGTTACTTCAGGGTAGCTTGCCATGTCATCCAAACTTGGAGTGTTCTTCATTTTATTTTCTATAAACAAGCCACCCTGAGAACCCATGGCTTGTTCAGGGCTTCACCATGATCAGGGTAGCTTGGTTTTAGGCATTTGTTGTGACATCTGAATTCAGCAGGCAATTTCATTCTATTTTGTTGGGGGTGGCTAGAGAGCTGCTTGGAAAGAATGACAAACCGACAGCCATTTCATGTGATTCGCTAGTGCTGCTGGTAAGCACCCTCATCCCTTAACAGTAACCTCCATCTTGTACTCCTAAAAATCAAGAACAAAGGATACTGGGGAACATCCAGAACCGGTTCACAACTTATGCTTCTTTATTTAAAAATTGTTTTTATACAAGTGTATGTATTTTAATGAAATGTTTAGGATGGTATTTACATAATTATCCCTCTGCTTTATTGCTCTGCCATGAAATGTATGTGTATATTTGCAGATCCTTTTACTCTGCCTTGAAATATGTGCATCTTTATTATGCCAAGTCTGCATCTTCTCTGATCCTATTCACTTCCTGCTCTGCCTTGAAATTTATTTATCATACATTTATCATGTCAATGCTCTGTAACCAATATGCGTATCAGACAGCTAACAATGAACCAATATCTAACCAACAGAGGGAAGTAAGAAACACAATGAAGTGGCTGTGGGGAACTGAAAGTGGCTGATGGCTACATGATAATGAGCTTCTGGAGCAGATGTAATTACACTGGAAGTACAGAAGGCAGCTTTACCTATTTTGTTGAGGTTTTCACTAGAAGCAAGTGCCAAAGTGGAGAATAGAACTGATAAGAAAGGGTTGTTAGTATGATGTGCTAAACAGTGGAAAGCAGTTTTGCAATCATGCACGCTTGCCCCTTACTGTTTTTTTTAAATTGTAAAAACATTACTGTGTGCGTAAGGGCTCAGAAAACCACATGCATATTGTGATTCTGATGTAAGGAGAGGGGGAGTTTCCCTTGTGAGCTGGAAACACGAGTGGACCAACTGCAGAGAGGATGCTGATGTAGGAAATGAGGGAATGAGGCTTTCTGTTCCAAGGGTACCTGAGATACATGCTGGAGATAGATGGGAGGACTGAGCAAAAACAACCCATGGGAAGCTGCCGTGTGCTCAGTCATAATGTGGGTTATTCAGTGAGCAGCCAGCCTGTGGGGAGTGATCTATAGGATGGCTTAGCACAGTATGCACCAGCCCACTAGCTTCCATGTGAGTGCTGCAATATTTGCATTGGCACTTAGTCAAGCTGGTGAATTACACCTGCTGTCAATATAGGACTTTTAGAAAAGAGAGAGCCCCAATCAAGATGTTTCAATGCTTCAAATCATTACTCATTTCAAAGTCATAGCAATTCAACAGTTGAACATTTACCCAGAGAAAGTGTCAGCAACAATTATAAAGGTTCACTCTATGTGAGATTTAGTATTTGCATTTGCATGGTAGTTAAATACATTACCTTTGTTTATTGAAAGGGCTCTCAAAAGTGATATTCTCTTCCACTGTAGCATTTAGCAACCATGGTTTCTGGGAAGCATATGCCACCGATCCTCTTTTCCTGGAGAAAAACACAGAGAAATATTCTACTGCATTTTGGTTATTTCCTAAAACAGACACTTAAATGAGTCTTCACTGATGCATTCTTTCAGTGTCTTTTGTAAATATAATTTTATATTCCATACCTCTCATACAAAGGGCATAGATGCATCATTAATAAATCCCTTTTGCAACATTCGTGTATTCTTTATATATAAGGTACCTCCATTTACTTTGCTTCTGCCTTTGGTATTATTGCCTCATTAAAGAGTGGCTAAGTCATGGTTTGTTTTTTAGAGTGGCATAAGTTGTACTAAGTGGTTCTAGATAATGTCATATTAATTAAATATGAAAGGTGGCAAAGCTTAAAAGTTTTAACTGGAAGGGCTGTCTTGGGCCCCATAGATTCAGCAAAACCAGCATATATGGAAAATGCTTTGAAATATTTACAGGAATGAACATATTCTGTTTATAAAGAATCCGGGTGAGTATATGATTTTTTTGCTTACATATATAACTCTCTGGCTAGGTTCACATGTCACAGCAAGCAACCTCGTGCAGTTTCCATTGCAAAAGGGTTTTTGCCTAAACTTAAAAGTTATACAATTGCACAGTTCCTTTGGCAACATGGCTTCTGTGTTTCCCACTTCTCCTCCTACTCTTACCATGCATTGCAACATGAACAAAACATTTTTCCTTATGCAGACCAGTCAGTCCTAGAGGAGATCAACCCTGACTGCTCTTTAGAAGGCCAGATACTGAAGATGAAACTCAAATACTATGGCCACCTAATGAGAAGGAAGGACTCCCTGGAGAAGAGTCTAATGCAGGGAACAATAGATGGCAAGAGAAGAAGGGGACGGCAGAGGATGAGGTGGCTAGATGGAGTCACTGAAGCAGTTGGTGTGAGCTGGTGGAGTAAAGGAAGGCCTGGAGGAGTGTTGTCCATGGGGTTGCGAAGGGTTGGACATGACTTCTCAACTAGCAACGAATTGTTTCTTATGGACCTCAACAGCCTTGTCCTGTTTGGTCTTCTGAGATTTTGAGGTGGATTCTTCCACTTTCTCCTCCCAAGTGTACCTGCATCTCTGAATGCTTACACCTTCAGCCTCCAAAGGAATTTTTATTAAATCATAAGGAACAATTTTGCTGTGATTCCCCTTTGTCTCTCTATTTACAGTATTTTTGCTCTTTCTCCCCATTTCCAAAAGTAAACAGGGGAAGGGCACAATAGTAATATATCAGGTGATGATTTGTGCATGTTGCTAGGGAACTGTGGATAGTAGAGAAGGGATGGCTAAGCAGCCATTTCCATGGTGGGTTCTCATGATGTGTAAACCTAGTCAGTGTATAGTAAATATGGTGCTCTACCTATTCTATGGTTTGAAGGATTATTTATGGATAATGAACAGGAAGACTTTACAGTTCCAGTTTTCAAATGTTGTAAATATAGCATTTATTCTTGTACAACTAAGAGCTGAGTTTCATTAGGCCCTAATTGCCCCAAATCTCAATCCAAGAATCTGCTTACTCATAATCTGTATCTACTGATAGGCAAAGAAAGCAAAAAGCAAATACAATATGAAATAGGAAAGGAAACCATCAGTTCAGAGCACTTATCCAGCTTTACATTTAACCAATCATGCATACCCTCTTCAAAATATATACTTGCATTCCTCATGTGGTAAACTAAGCCCAAAATCATTTTCAGGGTGCTGGATTGTATACTTAATGTTGGAGATTAAATCTGGAAATCTTTATGGAAATTCCAATAAAAAGTTCAGCTAAATACTTTCTTTTAAAAATAAGCTTGCAAAGTAGAAGGCCACTTTGTTTAAAAAAAAGCACACTTGAAATGACTGTAATTAGCAGAACAAATAATCTGCATTCATCATTCAGATTAGGAAGTAATATTTTGAGTTTGGATACCTAAGTATTTTATATGAGTAAAACATGTTCCATTAAATTTACTGCATGGGGCAAAAATGGGGGTAAAACCTGCTCTCATGGCCCACATCAAATTTGGCTAGAAGATTAATTATACAAATGAGAAATATTTGCTTATAAAGGTTTGGTTTAATGTTACAGAAACTTCTGAAAGCTCTTCCAGTTCATTTTCAAAATGCATACCTGTTATCCATGTCTACAACTGTTTCCCTTTCCAAGCTGCAGAGAAGGTATATGATAAAATATTAGTTTAAATTCATTTCAGCAAATACTGAAAAGAATGTTTAAATTCGCAAACTCAGAAGTGTAAATAAATGTCATTTTAAGATTCACCATGCATAGCTTGTAAGGCAATTCACTGAAGCCAATGACAAATCCAAGATATATTATCATAATCAATTAGCTTTAAAAAGAGCCGCTCTTTACATTTTTAAAGCTCAAGTAGCAATTTTATTTTATGCACTGTTTCCAGTTAGTTTTCTGCCAGTTTCACAATAAACATCTCTTCTTTTTCCCATGCTGCTATGTATACTATGTGCTACATCCCAGGTTCCCTGTGGTAACAATCATTCCAAAAAGATGAAAAACATACACTCATTCCAATAGGCCTTGCCAGAACATGTTTGGAATGTAGCACTAGTCAGAGCCCATCTGGAATACTGTGGCCAGTTCTGGGCACCAATATTTAAGAAAGTTGCAGAAAAATTAGAAAGGGTCCAGAGGAGGATAACAAAAGTGATCCATAGTTTGGAAACACTTTCCTATGAGGCGAGACTGAGAGAACTGGGTTTGTTCATCCTTGAGAAGAGAAGAATGAGGGAGGACATGATACCACATCAAAGGCTGTCACAAAGAGGACACAGAATAATCAACTCAAGTCATGACAACTCAGATTCAGGCTAGATATCAGAAAAAGCTTCCTCACGATCGATACAACACTGGACCCAGTTGCCTAGAGAGGTCATGGGCTCTCTCACACTAGAGACATTCAATGGGAAACTGGACTGCCATCTGAGTGAGATGGTATAAACTGGAATCCTGCAACAGCTGGGGGTTGGACTCGATGGCCTTCATGGCCCCTTCCAACTCTACTATTCTATGATTAGCATTCTATTTCTCCATCTTTTTCCTCAAGCTTTTGTTATACAGCTCTAGAAAGTATTATATCATTCTTCAGATGACATTCACAGGCAACAGTTCGATGCAGATCTGAACAGGAGGTTTTTGAAATACAGTTTTTATTTCAGTTAGAGTGTTTGTGATACAGAGTGTTTCATAAGAAGGTATTTCTCATGAAATATCAAAGTAACAGTCCCTCCAGTTTGTTAGAGTTACCTCCCCTCCCTTTTCTTTTTTGAAAGGCTTGACTCCACCCTCAGGGAGATTCATGTTGCCTGTGGGCCAGATGGTGGGAATGCTGGGTGTTACTTAATTGGGCCGCTCATTTGGCTTGACACTAGTGCACTGGATTAATCCATTCACATGTCACCTCTTCAGAGTCTTCCTGTTCTCTACGGTCTCCTCTGAACCTGAGGTGGTTGGGGAACATTCTAACTGTAAATGCTGTGATTTGAGAGAAATGGCCTCCATCCGAGTTAATGATTGAGCTGAATTATCTTTTGTTCCCTTGGGTGGTGTCTACCACTGTCACACTCTAGGCCTTTGATGCAGCACTAAGCATAAATGACGTTTCGCACAATGTTGCTAGCATATGCTCATATGATGAATCCTCAGAAAACCTGTCAAACCAGCATATGCTATTGGTGTTGCAATAGAAGTTGCTTATGCTAGACTTATGTAATGGCACAGTGGAGCAGCAATGTTGGACACTGTCCATTCTAACATAATAAATTTGACTCATGATGACCAGAAATCACATAAGTTACCATACCTGACATCCTCTCCTGTCTCACTGTCTGGAATATTGCTGTATCATCAGTAAAAAGCAGAAAGAAATTATGTATATAAGTAAATAGGAACAGTTTACACAAAGGAAAATTAATAATTATATTCTACTTTGTATGCATATTTTGTTTACAAGAGCTGTCAAGGACAGGGCCCTTTGAAGGTGACTCTTACTGTCACCACAGGTCAAAAATGATTCAACAGCATGTAACAACAACATTCATATTACAAAATATTTTCCACAGCGCTGTTTGTTTCAGGAATAACAGCTATCTCAGGGCTGCCTATCTTGGTATGAGCCTGTCTGGTTATTAAGACCAGCAGAAGAGGCCCTTTTGAAGACACCCTTGCTAGCTCACAGGAAAGGGCTTTCTCCTGTGTTGTTGTCTGCAAACTCCACAACACCCTTCTTGTGGAATGATGACTGGCCTGCACTATCTCTGTGCTCAGAAAAGGGGAGAAAACACATCTTTTTAACCTGGCTTTTGAAGTCATTGTTAGGTTGTCTTTAATGCATTAGTATGTTTTATTTGGTTATGGTTTTCAGCTTTCTCAGCTGCTGTGGTTGGTTACAGAAAGGTATGTAAAAATACAAGAAACAAACATATTTCACAATGTTTTAGCAGCCATAATTACTGCTAAATGTCATATGACCATTTTCCCCCAATCTGGACAGGTGATTTGACTTGTTCAAAAACAATAAGTCAGCATTTAGAGAATCCAGTTTTGAAGTGTAATTTGCCAGCATTTTCTCTGAAAGCTGTGCTTGTGGAAAGTTCTTATTTAGCACCATAAAAATCAGTTTATCCCTCCAGCATTTTTTGTTGTGGTGAACTGCAGTGGAAATAAACGTGCATTAAGGAGTTTATAGAGCTGCCAGGCTGCTGACAGGGACCAGCCATTACTCTCATATAACGGTCCTCTATCAGCTCCACTGGCTTCCAGTTGAAGTACGGGCCCAATTCAAGGCGCTTGCTTTGACCTATAAAGCCCTAAATGACTTGGGACCAGGATACCTGAAGGAACGTCTCCTTCCTTATATGCCCTCATGCCCCTTAAAATCTGCAGGAGAAGCCCTGCTCTGGGAACGCTCTCTAAGAGAGGTAAAAAGGTCATCAACTCAGAATAGAGCCTTCTCTGCTATGGCGCCCAGACTCTGGAATGCACTCCCCAGAGAGGTAAGCCTGGTGCTGAGCTTATACTCTTTTTGGCACTAGGCCAAAACCTTTTTATTTAAACCGTATTTTAAAATCAGCAACTTTTAACCTTCAGACGCTCTTGTTTGTTTTGTGATTTACTGTTTTGTTCTGTTTTAATTTAATTAGAAATCATTGTTCTTTTAATTGTTCTTTCAAATATTGTAAGTCGTCCTGAGATTTTTCTACAATAGGATGGCATACAAAAGCTTTTACTAAGTAAGTACCGTATTTTTCGCTCTATAAGACGCACTTCCCCCCCCCTCAAAAGTAAGGGGAAATGTCTGTGCACCTTATAGAGCAAATGTGCGTGTGCCCGGCACCTGGGACGCTGCTGGCCCGCCTGCACCACGTGGTACCACCTGGCCGGCATGTGCTCAGCGCGTGCTGCTCCACCCCCCCCCTCCGGTGCAGGTGAGAGCTGTGCAGCTCAGGGGGAGCGGTGCAGAGGAGGAGGAGCCGCGGGCTTTAACCCGCCGGCCGCACGGAGAGACGGACTGCTCACCCCCACCGCCCGGGAAGACCTGCCGCGGAGGAGGAGGAACCGCAGGCTTTAACCGGCCGGCCGCACGGAGGGACGGACTGCTCACCCCCACCGCCTGGGAAGACCTGCTGCCGCCGCGCCACCTGGAAGACCACCACCAGCATGCTGCCGGCCCGGCTGCACCACACCTGGCTGGCATGCGCTCGGCGCGCCCTGCTCCACCCCCCTCCTCCGGTGCAGGTGAGAGCCAGTTTTGAGAGCTTGTTTTCCTATTAGGTAATGATTCCTCAGAGACTACAGCCCTTTCACAAATCGTGTTTGCATATAAATTTGATCAGTAGCTTAGTTTTATTTCATTGACATCTTAAAGTTGATAGTATTTCAATTGCTAACACTTCTGACTAAAATTAAAACTTGAATTATAATGTTTCATAAAATTGCATGCTCTCAAGCTTACATTGCATATTCCATTGGTGATACTAAAAACTGATCATCTATCAAAATTTCAGACATACGATAGTGCCTCAACTTAAAATGAACCACTCTATTTGAACTAAGTAATGCAGTTTTAAACACAGAAAAGACTAAAAAGGAAAAAAAGAGGGCTTATTATTGGAAAATCTCTATCGAAATATTTTGGAACAACTGACTTTGAGTCCACCTCATAGCTTTTAAGTTGGATCAAGGCAGTAATAATGCTATTGAAATCAAAAGGCGTAAGGATCCCTTTACACAGAAAATCCTATAGAAATAGCAAAATTCTGTTTTCACTGTCATCCCAGCCAGTGTCTGGAGGCACTAACAGTAGTGTGGTGAATATGGCTATGGAAAACAATGTATGCATTCCCTCCCCCAGTGGCATAGGTTTGATCAAATTTGGAGCAGATGCTTTAAAATAAAAATGGAAATGTCAGTTGCTGCAGTTTGTTCCCATTGATCAACCAAAAGAGGATTCAGCAGAGGTGACAGTGTTGATAATGTGCTAGGTGGTGTGTGTAGGGTATACAGTGTATACATCTTGAGGGATGGCTGTACATTAATGGAAGTTCTATTCCCTTTTGACCTGATGGTTATTGATGGTGGGAAAATCTGAACATAAGCCAGTTGCTGTGCAATAACTGCTTTCGCTGATTTTGAATAAACATACAGAGAGCTTATCATAATGCACAACAGTAACAACAGTAGCTGTGCATGGGAGATAATTCTTTCTACTAACTCCAGTATGGTATATTACACTCTTTCCTCTCTCCTAGAGACACAGAGTGTATTTGCATGACATGCTAAGTCACCCTGCAAAAACGCAACACTACCCACAGTGCGCCTGACAGAACATTGGGTTTGCTGTGGCTTGTTCTCTTGCTCTTTCTTGCTTGGTCCCAGAGTCCTTTGCTGCAGAACCTGATTTGTTTCTTTCTCTGTGTTCTTTCTGATGGCTAATTTTTTTAAAAATTAGTAGCTAATGTTTCTTTGGATGCTGGAGGCCTTTGACAAAATTCATTGGAAATTAATTTTGCTTTTCTGGATATATTTATGAAATGGCTCATAATTTTAAAATCAACCTCTAGGATAGAGTTATGACTAAAAATCTATTTCAGCTTTCTTCTTTCTTGGGGGAGGTACCAGAAAGGGCTGTTCACTTTCCCATTTATATCTATGTTTCAAACCCCTGGTGGGTGCCATTAGAGAGAACAGTAGTATTCATAATTTTGTGTTTGTCTGTTTACAATTTTAAATTATTCTTTATGCAGATGAATGGTTACTGTTCAGGTGTCTATTTCAGCTTTGTTGCAATTGATTAATTATATGGAGATTTGTCTGAATATTTGTTTAACTGGTCAAAGACTGAACTAGTGCTGACTGGAGACAATGTATCTCATAGCGTATTCACTAACTGGCATTTTTGGTCTTGCCTGGATTTCTTTACTTATTTGAGAATACTTATCCCTAAAGATTGATTTCTAATAATTAAATTAAACTTGAAAAAATTGACTAATGAAATTTTCTGGGATACAGAGAGATGGGCATTGCTAAAGTTTAATTTGTGGGTAAAGTCAATACACTTAAGATAAATATTAAAACTCAGATTGTGCATATCATATACTTGGAATTCCTCTATGTGTAACTGGCAATACTGTAAAAATGTTAATTTTCTGTTTCATAATTTGGTGGGGGGGTGCATTCCAGATATCTTTGAAAAGTATGCAACATTTCATCAAGGAATGTTTGTAATACAGATCTTGTAGTATTTTATCAGGCCTTTTTCCTGACTTGTTCTAAATTTTGGTCTTTCCCACTAAGATTAGGTTTTCCACCATGATCACTTCTGGAATCTGCTCTTGTAGATTCTGTTTCCAAATGGATAGGATTAAACTCTCAGCTTATTAAAATAGATAGATTATGGTTGCTCGAGATGTTAGGTGAATAATACATTAATTACATTGTGATCTATTTTTGAATGCTAAATTGATTTCATAGCAAAATCCAGTCTTAAACATTGGTAAGAAAATGTCTTTGTGGCAGACCTGGATATTTAAGTTGGATCAGTTTGTGGAGGTTGATGAGGATTTTTGTTCTTGTAGAATTTATACAGCAAATTGCTGGCTGAATGGAAGTGCTTCTACTTGCAACAAAATCTAGGTTTGATCCTGCAGCTTTTACAGGCCTCCCAGTCTCCTTTGCTATTGGAAACACTTGTTGAGGCTGAACAGTTATATTGATGATCCATGTTTACAAAAGTTTATTATCCGTGAACAAATGTGATATACAGGGACTAAAACAGAAACAGAATAGGGAATTGGATTGTTCTGTTCAGTCCAATCAATGAATTGCGGCTTTCATGTCTATATTGAAGCTTCAGTGGTTTTTACTAATGTTGTATTCAACAACTGTTCTTACTCTTTCTGTTTATTGGATACCACTGTGTCTCTTTAATAAGGGTTTGTCTGAATTGGCTAACTGCTGGCAGCATAATACTGCTAATGCTTCTTTTAATCATATGTGTTGGCAGTACCCAGTAGTTGCCTCATTTTGGGAGAATATTAGAACATGGATACATTTTGTATTGCAACAGACTTTAACATTCACTGATGCATACACTCTTTTAAATTATCTACCTGCTCTCTGGAAGTTAATACACAGTCAACATAAATGGATATTTTGCACCCACTTGATAGCTGAAAGATTATAGCATTAGTAGGATGAAAGTTCACCTTCTATAATGCAATGGACTGACGCAATGGACTAATGCAATGGACTATTAAGTGATGTAATTACACTTTCAAAATATGAATGGATGGCATATAGACCCTACTCTCTAATGTATATGTATAAGGACATTTGGTCTGCCTAAGTTGGAGTTTATGTAAAGTTAATACATTCCTATCCATGTGTTATTTGTCTTTTTATTATTTTGCTTTGTTCTGACTTATAGTTCACCTCCTGGAAAATTTCTACTATTATGTAGCATAGAAATTTAAATAAATAAATAAGAAAGAAAGAAAGAATGTTTGGGGACCTTCCAAACCACACAATCAAGTTCATATGTTTTCCTGGCCCATTAAAATTGTACAACTTTGTCATTTAAAAATAATTACTTTTTGGTCTTTCACAAGTGCACAAGTATGTACTTATATCTGTTTGAAAGTCATGAGCTTTTGTCAATGCCCTTGTAACTGTCAAAGGCAGTGGGAAAATGGAACAAGTAACATAAATGGAAACTGAAAAGGCAAGACTGTATATAGGCTAATTTCAGCACAGTTGCCATCTGTCAATTGAACAGTAAAATTGAACAACAAAAACTAAATACACCAAAGTGGGGGAGCAACTATACCATCCTTTTGATAATGTGAGCCTCTGTCTTTTAAGTGTTGAGTTGACAATTCTCACGCTTCCATACCATTTCAACACTTCTCTGGTTCTCCACCTGTTCCAGAAAGGAGAAATATAAATTCCCCTCACATATTTTTGAGTGTCATTTCCAGAGCACTTTCTGCAGTAGCTAGAAAATTAGGGCTGTGTTGAAATGGTAGAAGAAAGAGAGAACTATCAGTTCAAAACTTAAAAATTGGAGGATTACATTGCTAAGCAGGTGACATTGTCACCTAATTTCACCAATTGCCTGCAACTGACAGTCAATGTGCAGCTGGCAACTGTATGCAAGTTAGCCTATATGGAATCTGTTACCTCAGAAACCGGAAATTTACAAATCCATTGACAAGGCGGGACTACACATATCAGAGAGTTTTAAGTGTGTACTGTAAAAGATGGACAATGACAATAATAAAAATTATGAACAGAATTGCATGATTTTTTGTGACCAGAGGAAGAAGAGGAAGAGGTGAACCAGTGACATTCATTCGGAAGAGCTGCTTGGGCATTAGTGGACCAGCTGACACTGGCAGTGGTACAGGTAAGATAGCACAGCCCTCTGGTGCTCCTGATGAGCTGCTTGCTACCTGAATCCTGCAAATGACAGTAAAATTATTGAAGATGATTTCTTCTGTCTATCAAATAGACGATTGTAAGTGCATTTTATTTGGTCAAAGAGTGGTTAATATTGTTAATAAAATAAACATTTGCAGTGGTGTTGTAACCTCAACATCTGGATTCAGTACTGATTTATTTTAATGAACTGAAATTATTTAACAAAGCCACTGTCAATTAGCATAATAAATATTACTCTGTGAAGTAGGGCATTTCTTGATTTAAGATAACATTTGCTTTGTATGGGATTGTACTGGCACAAGCTCAGAATTTCCATCCACCAATTATGCATTCTTTTATATGTAGTTTCTGAATACTGAACCAAATTCTTAAAGCAGATTCTTGTTTATTTATGATCTAAATAAAATTAAAAGGGTTTACTTACAGATATGATTTTTTTTACTAGGTGCTGTTTATAGCTATGTATATGAAAGTTGAGCAAGAAAAGCAAATGATCTTAACAGGGATATACAGCATAAATGCAGTTTGTTCTCCAACACTACAATAATCTACTTCATATGCTCTAGAACATGGTTCTGAGATAAATCTTAAAGAAAGTATAAATAAAATTACCTGTTCCAGATTACGTTCCCAGATACTTTCTGCATCTCCCCAAGTATTCCTAGCAAGAGCGATGACTTACCACAGCCCACCTGTCCTACAATCATTGTTAACTGACCTGTAATAATAGAAATGATTTTATTTGAAGTTTTGATTTATTGCAGACATTGATCCACAATCCAAAGGACTTTAGGAAACAAGCAGGGTTGTGCATTGTTTCACCTCCATTGAAGAAATTGGTGGGAAGTTCCATCTCTATCAATGCTGTGTATGTAGATATGGTACATGACATGAGTATGGATGTTTATCTGATTCTGATTCATGCACAGAAAACTACCTCAACAAATCTGTTGTATAAGGGATATTTGCAAAAACAAAACAAAGCAAAACAAAACACAAAAAACAACCCCCCTATTTATGATAACATGTGCTTTAGTACCTTGAGGAATTCGAATATCAATGCTGGACAGTGTTGGAGCTCCTTCAGGTGACCAAGTAAAAAATCCATTTGTCACCTACAGTGGCAGCAACAGTGAAGATAAATAATCAATGTTATTGCAAACCAATTTCGTATTTATTTCTGACTAGACATTCTAGGTCTATGCATTATTTGGATTACTGTTTTCAGATTTTTTTTGGGAAAGGTAGGATATGTTAACACAGGTTTATACATTTTACATTTATGAAATCTACCTGGCTAGTCTGCTAATGTTTCATTGCTTTTTTATAGCTGTCATATTGTAAACTACTGTTTAGCATGCCATCCACACCCTTGCTATGATGAAGTGCCCCAGAATGCCAAGGGAACATAGCCACCTGTATCATCACATCTGCCAGACTTCATCCAACCTTAGGCAACCTCAGGAATCAGAAGAACATTGAGGCTACATTGAGGCTGTTGAGCAGAGCAGTGAGAGTAACTCCTGATCCTAAGCTCTCAGATGCAGTGTTAGGGCGCAGCCCACTATGGCTGCTTGAATCTTTCATTTGGAGCTCTGAATCTCTGGGAGGCCATCTGCCTCACCACTCTAATGTCCATGGGCACAATGAAATAAAAGTATAGATGATCCCTGTTGCACCCGATCTACCTGGATTAGCTGACTTTTTGCTCCAGGTGCATCACATCCATATGCTTTTCAACTGAATTCTGCTTTAAGGTTATTCCCCCCGAAATCAAATCCCTTTCCTTTCCCCTGCCCTTTTACAAATAGGCAGGTAAGGTCCTATAAGATACACCAGACATTTGAGGCAATGCATATTAGCATATGCAAACTGGTACATTCTTTTTGTCCCAGGGGCCTGAGCCCTGGATCTTTTTGGTACCTAGTACTGGCCCTGGGTCTTCCAATGACACTACCAACTGTTGACTGAAGGCTGGAATAGGGGATGCCACTAGGCAACTGAAGCAATGAGCACAGCAGGCGGGGGAGGCTTGTGTGCTTTATCATCACAGTGTGCTTTGTACACCAGCTCCATTTCCTTACTTTTGGTTGGTCGGTTTAAAGGAAACTCTAGTTTTGTGGCTTACTTTTATTCTTATTTAAAACAGAATCAAATCCCCACCATTCTTGCTATTATGTTTTATAATTTCCCTAAATTTCAGGGCAATTCAAACTAGATTACAATGATATATATATTAGAGGTAAGTCTCATTGATGGGGGCTTACTCCCTAGTAAATGTTGAACATAATCATTTGGCATGGTTACATGAAAATTCCATATGTACCTGGAAATATGTCCCCCTTGACCTAAGGACTTACTTCTGAGTAGTATTCATAGGATCAGGCTGCAAATGTTTTTAAAACTGCTTAATACACAATAAAATTAGGTTAAGTGAATCTAAAGCACACAGCTAAGATTGCCCATCACCCAACAAATAAGTTCCTATCTGGGAAAAGCTTCTAGGGGACAGCTCAGCGTTTCAAATAGCCACTCTTGCTGTGCTATTCATATATTTCATTTTATTTTATAAGTTGTTGTAAACTGCCCAGAGAGCTTTGGCTATAGAACTAATAAATGAATACATGAATAAATAATGCATAATAAACATCAAGAGAGTGCCATAAGGGACAGAAGTTAGTAAGTGAGGAACTGGACAGTTAGAGGAGGAAATGGCAGTTGTGTAACATGTCTTGTAGTTCAATCAGCCCAAGGAGATAATATTCAGCACTTAATTTCTAGGTGAAAAAATGCTTTAAGTGTAATTGAGAATACCCCTTCCTTTCTAGGAGTATTTTGCTCTATGTGTGAAGGTTCTCTGGGCTTACTCAGTACTGAGAAGTGCTTTCACCTACTGTTACTGCATATGTTCCAGAAACAAATGAAAACAGATGCCATGGATGAACTCTAGCACAAAATTAGTCCTGAAACATAGAAAAGCAGGCTGAATAGCAGGGTCTGGAACGAGTGTGTCTCTGTTGCTCCCAGCAACTATCCTTGCAATATGATAATCATATCACCAAACCTTTTCATCTTCAAAACATAGTATAATACCAGAATCCTTCAATGAGAAATTATGTTGAAGTGCAAAGGAGGTTATTTCAGGCAATAAAATCTATTGCTTTTTGAACCCAGAACTATTGCTTGAGAATGCTAAACTTATCAGTAACAACATTATTAAAAAGAGTGACCTTATTATCACCTTTACACAATAATCATCTGCTTCTGTGGTGCTAGCAGGTCTTCTTATAGGAGAGCTGCAATTGTTCCAGTCCTCTCTGGCAGGCCTCTTACGGTTAACAACTTTGAGGGGCTGTGCAGGACCAGCAAGACAGAAGTACATGGTGAGTAGTGGCAGGGATGTGAAAATGTCTTAGGTGGTGGCAGACAAAGTTGGTTTCCTGATGGGAATCACTAACACTGCATACCATTCAAGAAGGGAGGAATCAGCTTGTTCCTGGCAGACATGGTTGAGAAGTGGTAGTGGAGGCAAATGGGCTTTCTGTCAGCACCGAGTAAGTATGTAGTAGCTGACTGCCTAGGACAACTGACTGACATAAAGGTTGATAGGCAGTCAACAACCGGACAGTTGCACCTAGCTGACTAAGACATGGTGGAAGGGGACTTTCCAATGATCCATGCAACGGATGGCCGTTCTCTTCCCCTCTTGATCGTTCTACAAAGTCAGTTGATGGTGCCTATCAGCAAAGTGCCCCATCCACATTGTTAATATAAAACAGTCTTGCTATAGTTCTTAAAAATGGACATTAGCATTAATATGCTTTGCAATGTAATTCTTGGATACAAAGGAGCTAGCAAAGTTATTGGAGTGATTCACATGGATTAAAAATAGGAGGCAGACAAGGCACCATTTGGCATGCAGCACCATCTTTCACTTACAACAGCCTGGTATTTGCTGTGGTTGTCTTTGCATCTTGGCTCGGAACATTTGTCATGCTCTTCAATTTCTTCACTTGATAGAAATTCACTTAACTTCTGAACACTGGGAAGAAGGAAAAATGGTGGCAAACTAAACAACTTACACACAGTGCCAGTCTCACAACTAGTGCTTCTTGCAGAAATTCCACAGGGGAACTTCAGGTGGGCTCTGATTTTAATCTTATTTTTTATTATTTCAAATTGTATGCCTCTACAATAGCCCATCTTGATTTGGTATGAAGCCCTGTAAGGATTTAATTGTGCACATTTCTGCAATTCAATTGATAATAATATGCACTGCTCTTTTGGGGAACTTGAACAATGAATACTAAATCAAACTGGTAATAGTTAATTGCTACTGTTAGCAAAATATACACATTGTATTTAACCATGTATAGGTATTGTCATAATTTCACTTAGTCTCAGCTTATATGGAGAGTAACTGGATACACAAATCATCTTGAACGAAACTGTAGAACTGAAATTGTCACTGATCAAAAGCTGAACAAACAAAACAGAAAAATGTTACAGTACTTTAAGCCATAAATTATTTAGTAGTCCCATTTTCCCAAATGGGAAAAAGACTCCCATTTTTCTTTCTGAATATTTAAAAACTGCCCTCCAGCATAAGATGCCAGGACCATGAACAATAATTTAACAAAAATGGTCATACAACCATACTGTACAATAATAATAATAAGGATAAACACAATCAAAGGCAAAATGATACATGATGTATTAATAAAGAATAATTAATAAAAAGAGGTTAACCTTTGTCATTCTGGAGGTGAATGCAAGCAAAGGCCATCCTGTCCATTGGACAGAAGAAAAAGTTTGCCTATACTTCTCCTGCTGGTTTTATTTATTGTTACTAGAACTAAAATTATTGCCAATTGGCAGGATAGAGAATACAGAGGGCAGGCCCTGGAACATTACAAAGCAGAAGGCTATACAGCGGTGGCGGCAGCTATGGGGTTGAAGAGTGAAGTGGGATATTGGATGCTCCCAAGCCGTGTCCAGTATTTGAGAATCTGGGTAGCACTGGTGTCTGTCCACTGAGTTAAAGGTGCTACTGCTGAATGCCAGATCAGTGAAGAAATCCAGGGACATCCAGGCCTTGATCCTGGTTGAGTGTGCTGACCTAGCCTGTATCACAAATACATGGCTGGAAGAGTCTAGGGGATCAAATTTCTCCCAGCTTTGCTCACCTGGGTTCTCCTGGGTTGAAACAGAAGGACCTGAGGATGGGGAGGCAGTGTTGTAATGGTCTACCATCTCCCTGTGCAGATGCTCAACTCTACAGCCTTCCATTTTCAAGTGTGTCTATCTGAAGGTGACTGTTTGGGGCAAAATAGGGACTCAGTTGGTGTCCTGATGGCCCTGCTGCATGACAGCCTCCCTTCCTGAGTTAACCAGTGTGGACCTGTGGTTAATGCTGGCATCTCTTTGACTTGTTGTGCTTGCTCTTCAGTGCATATACTGTGCCCACCTTGTTGGCGTGGCTGCCAGGGCAACCATGAATCTCTCCTAATTAGAATCTGGACCTACTAATTCCATTTGCCCTCTAACATTCTCTACATGAGGCTGCCTTTCAAAACTGCTCAGCAACTTCAGCAGGTCTAGTTGGCATCTGTGTAATTATATTAAATATAATTTAATAAACAATTATATTAATGCTTTCAGGCTGCTGCACAAGTGAGAATGTTGATAGAGACCATAAACCACAACCTACTTATTCAGAGAAATGCCAGTGACTATAGTAGGATGAAAAACTTATGCCAATGAAAAACCTTCATATTGAAAATGTATGTGCTAGACTGCACTTAGCAGCTTCTTATTCGACAGGTGAGTAAGACTGTGTGAGGGAACATTGTAAGCAAAGCCAAAGTTCTTCTTTCATAGTGTAATAGCATAACACAGTATCATTCCAGTGCAGAAAGACATCTCCAGCATTCTAAGTAATGCCTCAGTGCACTGAGTACTTTGTGAAGACTCTTGCAGCCCAATCCGATGTGTCCAGTGGGGCTCAATTGCAGGTAAGCATGCATAGAATTGCAGATTGAGTGGCAGACCACATAAAGAGGAAAAACACATTGCAACTATAGACACATGCAGCCCATGAAGAGCACACGGCTACACATTTTAGTTTGCTTGGGGGGATATAGTATACTAACAGATTAATGTAGTGTTTTAGATTAACAATTAGGTCAGATATGCTATTAAGTATTATGAGAGTAAAAAAGATATTAAAAACAGTGGTATGTGAGAAGGAGAGCTATCAATCACTGCTAAGGGTGATTGTTTATTGTGAGGTATCTCATATAAACCTTTGATAACATCAAATGTTTTTATAAACTGCCAACACTTCGTAATCATTGTCTATGACTAATTAACAATTAGCACCTCTGTACTAAAGAAATGTACTTGGAAACAGGTTTCACTAATTTCTTGAAATTCTACTTCTCAAGTTATTTTTACATCTAAGGCTCAACACATCTTAAATTAGTTTGTAATATGAGTGTAAAACATACACTGGCCAAAATGCCTCTAGATTAATCCAATGTTACTATGGTGAGAAGTATTCAAAGGCAATTGAGTCTTGCAATCTTAGTATCCATTCAATATGAACTTGAAATGACTTGTTCTTGATTATATTTGTTTCTCTGTACTGCAGGCATGTCCCCTGGGATTCTCCTAAAAGTCCTTTAACCGTCAGGACTTGGCTCTGCACATGAAAGGTAATAAAATTTACTGTTTTGAGCAGAGAAGAGTTCTTACTTCTTTCCTCACTGTGTAACCACAACTAGCATCTATTTAGTAATTAAATTGTTGCCACATTTCCACCAAAATGACACTCAAGGTTGCCATTTAGGAAGAAGGACTTTCATGCAATTATCTCAGAATGAAACTCTGCCCTAGCTCACACTCAAAATTAGAATAATGGGGAAACTTGAAAACTCTAAATTGGAAGCTTCCTAGTCTTTCAGATTCTTCAGAGCTCTTTATGAGATTTCAGCACATCTCTATCCATTCCAACCCTTCCCACACTCCCTCCCTCTTGTCTCATATGGTTGAGAGTACTATGAAGCACCCGACCTGGCTTACGCAGCTTCTAGGAGACAGGGATTACAGAAGGCTACAGAAAAAGGGTACCAGGTTTTGGGATTCACCTGTGCTGAACGGTACTCTTTTTAGCTTGTGAGCCCGAGGGTACGGACTGTCTGTTGAGAGTCTTTGAATAACCTGCTCTGGGAGCCCTTGGTTTGAAGAGCGGGTTATAAGAGCACTGAATAAAACAAACAATATGGCTGCAAATGTGGCTGGGGGAAACTTGCTATGTGATGGCCCTAAGAACCACTGAGTTTTACTACACCAGGAAATCCATTGTTCTCAGGAGAAGATTAATCTACACCAGCTCCTAACTACTGGAGCAAGGAACAGCTTACTTAAAATAGGGTCTCTTCAATTCTGTGCATTCCTCCCCAAAAAAACTTACCTTACAAGAGCTTTGACAGTGGATCTGACCACACTGGACAGCAAGAACAGGGGAGTGACAAGGATGTGGAATAAGGAGAGCGAAGCAAAGGCCACTGAAGGAGAAAAATCTGCATTCTCAAACAGTTGCGCATGGACAACAAATGTCTTGGTTTAAAAAAAAAAAAGCAAAAAAATTATTTCAGCCAATTCTAATATAAAAGATACATATAATAAAATTAGTTCAGTCAATTCTAATATAAAATATTTTACAGTACTTCAAAAGGCCTAATGATTAGTAGGAGATGTTATGCAACTAAGTAGTACAAACTGCCTTCAGGCAGCCTTTATATTTAAAACAATCAGGTTTAAGTACAACAATTACATAAGAAGTTTTTCACATCTCAAAAATGGATAAAGAAAACACACATGGAAGAGAGTTCACTAATACCATTCTGAAAGCACAGAGCAGTATGAAGGAAATGTATCAAATAGGCATTACTGGATGGGTTATATATTGAGAAGTCTTTGCTCCAGCCCAGCAAAAGCAATCTATGCATGGAAGCAAAATTTCCCATAAAGATTCCATTGCTAGGCCAGTTCTTGCATGTGCCAAAAAGATGGTGCCATGGGCAGAATCCAGCTGCTAAATTGACTATTGGTCTCTGTGTTGTAGAATAAAACAAGACAGAGGCCATGTATCTAAAAGACCCCCCTCCCCCCACAAGATGTTTTCTATGAAGATTATTTTCTAGAGCTTTTGGAATAACTGGTCTGTTTTAACTCAGTCATCACTCTGTCAGCTTACATAACAAGAGCATGGGATATAGTCCTAAATATACATGCAGATCAAATCAAGAAAGCGTCCTGGCACATTTGCCTTACATAGGACTACAGTGACACATCCTAGAAACTGCATAAGTGCAGCTATGTTCACGTTTAAGAGCAGAGTTATAGCATATTAAGTAATATTGGATAGATTGGATTAAACATCTATTGTCTTAGAAAATAATACAATAATAAGTTATAACAAAACAGATTCCATTTCTTCATACTATCTATGCATTTGCTCAGAAAGCCTTATCCATTTGTTTGGTCTCATGGTCCCTGGGAGAAGAAAAATTCCTTCCAAGGTTGGAGACAGTGCTCAAGTCTTGGAAGGAGCCAGAGATGCATCCCTTGTTCCCTCACAGCCAGTAAGGAAAGAATAACACTGGCTGCCTCACCAAGGTTGTGAAACTGATCTTGGAGAGGGGGAAAATGGGGTGTGCCAGTGGGCAGGATGGAAAGGAGACAGCAAAGGCCAGGATACAATATATGGAGCTTCTTCTAGTTCCTCTCTCTCGTTTCCTGAATTGCTCTTCTTAGGCTGAAAAGCTCAAAATAGTTGTGAAGATTTGAAAGTGGG
The DNA here is from genome assembly GCF_004798865.1 of Varanus komodoensis. Lineage (NCBI taxonomy): Eukaryota > Metazoa > Chordata > Lepidosauria > Squamata > Varanidae > Varanus > Varanus komodoensis. Next base: position 11,587,118 of record NW_025335468.1, on the reverse strand, counting down.
AAAATAAAATAACCTCCACCAGTCTTCCCACCTTTAGCCCCACAAGTCATGTTTTGTGAGCTGCCCCGAGGCTTTGGCGAGTGGGGCGGCATAGAAATTTTCTAAATAAATAAATAAATAAATAAATAAATACAGAAACCTCTTAATTCAGGGCTCCCAAAGATGCACTCAGTAGGCTTGCACACTTAAACAATATTGAAATCATGTTGTGTCAATTCTGTTTCAATGTTTAGGTGCTAATATTTAACAAGAAGGCAACATTACAAAATGTGTTTATTTTATTATTAATCTAGGTCAGATCAGATTCATATAGGAAGCAGAATAGGTGAAGGTTACCCAGTGGAGGAAATGGGGATGGTGGTGACCTTGGCCAGTCCCCTCTTTTGTATGCAGCCCTCAGTAAAAAAAAATTCACACAGCTCTTGAGGGACCTACACTCTCCAGCACAACCTTCCAGGAGGAAAAAAATACAAAATGGGTGCCATGCTCTGTTACTCCAGAGTGAGCAAAACCACGGAGTGCAAGTCTGGAACTAAAATGATGTTATTTAAAATTAGCAAAAGCAGGAATATTTAATATCTTATTGAGAGGGGGCTTTAATGCACTTGCACTTGGCTTTATATCCCCACTCTTTTCTCTAAATGTAACACACACACACATTAATACTTACTATAAGAACTGCTGCAATAGGTATTGCTGCATTCATGAAAACTACAAAAAACAAACAAACAAACAGGATTTGTGATTATTTTACCATGAAGTCTCCACCCCACTGCATGCATCTCATTTTCTTTTTCTGATTTCTGTCATCTATCTCAATTATTTCTTGATTCAGGTTGATGTTCATCCAAGTAATCCCATGTTGCTCTTTGTAGAATATTCTCATAATAATAATAATAATAATAATAATAATAATGGCAGAGCTACAATACCAATACATTATCAAGCAGCAGTTTCATGAAAACATTTAACTTTTATGTAACTGGTATATATTGGTTTCCTCATTGTGTTTAGGTAATCACTGTAGAAATTAGAGGTTATTATCAACAGATGGCTAGGGATTGGAATGTACGATCTTTTTGCCTTGGGTTCACTTTTAAACTGGTCATTAATATAAATTATTCACTCTAACATAACTAATGATCTCTTCATAAGCATTGCTAAAATGTCTTCCTAATTTGGACAAGCAGCAGCCTTGCCAAGCTGCTCAATTTAGCTCTGCAGCAGGATACAGTTCTTAAATTTGATTGCCTTCTTGGTTCACACTGTAATCTTATTGCAGCAGCTAAATATAACAGGAAATATTTTAAAATCTAATAAAATTAGCTGCAGATAAGATCCTAGAGCTTAACAGAATACAAAATTGTGGGGAAGGGTTATAGCTCACTGGTAGAGCGATGCTTTGCATACAAAGTGTCCCAAATTTGATCAGTGGCATCTCCTGGTAGAGCTGCTAAAGACTCCAGGCAGAAACTCTGGAGAGCTGCTGCTGCCAGTCAGGCTGACAGTGCTAAACTATATGGAGAGCCAGTCTGGTGTAGTAGTTTAAGTGCTAGATTAAGACTGAGGAGATTCAGATATCAGTACCCACTTGGCTATGAAGCTCACTAGAGGACTTTGGGCTGGTCACTGACTTTCAGTCTAACCTACCACACAGGGTTGATATGGGAATAAAATGAAGAGGAAGAAATGGATCATGTGAGCTGCCTTTTGGATTCCTTACAGGAAAAAGGTGGGATATAACTATTATAAATAAAATAAATGAATGGAATACATTTCTGGTTCAGTGTAAGGCATATTGTATGGGTGGTAATTTATTATATTTATTTATTACATTTCTGCAACTACCCCCAGCCCAAGGGTTCTCTGGGAAGCTTACTATTATTTAAATAATAAATAGTATACATAAAAATACTGATAAAAGTGTAACTATGTATTCATAAAATACTATAAAACAAGCAATATGACAGCCAACAACCATAGGACAATAATAAGGCATGGCACAAACCATACTTAAAATTAGCTCAGCAATAAGACCATTAAAATAGCAATAACCATTAAAATATTCAGAGAATAAAAAGGTCTTCACCTGGTGCTAAAAGGCAGCAAAAGATATCAGGGATGGTGCCAGGTACACCTCTTTAGCAGAATGTTCCAGAGATGGGGAGCTGCTACTGAAAAGGGCCTTCTCTTACTTCTTTAGGGGAGGTTCCCTGAGAGGAACCTCAACAGTTGCTCTTAAGGGTCAGGTAGGAACATATGGGACAAGGTGTTCCTTCATATAACCTGATCCCGAGCCATTCAAGGCTTTAAATGTTAAAACAAGTACCGGGCTCAGACTTCAACTGGCAGCCAGCGCAGTTGATGCAGGACTGGCGTGATCCCATGGCCAGTCCCTGTCAATAGCCACGCTGCACTATTCAGTATGAATTGGAGTTTCCAGACAATTTTCAAAGGCAGTCCCCCACGAAGCATGCTGCAATAGTCCAACAAGGAAGTTACCAAAGCCTGGATAATTGTGGCCAGGCTCTGCCTGTCCAGATAAGGACGTAGTTGGTAAATCAGCCTAAGCTGATGAAAAGTGTTCCTCGCCACTGAAGCCACTTGTGACTCTAGTTACAGTTCTGGATCTATCTCCCACAAACTATGAACCTTGTCCTTTAGGGGGAATGCAACCCCATCCAGGACAGACTGAAAGTCTGCCAACCCACCAAGAATGTCTCTGTGTTATCTGGAGTAAGGCTCACTCTATGCATTTGGTGTGATAAATAGCACAGATTTTGTGGATATGTATATTAGTAATAATTTGTAATGTTTCAGGAAGCCATAGCTTCCCTGTCCTGATAAATGCCAATATTTGCTGCTTAGTTCTATAGGTAAGGGAAGCATTGGTTATTTGTTCAAGGCATTTGAAGATTTTTGAGCTTTACCAATACATATTTTAAAGTTAACTTTAAAATACTTACCAATGTACCTTTGTACTTGCCATCATATATTGGTAAATTTGGCAAATTTTGCAAATAGGAGCAAAATTGGATCATTTTCTGAAGTCTTTGAGATTTACCAGAATAGAAATGATGGTCACAACTCACAAGGCTTGGTTTGGATGCTTCTATCAGAACCCATAACTGGAGGACATTGTGATGAGGAGTTAACTCTGAATTGCTGCTAGTGTCATTCCCCAGTATTCAGGACAGATACTAAATTCACATTTAATTGCGGTAAGAAATCTGTGGGGCTTAGTAACGCTTTCAGATCAGCAGCTACCAGGTACTGTGAACTCCTCACCTTATCTCTGACATGGGAACATTTATACAAGTTCATTAGGATAGCTGGGCTATCTATCACCCTTCCCTTCCCTCCCTCCATCTCCCAGGAGGGGATGGGTAGAGCCTATATGTATAGGAAGGGTTATGCTTACAGTTATGTATAAAGAAGAGAGAGAGGCATTATCTTTTGCCCATTGCCTGGAGAGAAGAATTTATATGTTGTTTTGCTGGCACCTTTGGAGGCCTATGGAGCATCCCTGGCATGCTCAAGGAATCAATGGGCTGCAGAAAAAGGGAGGGAAAGCTTTCTTTTGCTTGTTTGTATTCTGCATTCATATTTCAATACTGTATTCACTGAACTGTTCTTCCAGTACCCTTATGGTACTGCTCACTAATGCAGGATGGTTCTGCTTTGCCGTATGCAGGGTGCGCACTACTATTCCTCCCTTAGTTCCAAGGTCAGTGGGTCATTGGAAATGAGAGAAATGACAGGATCACCTCCCTTTTATATGGATGCTGGGAGGAGGGGTTTCTGCGAAAAAGCGCTTAAGACTTCCTGACGAAATCATGCAGGCACAGAGCCCGGATGTGTGAGCATAGAGACCACAAAGAAGAACTGGCAATGTTGGTAAAATCAAAGCAATTGTCATTGAAAGACCAGTTTTTCAATGGTGAGAGGGTCAAGACTTTCAAGAATAAAGCTGTTAGCCAGATGTACTTGATGTTAAAAGGTAACATAACACAAGAAAAAATGCATAGGAATGTCACCAGTAAATATCTGACAGGTGAAATCTTAGTGCCATCTCTAAGAAAGTAGTTGCTCTGACATTGATGCTGATCTTTTACTGATTGGGAAGACTTTTGCCACCTGTAACCTTCAATTAACCTGGAAGCAGTTCACAAGATGCTTGGTACAGACATTGATCTGACAGATCTCAGTGGAATATGAGATACTTGAACTTGACAGCATCACAAGGTAACATTGTCCCATCTGGTTCATTTTCTTGCAGACTTAAGACAAGACTTTGGCTTATCTAATGTCAGCTAAACCTGACAGTGCTGATTCTGAAGTCTTATCAGCACAAGTGCCACATTGAAGTCCATAACTAGAAAACAAGTGCCTTGACATCCACCCTCAAAAAATGAATAACTTGACATCTATCCTAATACGCCACCTCTCAACTCTTACCAATTAGTTTGTAGGGCATCATGGTTGCTAAGGATGACTAAACAAGAGCCCAGAACAAAAGACACAACAAAAGCAAAATAGCAGATGTGGCTCAAAGGAATTTTCTCAGAGGCCTTCAAGCAACACTTCATATCCCACTCACTCCTAGATGACGACAATCTGATCATCTTTAAAAAGGATGAAATCATGACACTGAGTATGAGAAAAAGTAGGACACATTGCACAGTTATCTAGACTGCTTCTCTGCATTTGTACTGCTATGTGCCACTGCTGTACACCCACACATTCTCTCTCTCTCTCTCTCTCTCTCTCTCTCTCTCTCTCTGTGTGTGCGTGCGTGCGTGCGCACGCATGTGCGAATGAATAAAATGTTTTTGTCTAGTCAAACAGTTGGTCCCAAAAACAAACTTATAAATATTGAAACAATAGTCATCTTAATGTTCAATTTCTTGATCTCATTTTCCTATCTGTTTGTTTTTAGAAACAACCTTGTTCCTTATTAAAGTCCATATTCCCAACTGCATAACAGCTTAGAACTGTACATTAGAATACATCCTCATGAGATGGCACAGTAGGGTATGGGTGCAGCATGACACCCCACAGTGGGTGAAGAGTAAAAAGGAGGAACCTCCCTCACCCCATTTTTAACCAGACCATTCCTCACAACAATAATTTGCAGATTCCTATTTTAAAAATGCATTAAATGATCATTCATAGATTCATGACAGAATCAGCAAGGTGGAGTGGTTTGGTGTTGAACTCAGGAGACCCAGGTTCAAATCCCCTCAGCCATGAAGCTCATTTGCTGATGTTGGGCCTATCACGAACTCTGAGCCTCACAGGGCTGTTTTGTGAGGATAAAATGGCGAGGAAGAGGGTCATATATACTTCCTAATGCTCCTTGGAGAAAAATGTGTGATGTAAATGTAATATATATGGACGTTAATAAATACCTTGTTTAGATATATTTTAAAACATTTCAATTTAAATGTTTCAATTAGTGTTGATAATTTTTTAAAAAATCAGTCCTCATGCACCCACTTGTGGACAGTCTTGAGAGGTTATGTAGTTATATTTTTCATGTATTATATGTCATATGTTTTGCTAATTTGGCTGCTTGTTGTCCTTGGTGAATTAAGTACTTTTCAAGAAGTCTCCTTCATGAAGAACATTTGGCATGATAAATGAGATCCCATGGGAACTAAGAAAAACAGAAGCAGCTTCCTAGTGCTAAAGACTGAGGTCAATGTTCCAAACACGGCCAGATGTTGAAAACATTCCCAGGGCCTTTCTCTTTACCTCTTTTAGTATCCTCAGCTGACCAGACTGACTGACACTAACTGTCCTGCTTTGGTTAATAAGGATAAAACTCATATATGCTGTCATTTATTTAAATTAATTATATACATATTTATTTCATTTTTACCCTGCCTTTCAACCAAAACTGGCATGCAAGGTGGCAAACAATTAAAATGGACTGAAACAACACATTAAGTTACAATAAAAACATAGCAATTACAAGAAAAAATATTACTGAGAGTAGCACCGAAACCAAACAGGTTAAAACCCTTTTTAAATTAAGTGCAGAAGAGCAGCAGAGAGGGAACAAATCTAGACTTCCTTAGGAAAGAGTTCCACAGCTTTGGAATAGCTGAAAAGGCCTTCTCTTGAATTGCCTCAGAAGACAGCAGTCTCAAAAAAAGGGCCTCTCTTTCCTTTCCTCTGAGAAAAAAGACTATACATGCAAATAGTAACAAATACATTGTATTGAACCCTGATGTGTAATTTTCCTTGTTTATATGAAAATGAAAATAGTCTCATTTATAATATATTACCATATTCACTGTAACAGGTAAACAAAATTATTTACAGAGACAACACAGATATCACAACCCCTATAATTATCTTTTTGATGTCTGTCCTGCAAATTATTCAAAATGCTGGGATTTTATCAGTCTCTCAGTAATGAATTATTCACTTAATACTGTATATAGATTGGCAGGTACTGTAAATATGTGGTGGATAATGTACCTTCTATATACATTTGTAAAAAATGGAAAACATAGCATATTGCAAAAATATGTGTAATAATCAGGAAAGAATCCTTTATACAATTATTTGAGAGGAGATTTCATTCAGCATAGCAGGACTTACTTCCAAGTAAATGCCACATCTGATATCAAATAATACATCCAGCAACACCATTGTTACTACTGAGAGAAGGATCGAGTACCCTGCCATCTCTTCCATACATTTATGTTTAAATTGCCAAAATAAATGCAGAAGTTTTTTTAATTGTGACTAGTTTAATGTTTACACTTCATCATATCTATAGCAATGTTGGAAGCCTAAAGCATATAGTCAGCCTTTCTCTTTTTGAAGTGAAAAGATTTTTGCCTTGCACACGCTTAATACATAAGTTTATTCAACTGTTTCTACTAATAGCCATACAGTGTATAGTATAGGTGATTTTTTCTAGTCATAGATGTATTCCTGCAGCCACAGCATCACATGCTGTCTGGAAAATGGGACAGAAACAGCCCCTTGTCCCCTCTACACGATGCCCCTAGTTGTGGTCCTAGCTCTTTCTCTCTCTCTCTCTACACACACACATTACATTCTGATGGCATTCCCTCTGAAGGGCACCATTGTAAAGAAACTGCAGTCTAAAAATAAAGGCTGTAGTAGTGCACTCTCTGTTTTAGCTGATCTTCTAATGTAAGCTAAAACGTCAGGACTTTTCTTATCTAAGTTATTTTGTACAAGTTCTTCTATCTCTTGGAAGGCTCTGGTACTAGTCACATCACTGGACTATCATAGATGTGCTGTCATATAAAACTCAAATATTTGCCATTGCCAAATATTGAAAGGCTAAGAAAATTAAAATGTTAAAGTAGTGTTTAAAAGAAAAATAAAAAACAAAAGCATTCATACATAAAATAAACAACCCTTTTCACTCTGTACTCCTGATTTCTTTCCTATCTATGTGTCACACCTTGTATGTTTTTAGCTACTAGCTACTAAGCTAGAGGAATTTTGGATGGCATATGTTTTTGGAAGTAATCATCCAAACCCCTTGAGAGTCATCCAAATGAAATCAACACCACTGCCTGAAGAACCACTATTGTACTGGTGGGAGAAGAGACAGACCACTCTGTTAGGTAGAAAAATAATTCTCCAGTCTTAGCAACAAAGATACCACAAACATGCCCTTGATGCTTTGTTACGTTTTAGTGATTAACATTGACGAACGTGTATAGTTTGAATACATTTCTTGAAGATCTCTGTACATGACTACTTGGTATCAAGATGACACTCTGAAGAAGTAGAGGGGTGTGTGCGGAAGAGGAAGATTAAGCATGGAGCAAAATTTGTGAAACTAAAACTGGCAAGTGGCAAACAGGTGGTATTTCAAATAGGACTTTTTTTATAGAATCAGTTTCACCTGTTGACTACACCGTGCATTCAGTTGGCTAAACTGAAGCATGAAAATAATGAATAGAAATCTCCTCCTATCTTCCTATTTATATCTGTATCCAAATGCAAACACATTCAGACTCCCACCTTGCCAAATGCATAATATGATGTTAGAGGATATCAGCACTTTTTAACTTGCCCAATATGTTATGGTTCAATTGTTATTTTAATTGGAGTTTTATAGAAGATGTGATGCTGTGCTTTACTTTATTTTACTGTAAGACTGTCCTTTCTAAAAAGACAGGATAAAAAAGCTTCAACGGACTAAAATTCATTGGCTAGGATACAAAAGTGAAGAATTATTTATTCAGTGCAGCCTTCCTGGATTCTGGTGATTCTCTCTTTAAAACAACCATCCGAGTCTCATCCCATACCATTCTCCAGGGATGAGAACAGTTCTCTTCTTGTTTCTCTTGAATCTAATCCTTTACTACTAATCAGAACATTCCTTCCAAAATCATTGTTGTCACTCAGAACTAGAATTAAGGCCTCTTCTTCCTTAATTCTCTGCGATGCTTTCCTTTTACCTTGGGCTTATAACATAAAGTCCTTCTCCATGAAGTCCTTTTCAGCGCTACACTCCGGATTATCCCACTTGACCGTTTCATGCAGCTGATGAATAGCATGGAGGACAAAACTGTCCCTTGAGGAGGGCTATGCTGGAAATTCATGGGGCTGAGCTATATTTCCCAAGCACCACCTTCCAGAGCCATCCATCCAGTCACCCAGAAGGAGAGTATTGTCAATCATTCTACTAATCCATTGAAAGAGTATCAACAGGGTCTTACTGTTTCTCTCCTAACATAGGCCATCATGTAGGGTGACCAACATTGTCCAAAATCTGTACCATAATCTGGCCTGAACCCAAACTGAACTGGATCTAGATATTTGTCTCACCAAGAGCTGGCCACCACCCCTTCAAGGACCTTGCCCAAGAAAGGATCATTTGCTACCAGCCTAAAATTTTTGAGGTCTTCCAGATCCAGAAAGCTTTTCTTCATGAAAGGCTTCACCATTGCAGGCCTATGGAATCATTTTTGCAGGCCATATGGAATCATTCTTTCTCACAAGGAGGTCTTCATCAGGTAAGATAAAAAACTGGACCAAGCTGCTTGTTAAGTAGCGTAGGGTGGGAGAGGCAGGGCTACCATGTTCTCAGGCTGAATATATCCAATATGTGCCCATGAGTATAGTGAATTATCCCTTGATTTGTACTCTCAGAATCAAATACTGAGAGCCAGTGTGGTGCAGTGGTTAAGAGCATGGGAGTGGGTCTCAGACGATCTGGGTTCTAGTCCCCGCTCAGCCATGGAGCCAATTGGGTGACTTTGGGCCAGTCACAGACTCTCAGTCCAACCTACCTCACAGGGATGTTGTTGTGGGGATAAGATGGAGGCGGAGATGTACGCTACCTTGAGCCCTTTGTAGGAAAAAGGCAGGATATAAATTGATAGATAAATAAATAAATAATACTGTTTCTGTGTGGTTTTGGTTCACTTGAAAGATATGAGAAATCTCTGCATGCTTTTGTTCTGAAGCTTGATGCAAATGCATGCTGGGGTGCGGGGTACAGGAATACACATGCGAGCACAACACAATCTCAAAGGAACTCCTTGTTAGTATGCATCTAGAAAAAGTGGAGAAGCAGTAAGTATTGTATCGGGGAAAGATTTTTAATGCTAGCAACTACAGGCCCATAAATTGGACCTCAGAGATTTGTCAGGAAATGCAAGTCAATGATTTTTTTAATATTATTAAATGGCTTCTAGTGTTCACATTACTTAACAATCCAATTTCTTTCAGGCTTCACTAACTGGTATGTAATGCAACCACAAAACTTCTACTACTTATACATAATAAATGAAATGAAATTTATGTGTGCAATTCTCTTTTTCATTTTAAAAGGATAACATCTGCTGTATCTTTATGCATAGTATCATATTCTGAACAAATCATAGTCCCAGTTGAGATAGGAAGTAACAGTAACCGTATTTGATCCTACTAAAAGGGAAGTGACTGAAGTCATGCCAATATTTGCAACCAATATTAGCAAACCAATATTAGAAATTATATACATATTTGTAAATCACTTAAAAAGGTGATCTGGCCTCAGTTATACAGTTGTATGTGTGACTTTGGCCACAACAGCAACAGTTTCTGTCCTGTCTTCCAAGTTTCAATTTTCAAAACACAATTCAGGCGGTTTTACTACTCAGCAATCAGCAACTGCATTGCTATTTCTTGTTTTATTTTTCACTAGACTGTTTGCCATGCTAAATTTGATTTACTTTTGTACCTAGTTGCTGCTAGTGAGTTTTTGTTTATTCAGGTGTGCTTAAGGAGTGCTTGATCATGCCTGCTTTTAAAACCTAGAAAAGCACTGGACTCTCACTGAAGCTGCCACCTGCCGATATCTTAGACAGAGGCCATGGGAGGAGATGAAGATGAAACTATTGCTTTGCTGAAAAGTATATTCTTGGCACTCTCTCTACGATCTAAGAAGATGGGACAACTCCAGGACACAATCAAAACACTACAAGGATCTGCGTATTCTACAGTGGAATAAAGAGTCGCAAACCTAGAAGATCAAGTTATTGCATATAAGCCTACAATGTCTGCTTCCCACAATACAATTTTGGCTCTTGTTTCACTTTTGGAAGCCTCCTCAAAAGGAGCTAATTTGAGAATGCTTGATCTGCATGAACAGCTGACAGAATTTATGGATTCAGTAGTTCTGTGTGAGATTTTTAAACAATCACAAGACTTTTGTCTTGATATAGAATGTGTCTACTGTATTCCTAGTCCTACACAGGGGATGAAAGTGAAACTTGTATACATTTCTGTGCATTCCAACTAAAGACTGTCTCCTACATGCAGCCAGGCAGATGGGCAGCTGCACTCAGGCTCAGACAATGATCAAATCATACTCTATACAGATTACTCAAAATAAATTAAATATCAGAGAAGGAATGAGAGTTTGCAAAGGCATGAAAGATGGTGTGACAGATGGTAATTTCTTTTCACATAAAGTTTCCAGCCATCTTGTGCTGTTAAGTTTGAATGAGAATTGAAAAAGTTTCAATCTCCAGAAGCTGCAATTGTTTTTGAGGGGAGTCTGAGACACCTGTCCTGCTCAGAAGACACTTTCTGAACTGACTGCTTCCCGTTCTCCTACTCAGTTTCATTTTTAGAAGCCACATGGAAAACCCTGAGTATTTGGCCATGGTTTACATACTTTGACAAGATAATGTTCTAGGAGTCTTTCCACTTTTATTCTTAAAGTGACTTTAAGGACTGTCTAGGGACTGTGAATCCATGTAAACAGAAGAAAGTGCTTTCCAAACTAAAGGCATAACGGCACTGATATGGTTTTTGTACAAGAAACACATCCGATGGCAACAGATGCATATCAGCTGACAACAAACAGGATAGGACAAGCAGATATTTTGATTAGGTCCAATAGGGTAATTATGTATGGCCCAAACATTGACTTTCCAGTTATGTTTCATGAATGTTTTGGTATATTGTTTAATATAGTGTATCACTATCTGATCTGGGGGGAAGGATAGGAAGAAACTTTAATAAGATCTTAGATCCTCTCCTGTGCTGGAATACTTCGGCCCCTCAGAGGCCAGCAATGGTGAGACTTACAATTCAGGCCTATATGGCTGAATTTGACCTGATTGACTCTTGGAGAATTATGCATTTAGATAAGAGAGATGATATGTTTATATAGTCTGTCCACCATAGCAAATTTTTAGACTGTTTTCGGCTTTTCCCATCCTTGCTACACCAAATTAGGGAGTGTAGGGTTGAAACGATGGTAAGGTCTGATCATGCTCCAGTTTGGCTTTAATGTTTCTTTGTTAAATGGTGAGCTTTTAAAAATTAGATTGCTTGAGTTACAAGAATAGCTTAAAATTAATGAAGGTACAAATAACTCATGTGCTATGGAGTGGGTGGTTGGATTATCACATGGTAGTTCTCTTAAGAATACCTTTAAAAAGGAACAACAAACTGAGAGAGAGAGAGAGGTTGGAAAATTCTTTAATTCAATTTGCTGCCTCTTCAACCACACAACTTTATCAGGAGGTACAGCATGTTAAATATGGATTGAATAATATTCTTTCACAGCAGGCAGAATTTGCCTTAGCCTATTCAGGACAGGCATATTGGGAAAATGGTGAATGTCCAGTAAGTTTTTGTTCCATTGCTCAAGCAACAAAAACACTGAAATATTATGATGATGATGATGATGATGATGATGGTGGCAAGACATCTCTCACACCATTCCCAGTTTTTAAAGTTTTATTTAGAATTGTATTGTTGGGTTTGTGAATTATTAGGGCAAGATGTGGACGTTTTTTCTTCTAATGTTAATATTCCCTAGTTAGCTACTTTACAAAGGGAGTCTTTATTAGTAGTTTGAGTATTGAGGTAATTGTGAGTGCAATAAATAATATGAAAACTAGGAAATGACCTAGTTTGGGCTGATTTCCTATTGAGCGGCATAAAGCATAGCAAGCTTTGTTGCCTGTGTAATTTCATTACTGAACTTCATTAGTACTTGATGATGCTTAGATCATACTATTGTGCTAATTACTGACTAATTTCAATGGTTAATATTATCTACAGTTCTGATGAATAGACTACAACAAGTTATTGCAGCATTAGCCCAAATGGATAGGGTTTGGGTCATTAAAAATCAGACAGTGGGCTTATAATCACAGACTAATATATAATCTCTTCCTGCCAGCTTTTTTCATTGTCCAGCTTTCACACCAATAAATGGTAACGGGGAATGTAATAGTGTGCAGGATCTTGGCCTCTGTCTTCAGTGAAACATCCTTAGCCTTGATTATCTTAGCACAGACTAAAGATTCACATTAATTGCAGTTTGAATTATGCTTGCATGCAAAATTTACTCTGTGGGGGAACATGGACTTACAGAATATCAAGAAAACATTTGTTTGGTGTATGTCGGCAGACAGGTTGGTTTTTTTTTTTTTTTTACTTTGGATCAGCTTGTAGGTTCCAATAATAACTTCTTGCCATTTTCTTTTTTGCATCCTAACTACAATTTGCCAGCTATGGTTGAGTGACAATACATGCAGTTGAAACATCTAGTAGAATTTAGGTTCAACTCTGCCACTTTTACAATTTCAGAGCCCCCTAGAAGTACCGAATAAAACTGAATAGCTACACCAGCCCACAACCTATTCACTATTATCAGTGGACAACTATGGTATGCAGGGTCTTAAGCAAAAATGGAATAATGAATTGGACAGAACATCCAATTCCATCCAAAACAGATGCTTCTTTGGCATCTATTTCAGAAGGGATAACGGATCTTAGGTTACATTTAGTTTTGCATCTTTTTCTAATACAGTGGATGCCATGCCTTTTCAACATGGGCTTAATGAAATCAGCCGATTGTTGAAGATACAGCTAGTGCTCTCACTGATACATTTTTGCAATGTCCAAAGGCTGCTTCCTTTTGGGAGAAGGTAGTAATTCTGATACATGTTGTAATGAAAAGTTCTTTAATATTTATGTTCTTCTTAACTTTCTGCTTGCTTCTTGCAGCTTAATGCAGGAACACTGCAAATAGGTTATGTGCATCATTTTGATAGGTAAAAAACTGCAACACTAGAAGGATGAATGGCTACTTGCTATAACTATCAGTGGAGAACTTGAACATACTTTCATTTTTTTGAACAGGTGCTTTAGGCATAATTTAGAAATAGAAAAAAGTATGGATATTGAGATATTTGGCCTGTCTTTGTTGAATGAATTGTTTGGAACACAAGCTTTTTATTCCCCTTTCTGTGGCAATTGTTTTTGACACTGGTATTCCATTTCAAGATACAGTATAGATATTGAATTCCAAAGAATGAAAGAGAAATCCAAAAGCTCAACAGTCTTTGTTCTTTCACAGCATTCTTTAAGTTTCCACTATATTCATTTTAAAATGTTCAGTATTACTCTTCAATATTTATCTTGTATTATCCTGAATTTTTATACTGCTTTTCTATAAAAAACCATCCAGGTAGTTTAAGAGATATCAAAACTAAGAACACTAACATATGCATTAAGATAATCCCTAAATTAAAATATAAATACAACAATAAAAGCAAACAAAACAATTAAAAGCCAAATTTAAAAGGTGTGTCTTGACACCTTTTCTAAAAGCTGTGAGAATAAAAAGGCAAGTGCTTTCCATTATTTGAAATCAACACAGGAAAAATCCTTCTCACACATGCCTATCAAGAGGGCCTCTGTGAAGCAATGTTGTCCTGAAAAGGGCTTGTCCTATTGATCTTAATAACTGGATAGGTTCATAGAGGGACAGGCACTCCTTTAGAAAGCCAGACCAAAAGCCATTTAGGGCTTTGAAAATTAGAACAGTGCCCAAAACCAACACCTTGTGATGAGAAAGAAAGAAAAAAGGTAACCAGTAGAAATTCTGAAAGTGGTTTATTTGGGTGGTATCCTTCGCTGCCCATATGTACCACCAGCAGAATGGTAAGAAACTGGTCTTGAATCAATTGGGAACAAGTGGAGATGCTGATTACTAGAACTAGGCAGGTCAGTGGAGCTCAAGAAAGAAACTCTGCTGATTTGTCCTGATCTAGAAACAAGTGTTTCCAGAGTACCTGCATGGCGCGCTAATTCCACATTGTTCTAGCAATGGGTCCTGCTGGTGCAACAGAATGATTGAGAATGCAAAAGTAGCAGAGGATACTGTCCATAATACAGAAAAAACAATTTCCACTATTGTCTTGAATAAAAATCTAGCAGCTGCAAACTAGCCTGAGACTAGTTCATTATCTATCAGTTCTATATGACAAGCTTTAAGACTACAGTCATCTACTCACTTATCAGAGAGTATGTCTTAATGAATTCACTGAGCCTTACTTTGAAGGCTCATTGAATTCAAATAGCAGATACACACAGGGCTACACTGTTGGAATTGTGGTCTTAAAAAAGCAATCACATGCATGGAGAACACTGTCTAGCAACCTTTATCAGCTGTCCTTTTCTGATTGGTGCCAGCTGCATGGCTTCTTTTTCATCCTCAGCATCAGTTGCCCAGCAAGTATTAATTATAGGCCAAAGGTAACAAGAGGTAAAATCAGATATTTATTCAAAGAGCATACATAATCATCTTCAGGCATATCCAGTATCAATCCTAACAGTCACATTACTTTTTCACACTCTCCTCTCAATTCTTTTGATCTGCTTCTTTCCTCCTCCACCTCCTTCAGAATCTTTGACACCTACCCTTGAGAAAGTAACCTTGGATGGAATTCTAACTTCTGCATGGGGTTACAAGGAAACTTGTTATGCAGAACTTTTCTAAAGAAGGCATTTCTTGTGTGTCTGTGATTTCTTATAGGTTCTTTGCACAACATCATGACCCTCCAGTTTTACTTTTGTTTTTTCAGAACACTTTCTTATTTCTTAAGGGGAAAGGAACTATTATTTTAGAATGGGGAAAGTGGTGCTACTTCTTCTTGTGTATTTGAGCTATTCTGCTACAGCACAGCTCCACCTAGAGGATATGTAGCAGAAAAGCAGGAAAGGAAAATTATTTGTGTTGAGATCTCAATTCTGCAGTGAAACTGAAAGTGATTAATTGGCTTGTGTACAAAAGCTCTAAAATACATAACTTTTTTTCATCTTCTCAAACACCATATAAGAGATTACTGCAATCAGACATTTTACAATTATATTCATAACGTGTTTGGATCCCCAAATCTGCATTGTTTGTTCCAGCTGAGAGTTGGCAAGTTCATTAATAGCAACAATCAGACCCAAGCTAGTAAGCAGAACAAAGGCAAGTAGATTACTTACTTGATATGGAGGTATAGAGAGCAAAAGCCTTGAGGCTCTTCATTTCTTTTTGCCGGGTTTCCTCCACATTGCTGTGAAAAATATGTTCCCAGGCATACAGCTTGAGAAGTTTTATGCCTCGAAGCATTTCATTGGTTTTCTTCAGCCTCTCATTGGAATATTCCTAACCCATTGAGAAAAAATAGTTTTAGATTATAGCAAGACCACATCAATGTTATCCAAGAATGCACGCCAAAGTGATCTGCATCACTTTGAATATGAAGCACATTTTGCTTTGCAATTCAAGTTACTTGGTCTTCTATCCCACCTTGATCTTTCTAGATTGGAATTTACTTTGGACAAAAACATATTTCTTTAATTAATCTAGAACAATTTTCTCATCTTTCAGTATATATTTTCATGATGGGTGAAAGAATATTGACATAAATTTATTTAAGCAACATTTTCTGCATTGGATTTGCACTATATATCATACATACTTAATTCAGATCTAATATGCCAAACATTTGCCTGATACATAAAGAGACCAGACAATTCTAAGAGGATCGGGGGGCGGGGGGGGGGGATAAAATGACAGATTGTCTGCCACTGCCAAAGTCCTGCTGGCTTGTAGTGGCAGCAACAGGTGGGAGGGGGGAGCTTCCTCCACTTTTTCCTTGCTAGAAGGTTTTTTTCCTTGCTTGTTTCCCCTTTATTTTTCTCATCAGTTTCACTGGGAGGGCAACTATCGACAGCTTGATATTGGCATAATTAGGGGTCCAATCCTGTGGCACATACAACCTTGGATACTCCACCCTCTTGCCCCTCAGTGACCCAGAAACAAGTATTTTTAATGACACATTCAGTTAACCATACGATTTGCTCATGGCAATGAGTTCCACAAAAGGATGTCCTTGTCCAGCAGCACTGCTCCTCATCAGCTCAAATTCAGGCAATTTTAACTGCAATTAAAACCCTTGCTCATCATTTCCCTACGATGCAAGCAGAAGAAACTGAAAACACGATAGCCATGTGTTTATACCCCTTACATGCCTATACCTCTCCAGCTAAGCCTCACTGAACTCAATCTATTTACTTTGGTGAGAAATGTATGGGATTGCCCTGTAAATTAACTTAAATCAGCTACAACCAAATCTTGTCACATATTTAGTTCTGAGGTTGTCCCACTGGATGGATACATGACAATTGTGGATATATTTACCAATGTGCTTCTCTGAGCTTGTGAAAGTTTTGTGGCTACAAAGTACTGAACAGGTGCAAGCACTATGATCACAGCAGCTCCAATTAAGGCACTGATTCCAAGAAGGTAGTAGAGTAGAAGGACTCCTACAATAATCTGAGATAAAAGGATAAAAACGCAATATTAACTTTCCTAACCAATGCAGACTAAAGGATGATTCAAAGTCAAAAACATTTGGCTTGTTTATACTAAGTGAAAAGAATTAGCATTTCATTAATCCCAAATCTGAGTCAAAATCTCATAAACAATACCCAAACTCTTCTTTGTGATTTAATGCTATCTTTGTTTGTTGTAAACAGCACTCTGATTTCTCAGGAATGTGATGCAGAAGTGGGAAAACTTTTTTGGGTCTATGGGAAAGTTGGATCTGCTATCACACTCTACAGATAGAGCTCCATAGACTTTAATGCAGGAAAGGAAAAGTACAAACTGTATAAAGAATTCTAAAATTTCTACAAGGAATCAGCTCTGGTAATGAATATGAAAGAAGACAAATTTGATACTAAACCAGTCAGAAGTGATTGCAAATTATTTCCTGAACTTTTACGTGCAGGGAACCCCAAAAGCTAATTCAAACATGAGCACTAAAATATTAGGGAATGCAGAATGGATAGGCCTGGATTGATACCATAGCCATGATTTTCATCATTCACATCACCTGTTGTACTTGCTGCTGGGAAGCAGTTAGGGTTACAGGAAGGTTTATACTATCGTTCTCTTGTTAGCTGAGCCCCTTGGATGCTATTGAAAATTTCTCAGGCCACTTAAGGATTTAGTTAATGTTTGAATAAACACATTGCAAGCCGTGAACCAGGCAGCTTACTTGAAAAGATACTGCTTGCGTTTCATTGAACCAATGCTTGCTTTATCAGTTCCAGACTAGCATGGTGGCAAAAGGGCCCGATCTACCTGAATTGGTCACAGCTTCATTTTTGTTGCAAAATATATGTGCATGCATAGACATATAGATTTGCATTTTCTTAGTAGCACTATGCAGAAGTCTGGGTGCTGTGAAAAAGCTTCCTTCAGAAAAAATACCTCTACAGTCCACACAGCAAACACTCTTTCCTGTTGTGCCACATACTGGAAAGACTCCTAGGATGGTATATCTCTGCTGCAATGGCCTAAGGTTAATTAATAACTATAATAATGATGCTTCTAATTTCCTTACCTGCACTGGCATAGCCCAAAGGTTAGGACAAAGAAAGAAGAACCACATGAGCTGGTTTGTGTCTATTGCAACCAAGTTACAAATTTGACCTGCAGTCATTTCCCCCATGGACATGTTCGAAGTTGACAGCCTCATGATCTTGTTGTAAATTTTTGTCTAGGAGAGGAGCATACATCGTATATGAGAGAAGAGGGAACACGATACTGAAACTGACTGTATTTATCTGCTGCCATAAGATGGTTTTACAAGTGTTTTACTGTTTTATTTCATTTGTATAGGAAGGGAATGATTTCCTAAAGAAGTGACAACAATGTATAGATACTCTTAAAACACTACATTTCTTTATAAATGAACTAGTAGTTCAATTTCACATAACAAATTTAAAATATTCAATTAACTTTAATGAATACATCCATTAAGGCCTCATTCTTTATTTCTGAGATACCTCTAGAAAAGGTCTAGCACTTGATTTAATGCGTACTGATTTCCTCTGTGTGTGTGCATCCATGAGCATGTGAATGCCAGTGTGCCATGGCATTTGCCACGAGCCAGTGTGGTGTCGTGGTTAAGGGCATGGGATTGGGACTCAGATGATCCGGGTTCTACTCCCTGCTCGGCCATGGAGCCAACTGGGTGACTTTGGGCCAGTCACAGCCTCTCAGCCCAACCTACCTCACAGGGTTGTTGTTGTTGTGGGGATAGGAAGGAGGAGGAGAATGATGTAAGCTGCCTTGAGCCCTTTGTAGGAAAAAGGCAGGATATAAATCGAAGGGGAAAAAATGTGCATGACCTGGTTCAAGCCTCGCATTCTCATATAGTCCTTCTCATCTTTGACACAGGGAAGCAGAATGAGTGAATTGAGCCTTACATTATTTATCTGAAAACCATATATCCCTGTGCTCCCAATTTGTCCTTAGAAAGCAAGGGAAAATTCTGTTGGGGGAAATACTGTGTTAAAAATCTTACAAGGCAAGATTTAGTGTTATATCCAGATTCCTCTTATTGTAGAGCTGGGGGATCTGTTCACAGATTTTACCTTCTGAGACCAAAGTGCCTATTACCTTAAACAGGCAGATTAAGAGCACAAGATTACAACCATGCTCAGGGGAAACGCAATGCAGGGGCTCAGTCTGGCAGAACTAATGGCTTTTCAGGTTGCTAGTTAAGAATTATTTTCATTTTTAATATGAGGATTCAGTTCTGTCTATCTTTCCTTGCAACATAGGAATCCTAGTCATGTTTATTAGATGTTGGGTATATTTGCACTCAAGTCAGGTGACAGCTATCAATCATAGGATACCCACAGGACAGCTGCAGCCTTGTGTAAGAGAAAGCAAGGACATGAAAGATTGTCACATTATCAGGATATTGTAGAACAAAGTGAACCAGACCAATAATCCTTGCATGACTGGAAAAGGGTCCTCTGTGAAGAGCAAAAGGTTGAATATTGAACTGACCTCCATCAATTATGTATGGTTTATGTGTGTAAAGGACATGTGAAAGTGGCCCACACCATTTATATGGAACTGCTGTTTCCTTTAACCATTTCAGAAATGTGCAATTTTGTTTTTCATCAATTACATTTTTAGAAGAACAAGTAGAAGCTTTAATTACTGTTATTAATAATAAAGAGTGAAGGAAGATATGCTTTAATTAAAGCATTGGAATGAGAACAATGGACGAGTGTGTGTGAGAGAGAGAGTATGAGAGAGAGAGAGAGCACATGCAATATCTGCACTATCACAGATAAAAACTGCATATCCGGGAGCTATTCTGAGTTTATAGAACCATAACAAACTCTTTTTAATTTATTATGCCAAAAGCTTTTGGGGATATATGCATGTCACCAGATGCAAGGCAAGTCTGATATATAGGCCATCATCTACAAAAGCTGCAGTTAATCTTACATCCACTATTGGTTTCCTCACAGAACTGAGAGCCAGTCCTTTCTTTTGCTTTTCTGCTACTCAACCTCTAGGTGGAGCTGTGCTGAAGCAGAATAGCACAAATACACCAGGAGACTCTAGCACAGGGTTCTCAAACTTTTTCAACAGGTGGCCAGTTGAAAGGTGGCGGTGGCAGGTGCAGGCGTGCTCGGGGGGGGGGGGGAGAGTGGCGGGGGCAGGGGCGGGGGGGGGAAGATGGGCGAGACTGTGGGTGCGTTGGGTGAGGGGAGATTGTGTGATTGTGGGCTCACGCGCGGCAAGTCAGCAGCTTGCTTGCTCAGAGATCATTTTCTCCAAGAGAGTCCAAAACCTCTGAGGCGGGATGGATAAATGGGCATGGTGGGCCAGATCCAGCCCCCGGCCGCAGTTTGAGGATCCATGCTTTAGCACATTTATGATGGGCATGGAGACTGCATGGTAAACTTCCTGGTGCAAAGGTTGTGGGTAGCATGCACCATCTATCTAGCATTGCCAACAATTCTGGGATGCAGTCAGTGGCTGTGGTCCATGTTGAGATAAGGGATATGCGGAAATGTAGTTATGAGGTTTTGAGATTTCGGTTACCGGAGAGAAGTTAATATCCAAGCCCACCAAGGGGATTCTCTCTGAAACGCCAACTGTTTCACTCATAGGGCCAGATGGACAGGTGAATCTGAGGACTCTCAATATGTAGATGAGATGGTGGTCATCTCATCTAGATGAGAGGGTGGAAAAATCAGATTTGTTAGGCACTGGGAAACATGTGCGAACATTTGGCAGTAGGAAGCTGACAGGCGTTGGGAAGCATTTGGTTCAGGTTTATTCAGTCCTATGGGTTGAAGGTAAAATTATTTCTGATTGCCCAAATGCAGAAGGAGAGGAAATGGTCATGACCATTAAAATACTCAGGATGATCTTGAAATGGAAAATGTATCAGGGAGACTTCCAAACAAAGAAGCATTATAAAAATGGATGACACATTTACCCATTGACTAGATAAGTGCATCTTCCAGTCATGGCAAAGAAGTTAAAGTTCTGAGTCCTAAATGACTATGACCTTATAGAACTGACCAGAGACAAAGTGATCCTGGATTTAATCATAAATGGTGTTGCAGAAGACTTAGTATGAGGTGAAAACATTATTGAGCCAACTGGAAACTGACTACAGTGCTATCAGAGTGGCTCGGTGCTCCCATGTTATAGTCTCCCCTTGCAGATTCTTCAGATTCAGAGGAGGTGGCTTAGAGACAGAGGTGAAGAGTTGACTTTGCAGTTTCAAGGTTACACAGCAAAGATTCTTGGGCAAAGCATGAGAAGCAGCCCACCTTCGAAAAGGAAGGGTACATTTATAACAGCCTTGCGTAGAGACTTACGTAGAGGGTGTTCTTTGGCCTTGTAAGAACAAGGAAACAACAGACAAAGTGAGTAAGCCAATTATTAAGTGCCTGGTGTTCTCGCACAATTAGCTCTCAAGCATCAGGAACCACCCTGAGGGTAGACCCAGAATCTTTCTGGAAGGGAGGAAAGGAACGAATGTTTCAGTTTGGATCCAACCCTTTACATGGGCAGACTCCTCCCACATCTCAAAGAGAATATTTCTTTGATTTTTGCAGGTTGTAACTTGCAGCACTCAAATAAAAGAATTTGTGCTTTTAATGTTTTGTCTAGGTTTGCTAGAAAAGGAGGAAAGAGAGAGTTCTGCTCACAATATGTATTTAATTGGAAATTTGCCAATGATATTTTCAGAAAGGAAACCTGAGGATCTGAGGCAAATAGTGGTGCCAAAAGATGAAGCTCCCCACCTTAATGACAAAGTGAAAGGTAATAAACCATTGGATCTAGATGGAGCTAGAGCTCTTGTAGAATCCAAAAATGAAATTGATGATAGTCTAATAAAGGCCAGCCTTTATACCACAGAACTGCAGAATGGCCAATGTAACACCAGGAAATTACAGGCCAGTTAGCTTAGCATCTGTTCCATATAAATTGATTGAAAGCATTATTAAAAACTAAAATTTCTAAGCATTTATAGGGGCACACTCTGCTGAAAAAGAATCAACATGGTTTCCACAAAATTAAGTTCTGTCTCACTAACATTTTAGCATTCTTCGAGAGTACCAGTAAACATGAGGGCAGAGGTGATCAGGTAAATACTACAATTTCCAAAAGGTTTCTTTTCAAGGTGCTTCACCAAATACTGCTGAACAAATTTAACAGGCATGCAGTAAGAAGAAAGGTCCTTTCATGGATCAGATGAATCAGATGATCATGGTTAATGATCAGAAAGCAGAAAGTACGATGGAGGGATATAAAGAGTGGAGTCCCACATCAATCTGTTTTTACTTTTCAACTTTTCCATAAATGATCTGGAATTAGGACTGCACAGTGAAGTAGCCACATTTGCTGGCAATGCCAAATTATTTAGAATGTTTAAAACAAAAGAAGGATTCTTAGGAGCTGTAAAGGTCTCTCCAAACTGGAAGAATGAGCATCAAAATGTCAATGTCTTCAATGTAAAGTAATGCACACTGGGGCAAAAAAAATGCCAACCTCAAGTATAAGTTGTTAGGATCTGAGTTAGTGTAAGTGACCATAAATTAGATCTTCAGACTATGGTGGACAGCTCATTGAAAATAGCAGTCCAGTGTGTTGCTGCTAGGAGGAGGAGGAGGAGGAGGAGGAGGAGGAGGAGGAGGAGGAGGAAAGCTCTGTGATAGGCATAATTAAGAAAGGAAATGAAAATAAAGCTAGCAATATCACATTGTCTTCATCCAAATCAGAAGTATGACTGCACTTAGAATAATGTGTACTTATTTATTATGTGTACACTTAAAAAAAGGCTATTCTGGATTTGAAAAAAGTGCAGAAAAAGAGCAACTAAAAGGCCAAGAAGCTGGAGCAACTCCCCTATGAGGAATACACTAGCTGAGATTGTTCAGCCTAGGAAAAAAGATGAATATAGGGAGATATGATAGAAAAGTAAAGAATGAAGTGGAGAAAGTAGACAGGGAAACATTTTTCTCCCTCTCCCATCATACTAGAACACAAGGTCATCCCATGAAGCTAACCAACTGGTGTATGATTCTTCACACAGTGCACAATTAAACTATGGAATTCACTTCCACAAACGCTGTGATGGCTAGCCATCTGTATGGCTTACAAAGGGGACTGTACATATCCATAGAAGATAAATCTACCAGTGTTTCTAGGTGTGGTGGCTATATGCTATTGCCAGGAGCAGAGGCAGTATGCTATATACGAGTACACAAGTTGTGATTGAAAATGGGCAAGAGGGTGCTGGCACACTCATATCCTTTTTGTAGTGTTCCTGTGGCAACTGTTTGGCTACTGTTCTGTTACTACAAGTATGCAAATCTCCCCTCTCTTTAGTGCCCTAGTCTTTAATTGGTGCAACTTTTCCCTCCATTTATTTACCAGTCATCAAGTTTTCATATATTTCCCAGTCCAAAAAGTTGTGCAAATATTGTCAAAAGGTTTTTTTAAGCATTAATATTAAATAACACATTTACCCTCCCTGTCTTCCTCTTGCAAGCGACTCAAGGTGGCTTACCAAGTTCTCCTCCTCTTCATTTTGTCATCATCACAACAACAATCCTGTGGAGTAGGTTAAGCTCAGAGTACATAGCTAGCCTAGTCAGTCACCCAGTGAGCTGCATGATGAGTGAGGACTAGAACCAGAGCCCCAGTCCACCACTCTAAACACTTTTCCTCACTTGCTCTTTTATACCTGCTCACCTTGCAAGTGGCAGAAGCCCTCAAAGATCAGAGAGAGCAAATGGAGCACCAGTACAAGGAGAAATACCCCCAGCCCCATTCATTCTATCCCACTCAGCCATCTTCTCAGGGTTTTGTTTTTGTTTTAAAACTGTCCGAGAATACAGTAATCATAGCAATACATTATTTGAAAAAGAGTCATGAAAATGGGAAGATGGGGTAGGAGAGAATCACTATCTCCCCTTTCTGGCATAGCTGGAAATGTGGGGAAGTGTTGTAAAAGCAGAAAGCACTAAGAATTCTTAGTTCAACTTTTAAAACTAAGAGGACTATGTTGCTAAGTTGCAATTTCAACTGACAACTCTGCAATTTGTCCCTGGGAATTGTGCTCAAATTAACCTACATGCAGTCTTGTCTTTTTAGTTGCATGCACTGTGCTTCCTCTTACAGCTGCAACACACAAAGAAATTGACCAGGCAATACTACCCATATCAGACAACTGTAAGAGGACTCATGCAAAAGACCAATAATATTAACAGTAACTTGGAAGCTCATTTGCACAAACTTATAGGGCCAAAAAAGGGAGTCATGAACCAGTGACAATTACTACAAACTGCCACTTGGGCATCAGTGGAGGGGTTGTCACTGGCTGTGGCAAGGGCAAAATTGCAAGAATGGCAGGGGTTTTTGTCACCCTTGCACAGCAGCTTGCCATCCAGTTCCCTCAACCCATAATGAAATTACACTCCCAGGTTTGACTGACATGACTTCCCACCATGGATCAAACAAAACCACAAGAAGGGCATAGGTTGTTAGGGTAGATTTTGACAAAAAACAAAAAAAACAAAAACAAAAACAAAAACAAACAAACAAACAAACAAACAAGCCATCCTGGGGAAAGTGGTCTTGGTTTGTGTTGGATGACATGACAACACTCAGTGACTAGTCACCCATAATGGGTTGTTGTATCATACCAACCAAATCCTTGTTAAGAACATGTTCTCTTGATCAACACAACTCTTAAAGCTAAGAATACCTGGATTGCTCCTCTGAGGTTAATTCCTGTTTCTATTGCAACATAGTACGATGCTTGCAGAAAGGTTCTTTGTAATAAAAGAGCAAAGAAAAGAAGAACTGCCAAGACATAGGCATTGGCCAGGAATTCCTGAGATGAAATGAAGAAAACACCAAGTATTTTAGTCTGCAAAACAAAACAAAACAAAACAAAATTTAGAATTTATTCTGGTTAAGAAAACTTCCTAATAGAGCAAATCCACAATGGAAGGGAGGATGGATGCAACAACAGCGAAGATGCAGCTGTACAGCCACCTTCGGGGATGCTTTAGTTTGGAGTCCTGCATTGAGCAGATGGTAACCCTCCCAACTCTACTTTAAATACAGTTTTAGGACACTGATAATTTTGACAGTAACTGAGTTTAATATTTTAGTGAGTCAGAGACTATTTTTACTGAAATGACAAATTCAAACTGAGAAAGGAGAAAATATAATCAGTGGTGTGAGTTATATCAAATCTGAGTTTCAGACCGTCCCCAAATAAAAACAAAATCATCTGCTTACTGTTCAAATCAAATTCATTGATACACCTTTCCTTATAAATGTTACCCCTGATTCTCCAAAGGAACAAATGTGTTATTACTCTTGTTGACCAACTGTGCCACTTGATAGTAGAGTGAATCTGAATGCTCCACTGTGCAACAATAA
This sequence comes from Varanus komodoensis, assembly GCF_004798865.1. NCBI lineage: Eukaryota > Metazoa > Chordata > Lepidosauria > Squamata > Varanidae > Varanus > Varanus komodoensis. The sequence continues at coordinate 11,561,533 of NW_025335468.1, read as the reverse complement.
AATGAACTCATGCACCTAAGAAACAGGCATATCATAAACAGATCTAGGCCAGAAAGCTGCCTCCTGACATTCAATTCTCTATATTCAGGATTTCAGCATAGACATGCATTCCTATTAGCCATCACCTAAGTGGTGTTGTCTGGACAGAAGTTTGCCACTTCAGCAGCTGTTTTCTGAGAAGAAGTCATAAGAGAAGAACATCTGTATATGTATAAGGTATCCCATTGTTAAGAAAATAATTAGGGTTTTAGTCCTCAATTTATAAATGGCTGAAACAGAGGCAATACATCCCCAAAGGAAAACTAAAAAAGGCTCTGTTGGACTATCCACTGTAATTCTCCAAAACTACAAAACTTTGCACCCTGAACACATATGTGTCCTGCTTTCCCATGTCTGTATGATAGGCTATTGTGGTTTTCATATGCATTTTAATTTTGATTTAATTCTGTATTATTGCTGTACCTTTTTATTATGTATTTAATGCTGTTTGGATTTTTATATTGCATTTGATGTGTTGTAAACCACACAGAGAACTCTGGCTATTGGGAAGTACAGAAATTAAACAACAGCAACATAACATTAGAAACTTCAGGTAGACATTTAAAATTGAAATTTAGAGGCAACCAGTACATAACAGTACAATTAAGTCAGATCTTTGAATATTAGATCTTCACAGATAATTCCAAATATTGTATGATAACTTATCTGTTTCCAACAATGCAAAGCAAGTTAAAGGCAATGAGGGAACAGCAGTGTCAGAAAATTAGCATCTGATGTTTACATGCCAACACTGAAGCAGATGCATTTTAAAGAAGCTAAGTACAGTACACATGCTGTGGCATTTCAATTCTGCATCAAGAATAACCTTGTGACGTATACATTTAAGGTAATGAAATCCCCCAGGATAACTCTGTTGAAATAGTAAATTTAAAAAATTCTTTGGAATGAGTATGCTAGGAATCCAGGGTCTACAGGAGGATGAGTATGGATCAATAGTGTTTCTTCTCCCTACATTCTCTGCACTGGGTCATTAAAGAAACTACAATGCATGTGGAACTCTGTTATGCATACCTAGTCCTCCGTTTATCTGGGTTCAAGTTATTTGAGTTTATTGCTTTAATTTCATGCATTATCCCTTTCTTTACTGCCTAATATCCAAAGCTTTCTGGGTAGTTTATGAACATATAAACAAACAGATAAACAATTTTAGCAATCAAAATTTTAAAAATCCCATGGTCTAATTAAAATCATATGCTGGGAAATGCCTGAGAATAGATGGAGATCTTAACCTGGCAGCAAAAAGATAAAAATGCCAGTGCCAGGTGGACCTTGCTTGGAAGATTGTTCCATTATCAGAGGCAGATGCCAAGACAGCCACTGTTGCCACCTTCCAAGCCTTTCTTGATAAGGCACCTGGAGAAGAGCCTTAGACAAGCTTAGTGTACAGACAGATTCATGGCAGGGGATTGCATATTGCATGCAAACAATTTACATGTAAAAACCAGCACCTTGTCTCAGGCTCAGGCTGCTAGTGCAAGCAGGACTAACTTGCAGTTATATGTTTGGACCTGGTTATTCCTATTACCATTTTTGCACAAGCTGCAGTTACTGAACTATCTGCAAAGGCAGTGCCATGCAGAACACACTGTAGTCATCTAACTAAACATATGTATCTTGTACCAAAGAGAAAGGGAACTCTGGACAGGAGTAGAAAGAGGATCCAGCCCTTGCACATTACAGTCTGCTCAGTTAGAGTATTCTGACTCTAAGGAGGAGGTGGGGGCCAGATGACTTTGCAGGTTCAAAGTTACCTAGTGAAGATTTTCAGACTGAGCATGAACCACTGGGAGCGGAGGGAAACCTTATAATATTCGGTGGGAGTAGACTGGGATGGAATTTCTTGACCCAGTCAGGAGACAAAAGTTGGGATGAATAGACCAATTACAAGTATCTGGTCTTCCCACCACTTAGCTCTTGAACAGCAGAAGCTTTGTTAGTGAGTTACCTACAGAGGAATATTTGATCATAACAGATATGTGTTCCACTAGCTGCTGTATTACCTGTGGGACATTATCCAAATGGGGAAATAATGTCCTCCTCTTGTGAAATAGTTCTGCTAGATTAGTTAATGTTGCCTTTAAAATTTACAGCTGACTCTAATCCTTGAATGCACTGGTATAGCAAACTGAGATGCCTTTTACCCTAACTTGAAAGATTCTTGTATATACAAGACCACTTTCCCCTCTTCCACCTGAAGCTTTACAGGTTCAGCTAGACTAACAAGAATGGGCATGAAGGTTCCCAAGCAGGTGTCTCCTTTGTATCTTGCCAGCTATTTTTGAACTGATAGCAAATTAGAATTGAACTTTACATGATTGAACTCTGCATACTTAATTTTTGTCTATTTTGATTAATTGCATTCTTGTCTCAGGTCAGGTGAAAGATCCACCATACATAAAGTATTAAACAGCAATGCTTTTTTTTAAGACATGGGAAGAGCTGGGCACACAATTCTCTATACAGAGTGAGCAGATTGTGTTAGATAAACAACAGGGACTTTTGATAACAGAGTTGATTTCACAATGTATATTTATTAACATGTGAAAAAGAAGAGTATGGTAATTGTATAGAGGAGTTTAAGAAGAAAAAAGGTTACACAACTGGCATGGCCTAGATACAAACTGTCACATGGGCAGTGCATTCCGGCTTTGTAGAACGCTTTCAATCTACGTAGATCTTTGGACCATGAATTTTATATTACAGTTTATACCCTATCAAAGACATATGATATATCAGTGTAAAATCATGTTACTGGACTTGAATATTATACTAAATTACTTCAGAATGTTTTGTAGTTATGTCTGTGTAAAATAAATCCATTTGAAATAATGTGCCATATAACATGAAGCAGATGCCTTTGCTTTTGTAGTCCGCAAAATCAATTGAGATACAGCACTTGTATCTAAGCTGATTTTCTGTCTTAAATTCAAATAAATTTGAATTAAGTTAAAATTTAAATTAAACTCTTTTAATGCTTATTGTATTATCAGCTGTTATTTTGTTTTTCTTTTAACTTTGGATGCAGGATACCCTCAAAATCAAAACAAAACTTCACAAAGACAGACTCCATTCTTCACTGTAAGTAAAAGCTAAGAGAAAAGAAAGTGAACCATGCTGTGGGAGCCAAATTTTAGAATGCATAGGAACCATGACAGTTTCCACACATTATAAATGTATGAACATATTATTGAAAGTGCAAAATGTTATCTTGTGAAGGAAAAAATAGAAGACTCTAAAATTAATTAAAAGTTTTAAATATCTAATTTTAAGTCCCCTCTCAAGATAATCTAGAAGAGGGTCTTTATATTGTCATTGTTAATGCTCTTACCTGTTTTAAACAGCTAGTTTGTACCAATACTGCTGTGAGATACACAGCAGTATTGTATTATTTTGCTGCACTGTCAATAAAATGACATCATTTTTATCTGTTTGTATTTGCTACATTTAAGTAAGGCAGCAATGGATCTGATGTTCACTGAAGTTCCCAAAAAGATATGAAAAAGAGGAGCACATTGATTGATTTAAAAGCATAAAATGAGTGCTACATCCTCGGAATATCCATCCTCAGGATATCCATTTCCATTCCATCATGGCGGCAGATACAGTCCAAGCCATTCAGACATATACTGGCTTGCTTCATCTTTAAAAGGATAATCTGCTGTATTAACTGCTAGCAATAAAAAGTAAAAAAAATAAAAAATGGGTTTTTCTTACCCATTCATAATCTTCCACTTGCTTTGAATTTGCATTTTGCACAAGCAATTCTTTTTTTTTTTTCAGGGAGTACAACAGAATATATAGTCTTACTTTTGAAATATAATTTTCTAAACTTCCAACAAAGTATGCTTTATTGGTCTTTCAAGTATGATATTCCTAAAAAGACCCTGGCAGAAATTCTTTGCTGCTTTGTAAAAAATAATGCTGCTAAAATATCCTGAGAAAACAATGTTCTTTCCATTCCACAGCTTTTTCATTACAGGAAACCAGATAAGAATTCTCCAAAATTCCCCTAAACATTTAACTGCATATTTAAATACATTCCTGTTCAAGAGAGCAATCAGCTACATGTTTCCCTTCAAGACCCGGGTCAACAAAAGTACAGGGATTAGCAAGATGATGTTCTCTTTATGTTCTATAAGAGGTGGATGGAGTAATGAACCCTTTTCATGTCAACAGCTGCATTTCCTCATGGTTAATCCACTGGGTGGCTGTGTACTCATAGTTGTACAGCAAGGACCAAAAATGGACAGAGACAAAGCCCAAAGAAGGTAAAGTTTGCAGCACTGTAGGACAGCTCTCGATGCTATCCCATCTTCCTCTGTTTATTTGCCACCTGCCTCTCTCTTACGTTCTCTCTCTGCCCTCCCATCTTTTCCTCTTTTTTCAGCCCTTATTAACACAGATCAGAACGAATACTTACAGAGGACTTCCCACTGCTTTCACCACTCCTGCTCCAACTCCATTCCCTTGCTTCCCTTCCATCATCATCCCTTCCCTCCATGTGCCCTCTGTCTAAAGCTCTCTACAAGGCTCCTTTGCCCCCAGGCTCACCAGGCCCGCTGTTTTCTTCTCAGCTTTCTACGGCGCTTTCACAAATGCACACACATGCATGTGTCATGTGGAAAAGGCAAGCAATTCCTAGAGAGGAAGACTGTGCTGCTAGCATCCAAAAGGTCCCATGAGAATAGTCTGGAGGCCACAGATGGCCTGCAAACCACTGCTTCCCCATTCACAGTCTAGAGAAAGTGAGCTTGTCAATTCTATATTAGAGGAAAGTGAACATGCATTTTTAAATGGTACCTGGGGGCGGAAGGTGTTGTTCCCTTTCCCAACATGGTGAACAATTCCAGAAATGCAAAGTGGACCAGCAAATCCAAGCAAATCTGCCAGAATCCGAAAGGTGCTGCTTAGAACCAAAGGCCTCCCAAAGGCATGGCATAGGGCACACCAGATGGGCTTGGATCCTTGTGGATATGGAGTGTCTTTATTCTGATCAAGAATTAAAAACAAATGTGAATAGGAGAAAGGTGAGAAAGATTTCTAAGTGTTATATTCTAAGCTGATTAAATACTATTTCAGTTTCTCTTTTGTAAGCTACTGATTTGAATCTGTATTATGAGGAAGAAAGTGAGAATGCTTTTTCTTCTGAAAACCCAATGATGTTTTGCATGAATATCAACCACCATGACCTTATAAAACACAAACATTTACTGAGCACAACTCACAATTCACTCATAGTTCCAGGTTCACGCATAATGAGAAACCAGAATTAAATAGCATATATTCAATCTATTCTCTTTGTAGTCCAAATTTATAGATTATGGCCCTTGAGATATATTGTATTTTCACTCCCAAACAGGGCCTTTAATAGTGCTGACATGGAATTTCAGAATGTGAACTCCCCCCATTCAAAACACATGACCCCATGAGTCCAACACTTCCCTGAGTTAAAGCAAAACAAAAAAGAGTTCTTATCATCCATGAAGCATACACAGAAGTTTTCACTGCAGAACCATGGGCTTAGGAAGAGCACTCCCAGTTTAGACTACCTTTATCACCAGCTATTTCTTCTCTCTGCCCTTCATAACTTGGTAACTTTCAGTAAATGTGCAAGCCATGAGGATGGAAACTGGCAGTCCAGAGATTTGGGATTGGTGGAATCCCCTAGGCTGGATCACGGAAAGCATTCAGAAAAAGGCCATGTTTTGCCCCTGAAGAGTTATCCAGCATGTCTCAGCAAGTTCCATTACTTGAGCTGGATAGGTTTCAGCTATCACTAGTCTGAATCAATTGGAATAATACTTTTTGTAAGGCAGGTTGCAAAAGAAATTGTACCCAGTGGAGGTTTTCCAATTGGAGGAAGGATGCGTGTGTCACCATTTCCCAGAAATGTCCAGTGTCACCTCCTATACTGTTCTGAAGGTGAGGAGTTCTGATCACGTTAGGGAAGCTGTCTCTGAAGAGGCCAAGGAGAAAGGGGAAGCAGCAAAAGTTGCCTGCTTGCCCTCTTCCCCAGGCACCAGTGGAATTCCTCTGAGCAAAGACTGAATCCAACTTTCTGTACAGATACAATTAACTCACTTTATATTATTTTTATTTAGCATAAAAAAGAATGCTTAAAGCCAGAAACACATTAATACATAATCCATTTCTTTTATGGCCATACCTTTTGTGCTTTAAAAGCATCATTAAGATGCATGTAATTTGTCAAAGCTCTCATGGCAATAGGCAGCTTGCCTATGGCTTTCAAGTCTATTGGCTTTTTGTGGGCTGTTTTAATGAAAGTATTCATCCACCAGTACGTTCCTTTGGACAGCAGATTTACAAATGGTTGCAGGAATCGGACTCCAAGATCTTGAAGGTCCTCGGGAGGCTTAACTTCTTTGGGCTTTTTGAAGAAAACGTATCTCTAAAATCCACGAAGTGGAAGAATAAATAATTACAGGAAAGAGAAAGGTCAGGGGAAATTAACATGGTTCAGCAATATGTTATTTTCAAAACAACCATGAATTTTAAAGTTTGTACTTTCAAGAGATCCCTTGCTTTTCAGATTATTAGAGGAAAAGGTGTTCAAATAACAAACACTGTGGCATTAAAACTACTAAATGTAAAGCTTGCTTTGGGTTACTAGGTTAAGCAACTGGTTGTAGTGTTGTGCACATCAATTTGTGGTGTTTATTGTGGTAACGTCCATATAGCCTGAAGTGTTTGATCCTCCCTAATTATGGAATTTGGATGGGAGACTTAAGTCCTGCCTTGAACATTGGGGTTGGACCAATGTATGATTCTGTGATGGCCACAATTACCCCATGTGGCACCAAGGTAGGTGGGGGGTCAGGCAAAGGCTCCCCCCTGAGACTAATTTTTGGTACCTCTCTTTGGTACCCACCCAGGGCCTTTTATCAGCAGCGTGATCCAGATTGTTGATAGAGGTGCTTTCACAGGCTTCTGGATTAACTACACATTCAAAAGTGAAGGTAACCCATGGAGTCAAGAGCACCACACAGAGGTTTCAGTTATAAAGGATCTTTGGTAGGTCCTACCCCGCTTTTCCATGCCTTCAGAATGTGCTTCCTGATGCGATATTGGCTAACTTTTGGGAATGCACACTGTGCGTGAGTCTCAGACAGATCAGTCTCTGGTGCAGCTGTGGGGAGGGGGTGAGTAGTTATTCATAGCCATAGTGGGCACTGCTGGATTGGCCAGCTGTCATCTCCCAGGCTAGTGCTTCCTGCACATTTTGCACCAATCAGACAGGGTGGGTTGTATGCACAATTATTTTTCCGACCCATAAAAAGGGGAAGGCAACCACAGGCAGGCCTCCCAAGGCATGAAAGAGGGTAGCTTGCAGCTACACGAACAGATTATTAAACCCTACTAGACAGCCAGCTTTGGTGAAGTCCAAAGAATGAAAAAAGGAGTAAAATTAGCCACAGCAAGCTCAGCTTCATGGCAGGGAGGGAAAGATGACTCATTCATCCTGCAGTGTCCCCTGGGACACCTGCTGGAGGAATGAGGGAGAGAGAGGTAGAAGGGTGCAAATACCCATTGCAAACTTGTTTGTTCGGCTCGCTCTGAGTACTTCATGGAACATTAAATCCTTTGCAGCAAATCAACCAACCTGCCCATTGACTTCTGATGCTGCCTGGTTGACTTTTAGTTTCCCAAGAAGACAAAAAAAGTGGCCTAAATGGGGGACTGACTGGATATCAGTAGCTTGCCTCCACTCCATTTTAACAAACGCAACATATATGAAAACCTATTGAAATTCCTGGGATTTCAGAAATGCAAGTTTGTTTTAGAAGCAACCATTGACTGATAGCATTAATAACTTTGGTTGTTGCAGCAGTTTTTTAAATTGGACTTTGAATTGTTCTTTGAAAAATGTGTTTCATATAGCTTGGCACCGTTTTTAAATAAACAAAGTGGATCCATAATTTTTTCCTGCAAGTAATTCTGGAGATCTGGGCAGCAGACCAGACAAGAAAGTCTGTTGCTCTGTTATCCAACAACTATTCCCTGAAGTGCCATAACTGTGCTAATGAACTCTTTTGGATAGATGCACTTCCTAGAAGAAACACCTTGATTCAGTTTGATTCGCAGCAAAGCGATTCAGTTTTCATAAAGTATCCTGACTGTGCACAAATTAGCTTTTGGTAGAAGGTGGAGGAAGCAACTGTTGCAATAAAATAATCATAGCTGATCAGCAATGAAAAACGGCTGATTTAACACAGATCAGTTGTTTCCATTTAACATCATTTTCCAGCATATGCTACCATCAGCTTAATTTGCTTCAGGCTCTATATAGTAGTGTCCTGTTCATATATGGGATATTAGTGTGGTATAGGGTGCATTGGACTTGCACTTCTTTGCCCATCCCAAACCTGATTCAAAACACTGACCAAAATGTATGTGTCTGATTATTGTAGAAATGCAGGTTCTCTCATATGATCTCAGGTTCCCCTTGAAATTTTGCAGAGTAACAGGAATATGTATGTAAAGTCTGTTTATACCTTCAGATCAAGGCTTTTGTTTGGAAGGCTAATTTTATTTTCTAAAATAAGACAAGTATGAAATAATACAACATTTAACAACAGACACCTCAAACGTATCCCCTCTTACCTGGGATTAAGCCTCCTTAAATTCAATTGGGCTTATTTCTAAATAAACATGTATAGGATTGTACTAGAGTTCTCTACAGATTAGACTGCATTTCAGTGGAAATATGGAAGCTGTAAGTATGCATAAGATTGCTCTATAATACAGATCTTTTGCACTTTTAGATATCTCATTTTCTTACACTTCCATCCTCAAATATTTTTATAAGTTTACAAGGAAATAGATGTAATGAAATACAGCTTACCCTCACTCTGATGACATTGATTTCTACAAGCAGCAGCATTCCATAAAGAACTACTAAGAGTCCTGTGAGGCAAAATCGAAGCTGGAGTGGTCCAATATCATTATCACAAAACTTTACAAATTTGATGGTTTTAGTTACAAAAGCTAAAGTCCAGTAGAACAGCAAGGCTGCAGAAAAAATATAATAAATGGTGGTGGTGAGAATTATGAAAGACAAAACAAGATTTGTCAAATGAACAAGTACATAGTGAGTGAGGAATAGAATATGGAATAAAATGTAGAACAAACAAACAAATAAAATGCATACATAAATAAAATACATTTTGGAAGTACAGGAAATTTTACCATTGTAAATATGTTTACAACCCCAAAGAAAAAGAATAATCACTTTCAGATTTCAATTATAATTACACTTATACTGTTTAAGCAACGCTTTACTCCTGTTTTGTCCACGTAGTTATAATGAACCTAACAAAACCTTTGGTCAGATTAAATATCTTGGAATAATTCCAGACAACTCCTATATGAGCTTCACTTCATGCAAATTATTCCCCCAACCCCTTGATAAGAGCATTTTAAGACAGAAATGAAGCTTTCCACAATTCAGGAAGATAGAAGTCATGAAGTTCTATTCATTTTGTTGCCTGGGTTCTACTTTTAAACTTGAAAATATGTGAATAATACAAATATAAAATCATCTTTCTGAAAGGGTGGAAATTCCAAATAATCTACATTTTAGATAGTCAGGCATAGTAGTAGTTTTATTACAGTTTCCTTAACCCTGTTTTCTGGGAGTTAAATACAGAACCACTCTCTTCAGTATTTCTGGCCACAGGTCACAGGGTTAACTCTTGGCAGATTTAAAAAAATCTGTGTTGCCCCTAACCAGGCCAAGTATGCAGTACTAAATCCAATATCCAGGCATTTCTTAACCTAACATCAAGAGATCAAAGGCTTCATGTTTGCTAGCTACTTATCACAATATTACTCATAAAGCAAATGGGCAAACTGGTGTTTAATGTCATGGGAGATGTAAGCTTTGCTTCAGCAACTTTCCTAAAAGGTACTAGAAATAATTGCTCTGAACTGATTCTAAGGAAGTGAAACTTCTCTTTCACATTTCCTTAAAAGTCTTAAACCATTACTTAAGCTATGATTGTCAAAGAGCGAGCTCCTTTATTCCACAGCTTACCACATTTCTACCTTACAGCAACTGTAAAAATAATGACCTTGTTCAGAAGTCACAGTAGTGTCTGCTGACCAGGCAAGAGTTAATGCTGCACCAGAGCTACTTCCTGTTTCTATTAACAATCCTTTAATGTTAGAAGTTATGGCGAGGGCTGTTTCTGCAATGTCCCAACAGGAACAAATGGGATTGTTTGTGCGTCAAACACCCTCAAATTAACTTAAATTAGTTGGCTAACTTGTAGCATCGGCAAGGGGTGGCATAGAAATGTTCTAATAATAATAATAATAATAATAATAATAATAATAATAATAGCTATTTAACACATGAACAGACCCAAGTGTCCTTGTTCATTAATCATGGAATTCGGTATTCAAGGGTTGGTTCTGGAAACAGGAAGTAGCCTAGTCATAGCATATATTCCCAAATGTGCATGCCGATTAATTAATGATTTGCTGCCAAATGTTTTGCAGATGTCTGAACAGAGTCAATGAAACAGAAGAAAATATCTTTGCTTCAATAGTTTTCATTGATAATTGTAATCTTTATTTTAACTCAATTTTAATTTATACACAGTGCAATCCAAGTGGAGACATAAATGTTTAATTTTCAAAAAGCAAGTGGATCATTATATGATTGATGCTGACTGGTACAGTGCTACCTCGGTTCACGAACGGCTTGGTTCACAACCTAATCGAGTTGCGAACAAAAATTTCATGAAAATTTTGACGTGGGTCACAAACGGCATTGGGTGGATGTTCACGGGCACATTCCTGCAGGAAAGACAGGCGCAATCTCGGCCATCTCTCCCCTGCTCCCAGCACGATCGCACCCATCTCCCCACTTGAGGTGGGGTTGGGAGATGGCCGAGATCACGCCTGTCTCTCCCTCCCACAGCGCACCCTGTTCATGCCCGTCTCTCTCTCCTCCAGTGCGCCCACGATCACGCCTGTCTCCCCTCGCCTCCAGCACGCCAGGATGATGGGCGCCTGCAGCGATGATGGGATGACGGGTGCCTGCAGGGATGACAGGCGTGATCTAGGTCATGCTGTGTGGAGCGGGGAGATGGCCATGCTTGTGATTGGGGTGGGAAGGGGGAGATGGCCATGATCTTTGTTGTTCTTTGTCACTTTGCTTCACATTTTTCTGATTTAAAAAATGGTTACAGAATGGATTAACCTTATTTACACTGAACCTTATGAAGAAATTTAACTTGGCTCATGACCAATTTGGGTCATGACCAGAGTCCTGGAATGGATTAAGTTTGTGAGCCAAGGTACCAATATACAACTATAGGCCAACAAAGTTTCTTTTAATCCTGTAGTCCCACATTGACAGAGAGGAGCACTTATACAACCCTCCCCAACCTTTCTGGACAAGTGGACACATTTTCAATTTTGACAGTACTGCAGATGCTGTCAGAAATAGCTACATTGTTGGTCCAGCTAGTCATGAACATGTACATTTCCCAGAAGGCGAATTAGTCAGGCAAAAAGAAATATAATTCGCACCGCTCCTCTGAACCATAGTTTTCTGTTTCAGCACCCTTTTTACAGAGAGCCGAGTGGCAAAGAAGCAGAATGCAGGGCAAGGTTGGGCTCTGAACTCCAGATATCAAATTACATATTGGCAGCTACAAAGCACAACAAAATACCAATTTCACGGCAAGCAAACTGGTGGTGGTAAGAGAAACACATGCACATTTCAAGGTCAGGTGATTAAGGCCATAGACGTAAACAAACTGTTCATTATTTTGGAAGACATTTATATGCTCTTGGCACTCTCTGAAGAAGAGTAAAAAGGATGCTTGATTTTACAAAGTAATCTAACTGTGAAGGAAACAAATTATGAAACTGAATGCCATAGTTAGCCCAGCAGATAGCAAGGACATGCGAGCAGTCCTCATTGTAAATACAAGTGAATGTATAAATATATTTTCAGTAAAATGCACCTTTTGATTTATACCCAAATACATATTGCACATCAAAAATCCTACTCCTGCTTCAAATCGTTAACACTTTCTATTTGTTAGATAGTAAAACCAGTGAAGAATCTTCCATCCCCTTCAAGGCTATGCTATTTTTCATGACAAAAGGTCATGCCAGAGTAAATCTTGCAGTCTTTAAATCTGGCAAAAAATGTACCGCACCCCCCAACACACACAGCAAAACCCAAGGCAACATATACCACACATATTATAAACCCAGACAAAACATGCACCAAACGACACCAAACAGGCTACTACACACAATCTATATTAAAACATACACATACACACAGCATAGAACACAGTCATGCTCACTCCTCATCTAGCCCTTGTCACTTTCTAGCCTCCTAGGATGAAGCCTGCCGGATCCAGCATGTGCCCTGTTTTTCCAGGTGGGCGTAGCTGCTTTAAGTGAGAGCACTTGGCTGCAGTCACCCACCATTTTTATTTCTCTGAATGCTGTGAGGACCAGAGGCCCTGGACACTGATGCTTCACATTGTAGCATATTAGTTTCCCTGATTTTTTTAAAAAGGAATTTAAATACTTTAAAAATTAAGATTAGGAGGGGCAGAAACAGGTAGGCACCTAAGAAGGTAACTGTGGACACTTCCACAGTCATAGTTAAAAGACTGAGACAGAGTCTTCTCTAGAAATATTTTTATTAGTGGCACATTCCAGGAGTGCATCTGGTCATCACTGTATGCATGTTTTTTTTTCTCTCTCTCTCTCTATTGATGCACCCACTTTCAAACTGAAAAAGATACTTCAATCTTTTGAAAAAAATGTGAGAAAGTTCATATAATTCGAGGGAATAATCTTGTACACCCTATATATTGTTTGAGGATCATAGGATAGTTTAAATTCCCATCTCCAGAATTGGAGTGCTCTGACCTCAGAAGTAGAAAATGAAGCTCTGATTTTCCCCTCCCCTGCCCTGTTGCAGCTGGTGCAGAAAGAACCATGCTGGCAGCAAGAAAGCATCCTCAGAGATGGATGAAAGGGGCTGGGGATAGAAGGGGACTGCAGCAGCCAGGATGTGAACTCCAGCCTCCTTCCCTCCTTTTCCAAAGACCTTAATTAGACTGCTAGAAGAGCCCATCCAGTGAAATTGCAAAGCAGGGGTGTGGGGAAGCAAAGATCTCCTTGCCTGCTTCTTCCACTTTTCATTGAATTCTGATAAGCCTCCAAATTGAGCAGGCTATAGGCATCCAATAGGATTCACCCTAAATTTGTTATTCTCTAAGGTGCCACAAGAATGTTTGCGCAGCTAATAACAAAGTAACAAAGCTGCTCCTCTGGAATTTGTCTTTGCTTGTGTATCATTAAGTTCATAAATGCCTAGGCTGATTTAATAAGGGGCTGGTAGGCAGATGCCCTGGCCTTTGATCAGGGGATCTCTTGTCATATGATGCTTCCTTCTGTCCACATGATGCTATGAACAACTGCAATTGGCTTTACAGCATGGCGAGCTGTCTGTGTTTATTTGGGTTGGTAACCAGGGCTGTTAAATCAACTCTGTGCCTATTTTTTTCATGGTGGATGGCCGGCCAGTCCATGACTTGGCAGGGAGCAAAGCCAGGTGGCTATATTGCATGGTGGCACAGGCCAATTGTTATTCTAAATGTGGCATGGGATAGCTATGAGACTGGGATGAGTGCAGTGAGAACGCTGTGGAATTAGGATACACATTATATAAAGTACGAGAAGGCTGAAGAGATGTGTGCATGCGTGAGTGTGTGCATGCGTGCAACTTTGCTCAAATGAAATGGTCAACCTGTAGAGTACCTGTGATTTCTGCTTTCACACAGCAGGCTATTTATGTACAGTAGTCCACTACAAGGAGCAGGGAAAGCTTCCCACAACATCCTAACATGAAAAGGTTTGGTGTACATATGAACTGTTTTTCATCTGAAGACAATTACCCTGTAGTGGGGGGAGTTATGAATAACTGCATGCCTCAGCCCTCTGCATGCACTGGCCTTTGGTACCTCAACTGCAAAATAATATAAGTGCCAGTCTCATTTAACACAACAGTCTCACTCATGCTTGGCACTTGCCTACAGGCCACAGGGATTTCACGATCAGGTATTTAAGTGAACAGCGTTAAGAGAATTATTCAGCGTTAAGAGAATTATTATTAAGATATGCATACACTCTTGGCACTGTATGAAATACAGGAAGAAAGAGGCATGGTTTTACAAAATACTCTAACCAAGACTCAAAGCCAAGCAGCTTTATGATAAGGTATCTAACAAGGATATGAGACAGTCCTCATTGTGTGCATGTATGTATGTGAGATATATAGGGAGGGGGGAACACTTTGCTAAACACATGAAAAGAACGCTTGCTTTATGTTCAGCTATATGCTACTTCTGCTTCACACACTTACAACTTTCTGTCAACTTGATAGTTTTCAGTAAAACCTGAGATAAAAGAGTGGGGCAGAGTTTTCTCTAGAGAGAGCTCTTCCAGCAGTGACATCAATGAATCTTCAAGCCAAAAGCACTTAAGAGTACAATTCTGTGCATGTTTAGCAGAAAAAGAAGTCCTACACCTCCTGCCATTCACTACCCATGCATGCTGGCTGGTGAACGCTGGGAGCTGTAGAACCTTCTTCTGTGGAAATATGGATATGATGTGTATTTTAGCTGATGAACAGCTACAGTGCCATTTTATATCTGTAGAAGATATAATATATCTCATATCATTACCAAATGCCCAGTATTTTGAAATGAAGCAAGCTTCTCAGTAAAGGACTTAGTACACTTGGCATGAAGATTAGCATCAAACTGTAAACATATGTTTACTGTAAATTACTCTACTATAATCTGTGTGCATCAGCCTTTAAGAAATTGCTAGGTTTTCATAAGCATAAAATATATTAATAATGTTAATAATATTCATTATCATATGGATTTTGCAATTAAAGTTTATATGTGGTAGCAATTCCTTCTGACTTAATGATTCATTTATTCAAAGGAGTATGTGGAAAGACGGGACTCAATAATTAATTTCTCCATGTATTATCTTCCCAGACTAGAATTAAAAAAGAGATTGTCTCCAGAATAACCCAAGTGCAAAAAGCAACCCATTTGTATTCTCCTGTAGCTTGGATAATATCATCTCAAAGAACTGGTTCAAGTTCCTATAAGCAAAAGTTATGGCTAGGTATCAACTGATGAGATCACACAGAAAAGCATTCAGATGGAAACAAAACAACATTGGTGAGAAGGATGGATACTTTTGGTAACATCCTTGTAGGGCAATTCCTAGTGGGGAGGACAGTGGTCCAGAGAGGTCTAGAACTACTTTACAGCAAAATCCTGAAATCCAAATAAAATTTTGGAGGCCATTTAGACAGTTTTGATATAAATGGCATCAAAAGCTGCTGAGAGGGCTGGCAACAGGAGCAAGGCCATACTTCCCCTCTCATTGTTCAGATTAGATCAATAATCTCAGTTACTAGTACTAAAGCATTTTCCATTCTGATCCTTGGCTTGAACCCTGCCTGAATTGGTTCAGAATATGAACTGAAATGATCTGTATATAGATATTTTCCTTCTATATTTTGAGTGGAGGAAAGCTTCCTTGATTAATTCAGGAGTAATGCAAAATTAACAACAATGGCATTGCCAATTGATTTCCCAACCAAACCTTAATGTTTATGATTCACTGTTGTACAATGATTCAAGTTGTAACTTTTGCCCACCTGTAGCACCTTTCTTTGTCACTTTTTGTTGCATGTGCATGCAGATGTTCTGGTGTAGGAGGATATAATTTGAAAGTCTGAATATTATTACACTATCAGAAGATAATCTCTTCTGTGAAATCCTATGAATGTTTCAACAAGTCCCAGCATTTCCCAGCCACCAGACATTTCCTGTTGAGATATGCATAATATTCTATCCCAAGAGATGCTTTTTTCATTTAATAATAACAATAACAGAAACATCTTGGAAAGTAGGTTTGATGATGAGAAACAGAGGAAAGCATTTACAGTTAGTCCTTATAATAAATGTGAAATGTGATGAGTAGTGTTCAACTAGTTCTGTAAGGAGTTGTCCTCTCCTTAAAAAATGAGTTTTGTAGTCTGGGGTTCTCTTAGGTCCATCATAATAATTGGAAGCACCAGTAGATTCTGTGGTATGGTGTACCTTCACCAACCTCAGCTGGTATTCAAGCTACAACTCTATCTGGATGCAAGTAACCTATGCTCTGGTCACCTTCTGCCTGGATTACTCCAATGTGTTTATCTTTGAAAATGGTAACTTGGAAACTTTAGCTACTAAAGAGTATGATGCCAAGAGTTTTAACTGGAGTCAGGCACTGGAAACACACGCCCCCTGGTCCTTTCTGCAGCTGATTCCACCCCTGCTGCTGCTGCCATGCCAACAAAATTTGGTACTTTTGTGGAGGCAGCAAAAATGTCTGCTTTCTCCACTCAGCGAAGTCCCGTGTTTTATGGGCCCATTTTTTGGTGCTATGCTGCTGAATTTCTCATGAAGTATCTGACTGTATGCAAATATATTCTGTGGCAATAAAGTGGGCAAAATGTCAGAATTTTGTCAACTAAATTGCATCTTTACAGTGCTGTCCAGCTGAGCTTTTCTGAGTAGTCTCAGTTGAGCTTTTCTGAGGCCTTCTACAATCTGGCCCATCTAAGGGGATCAATGAGTCCTTGGTACTTGTCCGTGAGGAATTTGTATTTCACTTTGACGAGAAAATCATTCAGATCTGCTGTGGATTGGACTCCATCCTTGATTTAATTCCATTAGATGGGACATTCAGAGGTTCATCTTTGATGGATGACTTTCAATTGTTGTGGTCCAATGAGGTGGACAGGGTGTTTGGTTCTGTTCATCCAACCACCTGTTTACTCACCCCTTGCCCATCGTGGCTTATTAAGAGTTCTACAGAGGAAGTTAAGCCTGGGTCCAGGAGATTGTCAATGCCTTGTTGAGAGAGGGAGTGGTTCCAGCCCCCGTGAAGGAGGCTGTGGTAAATTCACTCCTTAAAAAGCCAAACCTGGATGTAGAGGATGTGACCAACTATAGGCATGCAGTGAACATCCCCTTCTCAGACAAGGTGCTCGGGCAGCAGGTGGCTGGGCAGCTCCATGCACCTTTGGAGGAAATGGACTATCTAGACCCATTTCAATAGGGTTTCAGGCCTGGCTTTGGGATGGAAACTGCCTTGGTCACTCTGTGCGATGACCTCTGTCAGGAGAGAGATGGGGAAGTGCAACCCTGTTGATTCTCCTGGACCTCTTGGTGGCTTTTGACACCAACAACTATGGTGTCCTTCTGGACAAGTTGGCTGGATTGGGGGATGAGGGCACTGATTTGCAGTGGTTCTGCTCCTATCTGGCTGACTATCTAGAAGATGGTGCTGAGGGATAGTTGCACTAACATGGGGTTATGCCATGGGGTTCCATAGGACACTATACTATCCCCCAAGCTTTTCAACATCTACATGAAATGACTAGATCATTCAGAGGTGTGTGGGGGGGTGAGATGTCATCAGTATGCTGATGACTCTCAACTCTACCTTTTATTTTCATCAAACCTAGGTGAGGTGGTTTCTGTTCTGAACCAGTGTCTGAGCTTGGGAATGGATTGTATGAGGGCCAATAAAATGAAGCTCAACCCAGACATGAGGGAGCTACTTTTGCTGAGTGATATGTCAGATCAGTTGGTGGGACTTCCCCTGTCTTGGACAGGGACACCCCCCCCCAAAAAAAAAAAAAAAGATAGAGTTCATAGCTTACAGGTGCTCCTGGACCCAAAACTATCACTTGAGTCTCAAGTAGCCTCAGTGGTCAGAAGCACCTTCCTCCAACTACAGTTAATTTACCAACTTTGGCCCTACCTGGACAGACAGAACCCCACCACAGTTATTCACACCCTGGTAACCTCATGGTTAAACTATTGTAATGTACTCTACTTTACAAAGTACTGCCTTTGAAAATGGTCTGGAGACTTCAGCTGGTCCAGAATAGGGTGGCATGGTTGGTCATAAGAGCTAGACTGTGCAACCACATTATACCAATTCAATACCATTTCCATTGGCTAGTGGTTGAAGCCCAGGCCCAATTTAAAATCCTTGTTTTTACATATAAAGCCCTAAATGGCTTGGGCCCAGGGTACCTGAAGGACTGGCTTCTCCCACATGAAACTATCCAGCTTTAAAGAGCTGGTTCAGAAGACCTTCTTGAAGTGCCATCCCAAAGGGAAGAGAAGAGGATGGCAAATAGAAGAGGGACCTTCTTGATTGTTGTGCCCTACCTTTGGAATTGGCTCTCCAGAGAAGTCCACCTGGCACCTTCTGTACAATCATTCTGGTGCCAGCTTTATTTTCCAGATATTTTAATAACTAATTAAATAGTTCTACATTAATTTGAAATTTTGGTTGATTAGGCAAATCAGTTCTTTTGATGGTTTAACCACTATCCTGACTGGAAGAAATTCATTTTGCTAAAATGTTTTGTGGCACTCTTATTAATAATTATTAGTATTAGTATATGTTTTAATAGTTTAAACATGCTTTGAACTACTCTTTATTGTATAATTTTATTTGCTGTTGTTGAATATACACCATCCAGAGGGTCTCGTTTGGGATCATTGGCTGTCGTTTCATAAATCAAATGATAAATAAAATAAAATTACATGTGGATGTGAAAGCTGGAAAGCGAAGAAAGTTGACAGGATGAAAATGGATGCACTTGAAACATGTTCCTGGAGAAGAGCTTTGTGAATACCCTGAACTGACAAAAAGGCAAACAAGTGGGCCCTAGATCAAATCAAGCCAGAACTTGTCCTGGAAGGGAAACTGGCAAAACAGGCTGTCAAACTTTGGGCATGCTGTAGGAAAGCAAGACTCACTGGAGATGATAATCGTGGTATGGAAAATTGAAGTCAGAAGAAACAACTATGAGGAAACAACTATGAGGGAGGGGCAACTCAATTCCATAAAGAACACCACAGCCTTGAGTCTACAAGAGCTGCGCTGGGCTGCAAAGGGCAGGACATTTTGGAAGGCCTTCCTTCAGGGGGTCGAAGGAAGTTGTTCATGAACTGCATTCATCAGGTCAGAGATGTCTTGAAAGCATGTAACAACAATATATGATGCGTTGATATAATAGCAGAAGGATCATGCTTTATCTTCCGTGCTGATGTTGGACTTTAATGCCTATTTTATTGTATTTATTGTATTTGATGTTGTAATCATGTATTTAATTCTTGTACCTCAACTAGAGCACTCTGTCTTCATCATCTTCATCAGCATTTTTTGTGAACTGCCCAGAGAGCTTCAGCTACTGGGCAGAATAGAAATGAAATAAATCATCATCCATGAAATGTGAAGTTCTAGTAATAAAATAAAATACCTTATCAGGTACAATGCAGTGAAGTACTGGCAAAATAAATTAGACCTTAACCTCAGAGCGACAAATTCATACCTGCACAATTTTCTGCACTGTGGTACATACCTATTAATAACTTTGGAAAATTTGACGTTTCAATGTTGTGATAGTAAACAATTGATGTGATAGCTGCCAAGAATGCCATCCCAGGCGGCATATATAGGTGTAAATGATGAGTTTCCGATACCCTAAGTAAAACAAAGCATATTTATTTATTTAATGAATTTATATGCTGCTATAATAGCCCATATCTGGGTACTTTGCATGGCTCACAATATAAAAACAACACAACATTCAAAAATCAATAACATTAAGTCAACATATTCAAAACATATTACATAATCCAAATATAAAAGTTAATATATCAACATTAAAATATAATGCAAAACATTTTTAAACCAAAATCCATGAAAACCAAAGATGGGATCAATTTTAAAAGCAGTAGCCATTAACATCCATTGTTAAAATAACCGGAGAAAAGGTAAGTCTTTGTCTGGTGCCGAAATGCTAGCAGTGTTGGTGCCAGGTGAATCTCTGAGGAGCCTATTCCAGAGGTGAGGCACAACTGGCAAGAAGGCCCTTCTTTTAGCTAACACCTCCCCTCTCCACCCCAGGGGATGGCTCCATATGTTAATTAAATATACCTTGACTTGAAAATGCTGCTATTTGTTCTGATCCTTACATGTGGATCCAAATTCAGTGGGAAGAAGCCATTCGTACATAAAGGAATGCACACACGGCCGACACTATCTAAAAAAGGATTTTTGACTGTGTGTGTGTTTGTGTGCATCTACACACACAGAGTTTTCACAGTTAAGATAGCTCCCTAGGTCAGGACCAAAGGCAGAAATTCAGTGAGCTCTTCGGTGCAAATGAATATAATGGTTCCCACATATGCTTTCTTCTTCAGGCAACACGGCACTTCAAAAATAACTAATGACTTATAATTTGAGGGAAAGAAAAGAAAGGGAACTGTGTGCACTTGTGTATATGCCTATATCCTTCTCAAACAGTGCTATATAGAGAGACAGACAGAGGGGGATATATATATATATATAAATATATATTTATATATGTATTCTAAGTAAATATATAGAAGTAGGCCCCACTGAGTTTTCAACTAGCCTAGGATTCTTGTATAAGTTTCACAGAATTAAGTCTCACCAAGTTCAGTGGCAATTGACATTAATCAGGCCTGAAGGCACACAGAAGCATACTGAACGTTTGACAGGTTGCTGTAAAACCAAGTATAGTATTTTGTCAGTCAGGGGTGAGTGGCAGACATTTTATTATATGATAGTATCTCAGGAGTCACTATTGTGTGGCTTTATCGCTTGAATGCCAAACCATATCATAATCTTTTGCTGCCAAGTAGACAGTTAACAAGGAACAATGTTTGTGTTTTATGAAGTTGGTGTATCCTTTCACTCTAGGACACTGAGTATCTAGAATTTAAAAGTATAATAAGAGGTGTTACTTGTACTGCTGACTGCTCTTGAAAATGTGAGCATTCACTATCATTCTTTAAATACAGGTCAAGGACTTGGAATTATGGTACTTGACTCAGATCCTAGTTTGTCCTCTGAAAGTGGAACTGAGTTCACATTCCTATAATGGGGCTTCTTTCCTTCCCCATTCTCTATCCTCTGTAACTGCCTCACTCTGGTGGGAAACCCTTAAGAATGGGGTGGAGTAAGACACAAGGGGGTATAGAGGAAGGGGGAGCTGTCAGAAATTTCTCCCTTACCTGAATGGAGAAGCAACTTAGTGTCCAGGTAATGTTCAAATAACTTATTCGTATTTACTTAGGATACAATCCAGTGAGGATGCCTGTTGCCCTGTGAACTAAAAAATTATGTGCATCCTATGCAGAGAGGACAGACTTGTAAAGCTGACTTTGGTTAACTGTGGTGACTTGAAAGAGGAAGGAAGGAGGCTGAGGCACCACCAGGATATATAGTACCTTGGAGGCACTGGTTTCCTCTCTCCCTTCAAAAAGCACACCCAAGCCCCTCCTCTGAGTCACTCTGACAGCCTCAGATAAGCAGCCAGTATGGTTTTTTCCTCTGCTAGCTGGAGGGTGGAGGGGATCTAAGTGCAGATCCTTAGATGTGAGGCTGGAGCTATTTTCTGAGCTCATACCTGGAGATTAAAAAAAAAAAAGAAATCTTGTGGCTTTCTAGATGCTGCCTAACAGCCACAGAATTGCTCTGTTGTTGTTTACATTTGCCATGTTAGCAACATTTTCAGCATCATTACAGTGATGATATAGTGATCAGCTGAAGTGATCAGAATCTCCAAATGCCCTTACCTGAGAAATGGCTATCTTAATATTTTAAGGGGATTTCAAGAAACTTTTGCACATTTAGGACTCCATTTCAAAAGTATTACTTATTTTGGGATAGAGTCATATGGGATCTTCCCTTAGCTCTTTCTTTGTCATGTAGCCATAGGAGCTGCAGAGGAGCAAATGTTCACAGCAGACTCAGCAAGCAGGATAACTAAAAATAAGGAAGAGTACGTGTAGGTGTACATTTACATTCTTGGCAAGGTCTTTGGAATATCTGACACAAGGTCAGTAGGTTAATCATTCTGAATACAGAATACATTTCTTACAGGCAGAATGGCCAGAGTGAATATGCACCCACTACATTACATAACACTGTAAAAAGTGTTGCAAAATGTTGCATAAAAGTGATGCAAATAACTCGTTCATGTATATATTTATAGCCATTTATGTACTTACCCATCTGATACTATGCCCTCAGCTATTTCACACACCAGCACAAACAAAAGGATGAAAGTCAAAATCCAGCGCAAATTATGACCAGGAAAATGAAGCCATGTGCTGTGATGGATATGAACTTTGGAGCTTTGACTTCCCCATCCTAAATGTAAGAAAGCAAAGTGCTGTTATCTTGTGAGTTTGGCTCATACAATAAAAAATCCTGCTCTTGTCTGCTCTGAACAATCAATAATAAGGCTGATATTTTAGTTTTAAATCTGAAATGAAAACAAAGAAAAGAATGGGTAATAAAAAATAATACAATGAAATAGCCTCTTTGGTACTGTGGATTTACTGAAAAACATTATAAATGGATGAAAAGGGAATGGGAACACAAATTGGATCAAAAATCCTGAAAAAATAGGTTCTAATTGAGTAAATACCAAGTTAATGATAGAACTTGACACAAAGGTAACTCTGTAGTTGAAATATGAACGCATACATGCTTGAGAAATTGACCATGGTGTTACTTGGATTTAACCAGTAGAAGTGAGTAAAGAAGGCCTTTCCACACAATCAAAGTGTATCCCAGATTCATTATAGCCAAGTCTTGGTTGCATAAGTCATTGTGGCCCATTATTAAAGTTTTGGAATATAACAGAGCACAGCACACTGAAACCTCTGTTCCAAAACGAAGCTCAGTGAATAATCTTGGGTGAGTTACTTTCTCTCAGACTAACCCACCTCAGTGTTGTTGTGAGGATAAAATGAAGAGAACCATGAACTCCTTGAAGGAAAGGATGCCATCTTATGCATGTTTAGGCAGAAAAGGTCCTACAAAAGTCCACAATGGCTGACTGGGGAATGCTGGGAATAGTAGCGCCTTTTTCTATCTAAACAAGCATAAGATTGTACTGTAAATAACATACCCTTAGGTATAAATCCTACTAATTTCAGGAAAACATACCTCTACGATGTCAGTTTAGAGCCGGAATTGCAGCAGAACGCATTTCTTTATATACATCATTATATGGAGTGTACATCTGCAAATAATGTGATGAAAGAAGCAGCACCCTTGGTGAATGCAAGTGCAGCAGCCTTTGCTCACTTATCCTCATGTGTGTTTTGATGTAGGATAGGTGTTCCCCAAGCAAGAAAGAACTGTGGCAGAAAGCGAGGGGGGAACCTAACTGGGGCACTACTGTTTAAATTGGCAACTATGCTGGGGTTGTACATCAGATACTTAGTGGGAGTAAGTATCTATTCCAAAGGATTGAATAATTCATGGATAAACACTTTTGGGAAATGGCTTAGAAAGTGACTGGGAGGAAAGAATTATATTATAAATATATCTAATCTATAGAAATCACATTTCATCAACTATATAGATTCCACTGCACAACAACATTCCATATAACAATCTTGATAGCAATGAAAGGGAGAAATTTCATATTGTCTCAAGAGTTTTGCATGGCCAAATAATGCAACATCCCCTATACAGAAGGACAGTGTTAAGGAAAAATAAATGGCCAAACAAGTAAGAAATGCCCCATTTTTGCATGATAAACTGACTGAATAGATACTGTATGTCATGAAGTAATCATTTCCCTTAGTTCTAAGTAGGTGAATAGGTTTTCACACCAAATGGTGCCAAATGATACCACTGATGCCAAAAAATTTCCTATATGACAATCTTTTAATGTTTTTCCATCTTGCAAAAACCATCTAGAACAGGTCGAATATTAACGTATTTTTAATTTTAATGCGAGGTATTATGGCTTATGAAGCCTAAGAATCTGCCAACTATTTAACTAAGAGTTCCATTGGTTTAAGTGCATGCCTGGGCTTTTTAAACATTAATGTAATTTATTGCTCAACAAATACCACATGCGAATATAGTTTGAAACTGATGAATAAATAGAGTCTAGTTAACCACGGTGATGTATATGTTCTTGGATCTCTTTGCTTGGGAAAGGAAATACATTTCCTTTACAAGTCACTATACTCTTGCTAGATTTTATTTAGCCCTGTAAGAGGCACGCGTCCCGCATATTAATGCCATCTAGGGACTGAGCCAGATCTACGAGAAGACGGGAATGATTTCACCAAATCTGTTGGAGACCCAGCTCAGTGGAAGCGGTGCGTTCGAAAACGGGGAGCAGACAGACATCTGGCCCGCGCCCTTCGGCCGCCAGTGCTTTCCCTGCAAGAATGTTTCCCAGCCTTTTCTTTGGAGCAGGGAGGCGGCTGCAAAAAGCAGGTCAGCCTCGTTCTGCAAGCGTGCCTTTCTGTGCTTGCTCCAGTAGGTGCGAGGGAATGATCAGTGGCTCGGGGGAGCGCCCGGCAGTCTCCGGGAGATGGAAACTACAGAGAGCTGGGTGAGTCTGCAGGGAGAGGAGAGGTCCGAGGAGGGAGCCACGGAGAGACGCGCGCGGGGGAGGGGGACGCGTGAAGCGGGCTGCAGAGAAAGGCAGGCGGACGGCCGCGTCTCCGCGCGCCCTCGTCCTCCGCGAGCTGCACTCACCGATGAAGAGGATGGGGAAGGTGATGAAGAGCAGGAAGACGTGCGGCACCACGTTGAGCGCGTCCACGAAGCAGCCGTTGTTGAGCACCCCGTTGTGCACCTGGTAGGCAGCTGAGTTGTTCTCGCTGCCGCAGAAAGCCAAGGACATGGTGGCGGAGGGGCTGCCGGGCGCGCTGGCGAAGGGAGGCCGGGCGTGCACCGCCGGGCGCTGCTGCCGGCCGGCTCCGGGGCTTCCCCGCCTCTCGGGCGCGCCCGCACCTCTCTCCTCGCCCGGGGGAAGCCGCGCGAAAGCGGCCCCGAGGGGCTCCGCGAAGAGCGCGCACGCGCACGCGCGCCCCCGCCCCGCGCGCCAGACGGACCGTCCCCCGCGAGCGCGGCGAGGAGGCGCGTGGCGGAGCCCGGAGCGGCGCGGGAGCGACCGCGGACCGGCTCGCCCAAGCCACGCGCGCCCTGGCGGCGGAGAGCGCGGCGCGTCTTCTCTCGCCCGCAGCGGCCGAGGGAAAGGGTCGCCGCAGCTCGGCGCTTAAAGGAGCCGCCGCCGCCGCTCCTCTGCCGCGGAGGCGGAGAGGCGCTCGCCCTCCCTGCGGGTCGAGCCGGCTCTTGCGTGCGCGCCCGGGAAACCCCGCGCCCTCTTCTCCGTAGATATTGTGTCACTTCTGCTTTCCCCGTAGCCGAAGCCCCCTGGGCGGGTTACCACAGCATATAAAGGCAATGCATCTTGAATCCGCCCACATCTGGCTTCGCCTGAGTTATCTGCGGGGAATGTCCCGCTGTCCGTCGGTCCCGGGCTCAAGCCCTAACCAGACGAACAAAACCTGACCTTAGAGAAGTGCGGAGTAAAGTAATGGTCCGACTGATCCAACCCTGCGGGACTAAGCAGGAGCGTTGGGACACAGATCGGCTTGTTTGGGCAGATGTGCCTTCACAGGTGTGAAGAAGAGGATCCGAGGTCTTTGCACTTGTCAGCCAATAGCACTTTAATTGCTTTTGCGGAAGTGAAGATGTACTTGAAGCCTGACTTCCGAAGCTGTAGGGAAGGATGGGTGCCTCGTTATGAATACGCTAGAAAGGTCTCTGGTGCAGGACAATCCTGTTGAGGGGACAGTGGCAAACTTCTTCCCAAATAAGTTGTTATGTGGAAACCTTCCAGTCTAGCCCTATCCCTGTTAGGCAAAGTTTGGCATTGGGTGTCCTGCTTGGACTTCAGCAGAGTCCCAGTGCAATCCAGAATGCCAGGTCACAGCGCAGGCAATTGCTCAGGCACCAAGGCTGCACTCAGGCAGGGAAGCTGACTGGTAGGAATGGTCAAAGCAGATCACACACATAGTTGAGTCAGGTGCAAAGGAAAAGTCAAGTAGGAGTCCAGAACATCAGTCAGCAAGGTCTGGGAAACAAGGTAGTAAGTACAAGAACTGAAGGGCAGCGTTCCTTCTAACACAGGCTAGGCATGCACTGGCGGTTTTGAACATCAGAGCCTGCTGAGACCCACGCAAGGCTCAGTCGCAACCCATCAGAGGTCCTGTCTGAACCCTGCTCTGGGGAGTCACTGTCACCTGAAGAATTACTTTCAGCAAGTGAGCACTCCTCTTCACAGGGGCCCTGCTGGCCCACTGCTTGGGGGCCCAAGATTCCCCAGATCAGAACGTTGCTCAGCCTCTTTCTGAGAGGGTTGGACCTGCAGCCCTCTTCCCCGCCTGGTCCTTTGCCACAGATGGCTTTTTCTGTGGGAGCCTGAGTTCTCCTTCAGAGGCAGCAGAAGCATGACATTTTCCGGGGTGGTCCATTTATCTCAGACAGAGGCTCATTTTTAGTCCAAGTTCCATTTTTCAAAGCTGCCTAAGCATATTCAAAGAAGACATTCCAGTGATATTCTGAATACCCAGCTGCCTAAATTCTACAAGTGATAATAAAACCACTGATGCTCTGAACCTTAATCCAAACTGAAGCAATGTTCAGTCATGCTGTGGTTTGAAGACACATGAATGCTTCCCCAGTTGTAGTTGGATAACTCTTTACACACACACACACACACACACACACACACACACACACTGCTGGGGAGACTTGTAGAAGCTTTTGTTAGGAATGTGTGCTTTATGGGTGAATGAAGCCGCTTGTCTGTAATACTTCAACTGCAAGATTTACCTGATAAAATTACCCTGGCTCCTTCACTGACCCTTTTTTTCTTACACAATATTTATTATTAGCAATGAATGGCCAAATAAAAGGGCTGTGGTATAAGGGAATCAAATATACAGGTTTTATTGGAGATCCATCAAAGCTTAGCTTGAAATACAAAATTACTTTGCATGACTGATAGGAATCTTGTAATATTAAAAATAAGATTAAAACTGAAATAAGTTGAAATACATTGGTTCCTTGATGACTTGGGCAAGTGATATGAAACCACTACATGCCATTTATAGAAGTGATGTCCATATTCAAAGAAAATAGGAATGGTATTTGAGAATGTGTTTAAAACAAAGCATAATAAAACATGACTGATATTATCTCATTTCAGAGAACAGAACTTAATATGTTTCTTGACATGTTCTCTCCTGCAGCACTAGATACTGCAATTGTACTTGAATCATAGCATGGATCCTGAACTTGGGTCAAACTATAAGGAACTGAACAGCATGCTCCACTTTTGGATCCAACTGCTTTAATGAAGACTGTTTTTCAGACATCCAAATATTCTGATGTTCTCATAGTATATGTGCTATATAGTACATTACATTCCACATACATTCACAGGCCACTAACTTACAGGAATATAGACAAGTGCAGTAAGTGGTTTGGGGCATATAATTCTTGTCCATTGGAAATCTCAGATTTTAAGTTTAAGATAAAGTTTCTTACAACTGTGGAGATATGTTTGGCAATACGTCAAACATACTTGTGGAAAACCCAGAAGCCACAGAATTGGCTGGGTAAGATTTTCATAGTTCTGGGAGGAGCTGTGTTCCTGCTTCTTTCATGTCTAGTAAAACTAAAACAAGCTTTAAAAAGGGCAAAACACAGGGAATGAATTGTGTAAATTAAAGAAATTATACAAACTTCCTCACCCTTTTAGAAGTCACAAATCCCATTTACAAATTGATGAGGCAGTGGTGCCATGCGGCTGTCCCAGAGGTCTTGCACTGCCCAGCTCTAGCCCTAGTGCCAGTGGCTGAGTAGAGAAGCCCTCTAAATGTAACCAGCGGCCTTAGTCACACCAGGTTCAAGCTCACATGGAAGCCTAATGTATTTAGAAATCTATGCATGTGGGCAGGCATCTGTTGTGCAGGCATGGCCAGCAAGAGATGGAATGTAACATCAGGGATAGGGCCATCTATGTTGCTTCAATGTGTGGAGCTCCTTCAGATGAACAGCATATGGAGACTTCATAGGTAGCAGAATCAACTTTTTCTTGGTACATAGTGTGGATGGTCCAGCTGCAGAAGTGTAAAATTTTGGTGTGGAGTAATCACAGTCCTAACAAACACTGCTGTTAATAGTAGTAGATATATTCATTCAAATCTCTGTCTGTCTGTCTGTCTATCATCTATCTTTTTGCAGTGTTAATGTCATATTATAACTAATGAGATAAATGTAAAGTTTGGGGCTTATACAAACTATAGTCTTTCAGGATCAACAGAGGAAACTTGCTGAATAATTCACAACTTGTTTCTTCAATAGTATTGAAGGCTGACTCCCTGGCTCTTTTGCACTTTTAAATGACCTTTCAATTGAAGGAAAGTTGAGGATCTGATTCTGCTTTATTAAGGAGAGCCATCACTGGCTTCAAAAAGTTCAGATCTGGTTGTTAGCAAATCCATCTAGTCTTTTCTCTTGTGAAAATTCAGCACAAAGGTCAGCTCCCTAAAAGCAATGATTCCACTCATGATCATATCATTCATCTTGTCCCTAGGGAAGTCAATTAGTTCATTTCCTAACCATAAGTCTTACATAATAACCTACAAAGATCAGAATGGTTCATCTAGACCAGCATTCTGTTCACACAGCAGCCCATAATATCCCATAAACAGGATACAAGTGCAACAGTGCCTTCCTGCCTGAGTTCCTCAGCAACCAGTGTGGATAAGCAAAATGCCTGGGCTACTGCAGGTAGCATATAATCATAAAGACTAGTGGTTCCTGGTGATCTTCTCCATGAATATGTCTAACCCCTTTTTATAGGCATCCCAACTGGTGGGCATCACTACTTCACATGGAAGTGAATGCCATAGTTTAACTGTGTGATCCTTGAAGACGTAGGATTGCCACAGATTCTAGTATTATGAGACAAGAAGGAAAACGTATCCTTGTTCACTTTCTCTACACTATGCACAATTCTGTTGATCTCTGTCTTGTGTCCTCTTACTTTCTTTTTTACCCCATGCTAAAACATCTCAGCTGTTACAGGGGAGTTGCTCCAACCCCTTGATCACTTGCTTCTCCCTTTTCTACACTTTTTCTAACTCTACAATATCAATTTTTAAATGTAGCAACCAGAACTGTATGCACTAAGTGTATTAATAGCATAAATTTGTATAAGGACTGTATTGGCAGTTTTTTTTTCAATGTAAATTGTCATCGGCATGTGGATGATACACAGTTCTATTTCTCCTTTTAATTTCATCACGTGTGCCTAACTTGTGCATGACTGCAACAATGCACTGGTTGAAAGCTAGCAAACCGATGTTCAGGTGAAACAAAACTCAGTTGGTGGACAGTTGGTTCTTCTGACTGGATGGAGGTTGTTTAATCTGTTCTCTATGGGACTCTATTCTCTTTGATCAAGGAGGACCGTTTGTGGCTTGAGGGTCCACCTTGATCCATCTTTGTCACTTGAGACCTCAGAGGCCTCAAGTTCTTTCTACTATAGCTCTGTCTGGTAAGGGGTAGCTTGTTTCAGTAATCTACCCTCTGGTGATCTCTAAATTACTACAGTTACATTCTATGTGAGGCCATCTTGAAGACTCTTCAGAAGCTTCAGTTTGTGTAGTGATGCCCACCATGGTGGCCAGAATAATAACTGGGGCCAGATGGTCCAAGTGGCTAAGAACAATTCTGGCTCATGTTCAGTGGCTGTGTATATGCTTCCAAGCCATATCCAAGTACTGGTTATAATTAATAAAGATTTGCATGGCTTCAAACTGTAATACTTGATGGAGTGCCTCTTACAACCACCATCTACTCAAGCACTACAGTCAATATCTGAGACTTTCCCCCAAGTGCCAATTTCAAGGAAGACTCAGAAGATAGCAAGAAGAGACTCTGCTTGGGCACAGCCCTCCAGTGATAGAATGATCTTACCACTGGGGCCAACCTTGTTATCCTAGCAGTGCCAGGATAAGATGGCCCTCTGTGTCAAGTCATTTAAAGGCATTCTAGGATATTTAATGGCTTGAAGAGAGTACCAATCCCAGCTGTTGTACGTGTCTATTCTGTATCATATATTTTTCTAGTTGTTTTTACATGTTTGAATTTTGGGAATATTCTGAACTGTCTTTTTAATGGACCATTTTAAACGGTTCAGAGAGCTTCAGCTATTGACTGGTACAGAAATAAAATGAATGAATAATAAAAGTAGCATATAAGTTTAGACAGAAAAGAGGCCAATGCTGGTTGGGGCATGCTGGGAGTTTTACATAGGACTGTGCCTTAAGTATAAAAGATAGAATAGCTGCATAATGACTTCTAGTTTTTGGCACTAAGACCTCTTCCATCTAGAAGGACCTATGTGCAAGCCTCATCAATTAGTTGTGCCTGAAACAAACAAGCAAAATCCATGTGCATTATGTTCTTAATCCATCTGGGAACTTGGATAGAACTCTTAGGGCAGGATGGGTCATTTGTTTTTATAAAATCAGCAAGGCAGTGCCCTGGATTTCCGATAACAATGTGATGACACAAAGTTCACTGGAAATTTTCTGCACAACTATGTTTAGAAACATATGTATTAAAAATGCCATTATCTGTTGGGGAATGAGGCTTGCTTGCATTTAGTCTTTGGTATGCTTTTCATCTGTGCTGTCATTACAAGGAGGTGTGAACAAACCCAAGCAGATGGAAAATGACACCCAGAGTGATTAATTTCTGACATGTGAGCTAGTGGCATTCTTAACAAAGCTACGGTTCTTTGTTTTGCTTTGGAGCATACTTATCTTGACTTCTGAGCCAGTTTATGGAAGCAACAAACAACTTGAATGACTCTTGTACAGTCTCCAAAATAAACATGGCTGCTTTAATTAATCCTGCTTGTATCTAGGTCCAAACAGAAAGGGAACAAATGAGGAATCAGGCCCTCTCTTTCTCCAGAGGCCTGTAAGTGTGATTCAGTCGTGTTAGAATTCTGTACTGATAATGACCAACTTTTAAACACATAGATGTTTTTGTTGCTTGGTCCCTTATCAAAATATTGATATCAAAGATGGCTCCTGCCTTCTTTTGGACTATGAAGAGCTGGTGGTGAGCATGCACTGATTTTATTCAATTTTCACAGTTCTCCAGATCATCATCTGAATGGTGCAAAGTGTTCCCCTTTCAGAAATCTTCGCTGCCCATGCAAATGACCAGCCAACCCATTAGGGTAATAACTGCTTATCTTTATCCCTATGGAATCCCTTTGCACTAATGGTCAGATGGGCAATATTAATTGTTTTGAAAGATCTATAATATCAGTATACGTAGCTCTGGATCAAGACTTATTTTTCAAGTTAGTTTTGTAGAATGCCTGAATTCAGCATATCCAAACTGTGTTAACAAGAGACATTTGCTCTAAAGAAAGAACTAAAACAAGAATAAAAGCTTAAAATGCCAGTACAGTCATTTTGTTTGGTGGGGGGACAAAGCAAAACAAAGCACCATTTATTTTCTTCTTTTCCATTAAATGTCATATCATTATGATTGTCCACTATGTGTTGACATAGGAAAACACTATTCTTGCCCTCTGAAATTTTCTTTGAAGCAATAAAAAAAAAACATATTAAAACTATGGGAGGATGAAGAGGTCAGTGACCTGCACAATGGAAAACCAGAGGAAGCAGAGAGACAAGACTAGAAGATTGTTTAAAAAAATAGTAGAGTCAAATCCAAGGATGGTTTATCATTTCTTTTAATGACATGTTTACATGTTTGACAGTGAGTAGAACTGCAATTATTTCAGGAAGGAATTAATTTCACTGCATCAATATGTCATTTTATGTAGAATATTTACTTATATATTACAACTAGAGTAGTGTAGGGATAAAGAGTGTGGCTTCATGCCAGGAAACTCCTCCTCCTTTCATAAGGAGTTGCTGGCCCAGCAGAAGAGCAGTGCGTGAGAAAAGCAAGCACAGGCTCTTCGCAAGACATTTTTAATTTCCTTTTAGAATTTGTACACTACATCCTGTATTTTCCTATTTGCTATATTTCCCATAATATAATACTCTAAGTGGTGAAACACTCTGGCCATGTGAGAAGTATTCCACTAGTAAAACACTAGTAAAATCACCTTGGCTGCATTGAAGCTGCTGCAGAATGCCTTCATCCTGCGCCACTGAAGTCATATAAAAAGAGGCCTGAGAGATTCATTTTTATTTCATCTTTGTTAAATTTGATCCAAAAAACCTGAATGGTTTCTTAGACTAAGGATCAGCCCAGTGCAAATCATGCTAGGCCATTTTCTGTCTGGCAACAATTGCATCTTTGGAGGCACCTGCTAAGACATAGCTGCAAATTTGTTTGGTAACCCAGAAACTGCAATGATGGTACCATTTGGTTAAGAGAGTCATGAAACATCTCTGACTCCATGAGACTAATGTACATTGAAAGGCTGATTGGAAAAAAATAATTTAAGAAGATGAGATACTCAAACAGAAGTAGCTATTCCTATTTTATTTATTTATTTTAGGCAAATTCTTAAAAGTTACACATGCACACACTCTCACACATGACACCCAACTGCCAGAGCTGTTCATGCATTTTATTAAGTAGGCTAACCCTTTCTTATGGATGCTCCTTCTAAAATAAATTTGTGAGCATTTAAACTGTCATAGAACTTTTATTGTTATTTTTGTTGTGGTTCCCATTTCCCTTCAGAGATTTACGAGAATACTGTGGAAGACTTGTGGTGTTCCTAGCATGGCCTAGGAATTCCTAAGAGACCATGCTGCTTTCTAACAGTTGTGAGAAAATATTGCTCTGGATTATTAACCCACATAGATACTGCTTGCTTAAAAGAATACATGGTCCTGAGAAAACCACTTTTAAAAACGGAAATTAAAGAAATAGCTCTGTGAAACTTGAAGTCTTTCTTCAAAGTACGTAATTCTATATAATAGTAACAGACTCATTCTCTTGCAGCCACAAAGCATCACAAGGAGAAATCAGCATGCTTGGAGGAATCCATGATTTGCAGAAGTTTAAACAAGAAGTTTAGGGGAATATATGGCAGGAAAAATCCAAAAGCATACTACTGAGGACTATGCATACTCAATAGACTGCTATAAATTGGAGATGGGTGTGTGGCAGAAAATCAGAGAGAGATCCTCAAATGGAGTAACCTGCAAGATGGTATGACCTGCCAGCCAGAATGCTGAGCAGCAGTGCTCAGCTCTGTTAGCTGGCTGCAGATGCCACATGCAGTAAGCCTTTCTTCCCGTGCTGCAATCCTGGCAAAAATCCCTTTCCCCAGTTGCTACATGCTGTAAGAGGTTATTGATACCAATGGTCTAAAAAGAAGGAATGAAAGATTTCCAAGGTTACTTTTGTTTTTCGATCTGCCTTTTTGTTATGGCACAGATTTGATAACAATAACCTCAGAATGTCCTATACTTGTCCCCCTACTGCAATATTGTCATTGTGGTTGGTGGTGGTTCAGGGAAGAAGCCTTTCTCAGGCATGCTGTCTGAGATCCTCCATACTGAGATGCTGGGGAAAAGAATCAAAGCTGCGTGGAAAATGTTGGAGGACAGGGATGTCTGTCTCATGCATCCTGCCCTGGTCCCTCTAACCTAGCCTCTTGCTCTCAGTTGCCAGTCCAGTGGGCTTCTGTATGTGGGAAGTGGGTAGGGAGCCTGCACGTCAGGCAGTAAAATGCCTTGGGCTTGCCCTGCCTTTACCGGAGAAGTATGGATCCTCTAGAGTGGAAATAAATGCTTGTCAACAATCTTCCAAACACATTTCTTTCTAAGAGATACATTATCAACAATCAGTGACCAGGATGCTGTTATAACACACAGTAGTTCATACATTTAGCAGTAACCAGTTTATTTTCAAAATACTTAATTGTGTACAAAGATAGTTAAGAAATTCTGTTGATTATTTGGAAATTTTGGCACACTGGAATAATACTGCATATGGAACATAAAACAACATGTTTCTGAATGCAAGGGAATGAATATCTATGCTCTATCTGTTTAGATTCAAGATAGCAATTCAAAGAAACAGTAAATTTGAATGATTCACATCAAGGTCCTTTGTGATTGCTTTAAAATATTTTGTGCTTTAATATGAGTAAATTAGACTGCCTGCTTCAAGCTATTCTAACTAGCTTACTACAAGCAATTGCTGGACTAAAACTCTTAACATTACCTAATTTAGCATTTCTTTTCTAGGTCTGTTAACTGAAAATGAAATTGATCATAATCACATGTCCTGGTCCATATGGTTCTTCATTTTCTTCCTTAAAATGCACCTATTGACCAGAGCCTTCTGGTATCAGCCTAGGCTCCTCTTTTCTGTACTTCTCACATCTATCCTACCTCATACTCCCCACTCCTTTCTTTCTATTCTTATCCTGCTCCTATATTTAGATTGCATACTGTCTTAGGTGAAATTATTTATATCTGATATTTTTATCTTTCTCTTCATCCAGAAGAAAACTATCGTGATGTAGCCTGTTTTCAGTGCAACGCCAGATACATTCCTGATGATAAATAAATACTTAACAGGAGCAGAAGAAATAGGTCTGTGGAACTGATCATAATTCAGTCATTTTATTTTCCTTAGACTATTGACCGTTTTGAATCAATTGTGATACTGCTAAGTAATCACTAGGGTGAAGCTACTAGCTATGTAAAATTAATTTCCTGGCAAAGAAATCTTCTATGTAGGTTTAAATGTTAGTTGTGAAACAGGCATTCAGTGACAATTCACACTATTATAGTACCACCAAATTCAATAGGAATCTTGGAATCAGACACTTAAAATCTCCAGATGAGTTTTATCGGTTCATGTCCAAGTCTCTGCATAAGATCTCAGGTAACCTGATTTCATTATAATATAAGGTCTATACAAGAAGTCCATTTGTAGGGAAAATACAAAATAACATAATGCCCATTTTAGATACATCCTGGCTAAACTGTTGCTCCTGTATTCCTCTATATTCCTAAGGGCAAGTCCCATTTTGCTGAAGCAGATTCATATTTAAGCAGACATATATGGCAATGTAATAACCATCTATTAAAATTTCCATGCCACTTTTAGAATTTAGAATTGGATCTTGACTCTTTTTATGAAACACTCAGTTGTTGGCCATTACAACCATACCACTGCAGCCATTATGGGAGGAAATTAAACAACACGTTGTGCCGAAAGTTCAAACATCAGGGGTTCCGTGAATCCTTTGCAGAGTCTCATGTTCATCTTATTCATAATTCTCTTATGTTAAAAACATCTTGATACATGAATGCTGGTTTCTTCAAAATAAGTATGTTTGGTTTTCCCCCTGCTATTAAAAAAATGTCCTGTAACAGAAGAGGGAAAAGATCTTAATGTTCATCTTTGTCAAGCAGTCAAATGGCTTTGAAAAAGCAACACTGAATCACAATTAGAGAATTTTAGTGCTTACAGCACCGAAATCTTCAGAGCATGATTACAAAGAGTCATGCAAATCAACATGACAAGAACTTCAAACACACATACTGAGGATGAGTAACTGACATTTTTGCAGTGGGTTTAGCAAAGGTGAGAAACAAGGAAGTTAAAATTTGAGTGAGATTTTGTTTTTTGTGCTTCTGGTATAACATGAAAAGGAGAGTATGTGCTTTGCTCTTGTGATGAGATGCTTGAGCTGTTCCTTCAACTGCAGCTCATGCAACTTTCTGTAGAGACAAGGGGTCTCTCAGAAGCACAGGACAGGAAATAGGACTCTGTTGTACTTTGTCTCTAGCTTCTTCACTCTCTCGTTTATAAACAATACCAGGATTGGAACTGAAAAGCTTTGCATTAACCTTAACTGTTACACTTCCATGCCATATTTAGTTTTTAGAAACAGTGCAATCCTGTATTCGTCTACTCAGAAATAGGTCCCCTTGAATTAATCAGTTTCATTACTTCCAGGCAAGTGGGTATGACATTTCATTGGGAATAATTCCCATTGAATTCAATGAGATGTACTCAGAAAGCATTTATAGGATTGTACTGCAAGCAGTTCAGATAAACTATGTTCTAAAACATAGTCAAAGTGAGCAAGACACTTTGAAGAATCAGTGAAAATAAAATATAATCATGGCAGAAGATTTTAAACTACTTCTGAGTCACTCTGGAATGGAAAAGAAAGCAACACCAAAAAATTGCATGAATAGAAACATTTGTTCTTTTGACAAGTCTGATTTGGAGAATGTTATATTTTTAATTTAATTTGCATGGACTTGGAACAACTGTGCATTACAAAATGAAACCTTAGTCTAATTGTATATGCACTAAACATTTCTGTCAATGTATGATTAGCAGAGAGCCAGTGTGATGTGGTGGTTAGGAACACTGGACTGGAACTCAGGCAATTGGGTTCTATTCCCAACTTAGCCATGGAGCTAACTGGGTGACTCTCAGCCCAACCTACCACATAGGAGATAAGGCTGAGAAGAGGAGGAGAAAAATGATGCAAGTGGCTTTTAATTCACTGTAAGATAAAAGTGGGATAGAAATCTAAAATTGAATGAAAGAATGATGGAATTGGATCCAATGCTGGAAAGTGCTAGATTTTTCTGGGTGAAGGGTAGGGAAGGAGATAGCCATTAATCAGGTAATACAGAGTGAAAAAGAAATGAGGAAAATTGCAAGAGGAAGCTGACAACCACAACAAACTGGAAATTGTTAGAGGAAATGCCACTAGAACTCATTATAAACTATAATCATATATTTTCTTTTCTAAAGTATGCAGTATCAAAACCCAGAGTATATTTTGATATTTTTCAGAGGCATGCAAAATATAGGCAAATACATGCTTTGCAATGTACACATTTGCACAAAAATTTTTGTATCAACACCCAGCTCTGCTATTCACTGTGAAGAAATACTGCAGTGGTTACAGCTGCAGGAGAAACCCTTGTCTGTACACAGATGCACTGCCTTCAAAAGCCTTTCTGTTTAGGTTGGGCCTGACAGATGATGAAGAAATAGTAGGGCTAAATATACAGTCTATGAAAACACATCATAGGGATGAACATTATTTCTAGGCTAGCTTATACTCCTTTGATTCCTTTCTGCTAGTAGTGATTACAGCTACTATTTTACTGTTCATGGCTAGTGTAGGTTAAAATAGCACTGTCCCAGGCTGCTGTGGCTTACAGAATCAATGCTATGAAAGAGGTCACCACCATGGTGGGCACTGGGGAAGGTCTCTGACAGTTGTGGCCAAGTGCTACTTGGGCACTCTGAGGACAGCTGCCAGCTGTGCTCAGTAACTAGCCTCTTGGAAACAGCAACATCTTTTGCAATATTTTGCAACTCTTGCTGTATGGCTTGCTTGTTGTAGGACTTGACTCATGATAGGTTGTGTCAACTGGGTTCAGATGACATGACAACTTATTATGAGTCAAACAAACCCTATGACAGACCATTGGTTCCTATTATGGCTGTTAACCACAATAAGACCCAATTGTCTGTAACCATGGGTAAGCTTGTATGATATGACAACTAACCACTGCTTGTTTTTGCTGGTTGGCTGGTTAGTTGTCATGCAGATCTTGTCACTATGTTGGCTAATTACCAACATTCAAAAAGGAACTGGACAGTCATCTGAGTGGAATGGTGTAACTTGGTGTCCTGCAACAGCTGCGGGTTGGACCCAATGGCCTTCATGGTACCTTCCAACTCTAGTATTCAGTAATTCTACCATGCCCAGCACATTTAAAACAGTTTATTTGCTTTATGCATATCTTTCAGCGTGATGTCCCTGAGGATGTAGACAAATTGCTTGGAGAGATGAATCCTACTTCTTTTGCTTTAGATCCTTGGCCTTACTGATTTATTAAATTGCAAGTTCAGGCCTTTCAGTATAGATTTCAGAGATGGTTAATATCTCTTTATATTCAGAAATAGTGTAATTCCTACTGTTACAAAAGAGGCAGTTGCAAAACCCCTTTTGAAGAAATGAAGTTTTGACCTCAGTGATTTAAATAACTACTACCCTATATCTAAACTTGGGCAAAGTATTTAATTGGAGTATGTAGGAGTGTCTCAACTTGAACTGTACCTAGATGAAGCCAATACATTTCAGTTTTTTAACTGGCTTCAGGACTGAAACCACCTTGGTTTTCCTAGTGGATGACCTGTACAGACAAAGGGAGCATGACTTTGTTGATTCTCCTGGATGTCTGTGAGCTGCTCAGTACCACAAACCATGGTATCTTTCTGGGGCCTTAACCTGGGAAAGCTCAGACATACTGTTCTTCAGTAGCTCCAGTCTTTCCTTGAAGACCATTACTAGACTGTGGTGTTGGGAAATTGCTGTTGCCAAAACATGCATGGTGCAACGAAGATCCATCTTATTGCCAATGGTCCTTAATTTCTTCAAAAATCATGGGACCACGGCGTAGAACCACAATACCTGATGGAGCATCCCTCCCAACCAAAATTCTGGACATTATGCTTAACATGGAGGGTCTTCCTCCATGTGCCAACTTAGAGGGTAACTTGGAAGGCAGCAACAAGGAAAGCTTTCTGTGTGGTGGCCACCATCTGTGGAATTATGTTCCAACTCTGGCCCACCTGACAC
Organism: Varanus komodoensis; assembly: GCF_004798865.1. Taxonomy (NCBI): domain Eukaryota; kingdom Metazoa; phylum Chordata; class Lepidosauria; order Squamata; family Varanidae; genus Varanus; species Varanus komodoensis. Next base: position 11,522,796 of record NW_025335468.1, on the reverse strand, counting down.
CACCTTGATATTTTTCAGTGTCAGGTTAAATGTCCTTTATAGTAAGGCTCTTAAGATGTAGTTGGTTATCTAGATGCTTGAGGCAATCAGCCATCCGAGGTGTTTTTCTTTTACAGTGTCATTTTTCACTGTATGTATTCAGTTGGTTTTAATTTTGTTAATGCTTCTTTTGATAAGACTTTATGCTGCTTTTATTGTATTGTTTTTATGTGCAGTTGTAACCGGCCAGACAGCTTCAGCTGTTGGTGGTACAGAAATAAAATAATGATCATAATAAATCACTTGCAGACTAAGGTTAAAATGTCATCAGCTTGCTGATCATCTGTAGCTCTACCTTCTGTTAGCACCTTCCAATTCCAGGGTAATGATCAATACCCTGAATGGATGTTGCCTTTGATAAAGATGATCAAATTTAAATGTAATCCATAGGGAGCAGATGCGCTATGGGTTTTCTAGCTGTCTAGGTATAGGTGCACAATCTGTTTTTGATAGCACAACTCTCTGCTTGAAGGACAAAATATGCAGGCTTGGGCATGCTCTTGGATGTGATTCTGTCACAATCAGCTATTATCACCTTCCAGAAGTAGTTGGTTTTGCCAGCTGCAGTTGTATGTACTGATTCAAATTTGGCCTCAGAGATGCCTTAGTCACATCTGGTCTATCAGAATGCTCCTTATGTTGGGCTGTAATTCATATAGTTCAAAAATGAGAAAAAGCATAGAATATACCTGCCAAAATGCTGGCTGATGCTCTGCTACCATGCCTGCATCCTGTGTACTGGTGGCCTATTGTTTCTGGCTCAGTTTAAAGTGCTAGTAGTACATTCCTTAACAGGACCATGCCCACCAGTATGAACCTTCTTGACCTTTCTAATTGGCTTCAAAGCCTACACTCTCTGGTCTGTTAGCAACAGAAATATGGTGGGTGGGCATCTGCTACAGACTTTGGTATTAGTGAAACCACAATTATGAAATACCCCTTTCAGAGATATCCAAGAAGCACCTTCTCTTTCTGCTTTTGGACTAGTGGTTAAGATTGTTTTATTTAGACAGGCTTTTGGAGTTTCATTTTCTTCTGTTTTCTCTCTTCTGCTGCTAGTGCTTCACTTGGTTACTTTATTTGCATTTACTGCTTTACTGATTCCTGCATTTGTGCTTGTGGTTGGTAATCCAGCTTAAAGATATACTTATCCACATACATGTTCCCATTTGGACTGGGTTGATAATTGTAGGTCATCATTACAACAGTTCAGAAGTATTTTAAAATCTTCAGACACTACAGAGCAGGTTTTATACTACATGATAATGCGGTTGTGCTTTACTGAACACTGTAAAGCTTTGGATGATTGAAATCAGCATTAGCACTGTCTAATCTCACTGTCCATGAAGATCTTATATGTTGGTCCAAAATCCTACCTGAGCAGCAAGAAGCCCTGATGAGCACATGAAGCTTTTGCATGTCAGAACTGCTTCATTTATTTAACAAAGTAAAATAAAGTCGTATCTCATTCCAAGTTGTGTGCCTGCATCACACTCCAACACATATAAGAAATCAATAGATGGGGTCATCGGATTTTAAGGGAATTATTTGTAATTCAGTCATAGTGAAGGGAAGAATTCTTTAATCTACAATTATGCCAGATGGAGGCATACATAGTAATTCATTTCCCAGGAAGGGTGATAAACTCTTTCAAACTCTTGTCCCAACTTATGAAACACTTCCTGCTTTTCAATGTTACTATTTTGTTGCCAAGTTAAAGTCTTTGTTTATCATGGTTCTCTTACTGGCTCTGAAAAACAATGGAACTTGTTCTCCCCTTTTTAATATAACAATTGCTACTGCTTTCTTGTCATTTTCCTGCTAATATCCTTTTTCCAGTATAACCCCTTGCAAATTTTTAAAAGTTTGGTTTAAACCTAAAGCTGAGTTTGACTATGTTCTTAAAATGTATTAACTAAAGCTAGATCTAAAGTAAAGAATTCCAAATGAAGAAAAGTAAAAGGAACATCTAATTCCTTATTGTAAATGAGTATGGAAGTGAAATCTTACAATTCATCGTCATATTCCTTGGGAGGGGACACTGCAATGACCAAGTCAATCCAATCCTGCAAAAGAAAGCCTTCATCAATATTAAACCTATGTAAAAGGGGAATCAAAATCATACATTTAAAGTAGGCTTTCCCTCTTAGAATATATTAGGAACATTATTGTTCTATTTTAATATTTATTGCTGCAATCCTTTTCTCAAATTAATTCTTATGGTTCCTGTGAGAACTTTCTGGGGAACAGAGATTGAGCAGATTTCTCCTTGGGAGATTGTAGGCATTATGACAATCTCAGCAAGTGAAAACTGTATTGTTAGCCACCTAGGAAGGCTTCGGCAGTTATAGGCAACCTATAAATATGTGTAAATAAATAAACAAATAAAATAAAGCTGAATGAGATCTCAACCCCCTTGTGGCTGCTCTGGTAAGCCCCACTGTAGCTTCTCTTCCAAGACCCTTCTGGTCTCCTTCCTGTGCACCGGTCACAGCTGTTCAGCCACCACTTAGTTAAGGAAAGATAAAGGGAAGGGCAAGTGTGTACAGGGTGTAGGGAAGGTAGGGGCTGCTGGAGAAGCATAATGAGAAAGAACAGCAATGAGTAACATTTCCTGGTTCAGATTTTTTTTAAAAAATGAGCCAGAGAACTTTAGAGCTTGTAAAACTTGCTTCAGTTTTGGAGGTGGTTTAGATGGGCTTTAACAACTCCCCAGAGTTCAGTTCCAAACCTGGCTGAGGACACTTATGCTAGCATAGCTAGCTTTAAGTGTCATGTCATCTGATACCAATTCATTAATGATAGCAAAGGCTTAACTTTCTAATATTTACCAACTTCTACACAAGCTGGAATTAACAATTCAATCAACATTTTTCCAAAGAAGATTTTACACTGCACTAGGATGTATTAAGTCAGATAATACTAGGAGCATAAATAATACACTGGCCAGTGATATCGCGTCTGAGAGCATATGAAGCTAACTTATACTGAGCCAGAGCCTATCTAAATTTATTTGGTAACAGCTCTCCAAGCTGTTGGGCAGGAGTCCTCCATCCTCAGTGTCTGGAACTGCTGTGGATTGACTGAGACCTTTATGTGAATGACTTGTACCCACTACAGGCAGGGAGCTTCCTTCAAAGCACTAACATTACAGCCATCTTATCGACATACACGGTTTCCCTGAGGAGTTCATTTAGAATTGTCTGTCTGTCTTTCCAGTCCTATACAAATACACCACATGTGGAAAAAAATACTGGGTTATTAAAACCTATTCAGCAGGTATCTCTCATATTTCAAATAAAATGTGGACTTTTAAAATAGACTTCTTCTGAATATGGACATATGATTTTATTGGCTATTCTGTGCAAAGGCATTTCAGTTTGAAACAGCTTATAGTAAAGGTAAAGGTTTCCCCTTGACATTAAGTCCAGTCATGCCTGACTCTAGGGGGCGGTGCTCATCTCCATTTCCTAGCCAAGGAAGCCAGCATTTGTCTGCAGACAGTCTTCATGGTCATGTGGCCGGCATGACTAAACACCGAAGTGCACGGAACGCTGTTACCTGCCCACTGAAGTGGTACCTTTTTATCTACTTGCATCCCGTTGTGCAGATTCGAACCGGCGACCTTTCGATCTACCAGCCCAGCAGCACAGCGGTTTAAACCAGTGTGCCACCTGCAGTCCCCGAAACAGCTTATAGGCAGCCCTATATTCTCTTCTCATCTGGCCTGATCGCGTTTTCGATTCAAATTTCAAAATCTATTAATTTGTTTGTGGTCTGTTTAAGGCCACAGTCCTATCCTTACTTAGAGGGAATAAATTCCATTAAAATTAGTGGGAATTTCTTCTCAATAAGCATGCTAAGAATGTGAATATTATGTAAATTATTCCCAAATGTTGCAGTTACTGTGGTTGAATGAAAATGGTGCCAATATGGTCTCAGAATTTATTTTTAAAGAATCTGTTTGACATAGAACTGATATTTTGCTCAGCATCCTAAACAAGACAAGCTTATACAAATCCTCCATAGCAAGTCCATACTGGATTGCAGCTCGAAGCAAATTAGCAGCACAGTCCTGAGACAACTCACTGAGTTCAATAAGTATGCGCCCAGCTAAAGGGATATAAGGTTGCTGCCCAAGTTACTGTTTGTGCAGACCTGGACATATTTTCTGATCCCATGTTTTGAAGCTGGGCTAAAGGGAGAGATTAGTGGAGCTAATTTTTAAGGCATGGGTTCAAGCATTTAACAATATAGCATTTTTAGTGTAAAGAATATTTACCCGTATGCTTATTATATCTTTAGTGCTACATCTTAAAGAGTGGCAGAAATATAAAAATACCTGATATGTGCAATCTAGAAAAGCAAATGCCTTCTAACTTACCCCACCCATGTTCCAAGCTTTTGAAAGAGTTGCTTGAGCTTCATCCAGTTTAACATCCAATAATATCTTGCCATTCACAGCCATTATTTCATCCCCTTTCACAATGCCTCCTGAGAAAGGAATGACAAAGCAAAGAAACATTAAATCCCCAGGCATTTACTATTCAACATTATGAAAAATCAAACTGGAGGATCCTGCATAGCAAAAACCATAGACATGGATACCATGTCAAAATATTCGGCAGCATCCAATGCTGCCTGTGTGCTTGCAGGACACTGTTAGTGCGACAGAAAGCCAGTGGTTCCTGAAGCAACCAGAACCAAGCCTACACAGAAGATTCCAGAATGGGGGCAGGTAAGTGGATCTGACAGAAGGGAGGTCAGTAGACATGTCTCACTCTGGAGATTAGCATTTCAACGTATTCCCATGGTTATTTTAGGAAGTGTTGGCAGCAGATCCCACAGAACAAACCACAAAATCAACAGCAGTGGAAATGTTGAATACAGTGGTTTTCAACCACTGGTTTGTGGACTGGTGCTGGTCTGCTGTTGGTCCGTGGGGGGTCTGCATCTCAGTTGCTGCAGACTGGCACAGGGGCTGGCTGTGCTCCACCACCTCTTCCTCAGTTGGCATTGCATTCATGGGGGGTGTGCCGGTGCCATCAGTGGTGGCAGGGAGGGGAGAGACAGCTGTCCCCAGCTGTGGCAAGGTTGAAAACCACTGGGATACTGCACAATGTTAGAGGATGATGATATTGCTGCATTTTCCCCCACCTTTCCCATCAACACATATGATTCTCCCTGGTGCTATTTTATCCTCAGGTTGTTTAGGCTGAGAGATAATGACTGGCAAAAGGTCATTACAGTGCACAGGTATGCACGCTGATGCAGAAAAAAGTCCCAACGCTCTTAAGAGCTAGCCATGAACTGGACTGTATCATGGCTGGATCTCCCTAGCTGCCGTCTATCTCCCTAAGCACTGCAACATACTGATGTTTAAAAGTGAAAGCAGGCACCAAACAATGCAAACACATTTCTTAAGCAATAGGCAGTTAACATTTCTATGCATGCTATAATCAACACTATAGAAGTTTTTTTGAAAGGCAGTGTCCATTAAAAGATGAATGTATACTGCACAGTAACTATTATACTGTACCATACTATACTGTACTATAATATACTATACGCTCTCAATACCCCGAAGTTATTCATGACACAAGGCAGTACAATAGCCACATCAACAGAAGCTACAGGAACTCATTTTGGGCTTTTTAAAAACCCTCTGTACATTGTTATTAAGTGCTAAAATGACAATGTTCGTATTATAGGAATTGAGGTTGATATCTATCTTAAATGCTGATGTATTCAGTTTATTCTTTCTAGTCTTTGCTTGAATATATGAGAGGTTTGGGTAACTACCTTTATTATCTCATGTTTTATTTGGATGTGAATGTATTAATAGTTTAATGTTAGTTTAATGCTGCAATTTAATTGATGGAGTTTTGCCCGTATGTCTCAGAGCATTCAAAATTGCCCGAGGGGAAAAGTTTATGTATACAACATTTGTTAATTAAAATTTTAATCTATACAATTAAACAGATTACTAGGCAGATTACTTCTTAATTTAGACATTTTGGATTCCAAACTGATAGAAAAAATTATCGATTTTTCCAATGAATAAAATGTACTTTCCCCCAAGAATTCAATTTCTGAAAGGAATTCTGTAAAGTTTAAAAATATGCACAACTTTGTCTGGAATTGTTAATTTTATGAACAATAGGATTGAATTCATTCTGTCTTTCTTCATAGCATCAACCCACCATGCTTGTCTGCAGCACCCCCCTCATAAATGGCTGACACCACTATTTTTCCAACTGGGGAATCGATACCTCCTTCTACTGCAAGATCTAATGATCCTTCCTGTTAAAAGAAAATTTGATTTAGAAAAAATGTTAAAGAAAAGTACCTTTGTAAAAAGGAGATGTTAATCACTTTGGGGGTACCATGCTGGGATACAGATGGTGAGAATGTAACTCCATTGAATTGCCTAGACTTTTCGGGTCTTTCAATACCATTGGCCATGATATCCTTCTGGATTGTCTTCCTGAAATGGGATGCTGGTCTTATGGTGACTCCAGTCCTTCTTGAGAAGAAGGTAATTCTGGGGGACATTTATTCTACCTTTTGAACATTGACATGAAGGAAGCTTCAAGATTTTATCTAATCCCCATTTTTTTTCAACGTCTATATGGAATTGCTGGGAGAAGTTGCATGAAGATTTAGGCTTAGATGTCAGCAATATGCAGATAACATCATACTTCTATTTTCCATCATCTAATCCCAGGAAAATAGATGAAAACCTAAACATGCGTCTGGAATAGATGACAACTAACGAACTGAAGCTTAATACACAGAATATAGAAATACTTTGAGTTGAGAAATCTGCCGATCTGGACAGATGGAAATGAATGACTCTTTAAATGATCACTTTAGATATCCTTATAGATTATGACTTTAGAAACAAGCTTAACTGTTGCGCTCTTCAGGTTGGGCAATCTATATACCTGTGTTGGTACTGCAGCGCCATTTTCAGAAGTGCCTGCATTTTGTAGATGCCAAGTTCACCACCTTTTGTACATTTGGATTAGCACGAGCAAAAGTATCTGATGTTTCCTTAGAATATTGGGTGATTTAGTTTTTTATACTGTTTGATTTTATCATATTATACATTCATATCTTACTCAGTAATTGGCACCTCAGTAATTAACACTCTTTATTCATCCTAAAGATATCTGTGAAGTTCTAATACACGCAAAATCCTTGCATAACCTCTGGGTTTGTAGAAGAAGCATTCAGTACATTCAATACGAAATGAGTATTGATCTTTAGCACTATTTTTTTTGAACATGAATATAAGAGTCATATTACATAGAAAGGGAAAGGGCTTGATAGAACTTCTCCAGTTATCTTCTTCCATCACAAACATTACCTTCTTAATACGTAGCAGTCGTACATCTTTTCCCATAATCTGATCCGGTGAAAACTAACAGAAATGAACAAATATCAGTAAGTCACCTCTACTTTTTCAAATGCATATGGCAGTATATACAATGTGAGATATGCAATTTAAATAAATGAATATCATACCTTCTGGAGCTACTCTCTGTAGAACATGTCATGTTGCTAGATTACACATTATTTCCGCTTTAGCTAAAAAGCTGAAAATGCCACTTATGTCAAAGGCAACTTAAGAAACAAGTCACAAGAATTTTTTTTCTTACCATTGTGTAGGGATCAAAATCTTCCACATATTTCTGGAAGCCCTGAAAATAAAAACTGGTAATGAAATGCATGCATAGGAAATTATAAAAACAAACAAATCAAAAATAGGTTGCCAGGTGAGTAAAGCCAGAAAGGAAGTGAGGTGGAGGTATATCATACACAGTTTGTTCATGTTCCTCCTGACAGTCAGAAGATGTATAAAACTCTTTAAATTGTTACCACTGATCAGGATGCAATAGTCACAAACACTTTTCTGGGGAAGTTTACGGAATTCAATGAGGCCACTTAAGACTTGGTTGTTGTCTATTTACTTTCATCTAGCTGAAGTGAAGGGCCCATGCAAATGAAACTAAAATGAATACTTGCTGAATTCCAGTGACATAATTAGGCCAAGATAACATGTAGGGAGAGCAATGAAAATGGAACTGCAGGGCTGGCTCCACAAAAAGCAAAAACAAATCCTGGAAAACATTTCCACAAAGCTTTTATCTTACATCAGTGTTCATTCTGCAAACATTTCTTAAATGTCCTTCCTAAAGCTAATCCAACTGGCTTTACTGGACATCTTGATCATTCCAGTGAAATAATGAGGCTGAGGATGAATCTATCATCTAGTCTCTTCATCTTGCATAACGCTGGCTTGAATCCCTTTGCCACAATTACACAGACATCTAAGATGGCTATAAGACAGCTGCTCCATACGCCACAATACATTTACTTATTTGTATTGGTTTCAAAGCTATCATTTGTGTTTACTACAATACAGTATTTGTACTGCAATCAACAAACACAATCCAATGTTTCACTAAGCACACATTTAGGAAGTTACTCTCATCAGAGAAATAAATAGCAATGCGATTGCTGCAAACATTTGTTGCTGTTTTATTCATTTTCATTAAATGAATTTTTACTGTGCTGTTTTCCCACTCTCATTAACTTTCTCTTTCTCCCCCTCAGTCTGGCAGGATTTCTAGATTTCCGGTTTCTGATTTCACAGGTTCTGCATTTGTTCTTTGGGAAGTAAGTGGGATTGCAAAATATTTTACTTGCAGATAGCACACTTAACGTTGTGCCAATAATTTATTTATTTATTAAATTTGTTTAAAGCCACCTGTTAGCAACATTCTCTCTTGGCAGCCAATAATGTGGCTAATAATACATTCCGTAAAGAAAACTATAACAAAGCTGAAGCAGACAGATACCCTCTATTAGGAGGCATAACGTCAAGCAAAAGTCCTAGGACTGGGAGTTGTAATTTGAGCAGAGGCACTGATTCTCTTGTGATTTAAGGCAAATTGCTTTATCTTCTTTAGCTTTGAGGTTATAGCAAACAGATGTTATCCCTGAAGAATATGTTCCTGGGAAAATATGCTTTAAGAAATAATAAATACAATACCTTTAAGCAAACACACTCTGAATACAATAACCAAATACGTGCCACTTCAGTACAAACACTCTGAAATGTTTTTAGTGCTTCTGGGGAAAGTGCATCCAATTTTTCCACAATGTACCCTCAGGTCTTTAACCACCAAGCAATGCTGAATTAAAATGCAAACTGCACAAGTATTTTGCACAGCAAAAGAAGAAACCACTTTCAGAGGAGCTCTAGGCAGGAAGCCCACAGCTTGCTTCCTTTACTTAAAGATTGCCACAGACTATTTCACAGACTAGAGGATATATTAGATGGAACTTTATTAACACTATTTGACATTGCATATTTTTAGTGTTTAGGCTGCATGTTTGTGTGTCTTGGCAGGGGTGTGTTTGAACTGGTTCAGGACCTTGGTGTGTGGAGGAAGGTATTTTAAAGCCTTTGGGCTCTCCAGGCCTGCTATTCATACTGGGAAGAAATCTCCCACTGGCACCAATGTGGGTTTTCCTCCCACTGCATATAGCAGGCATGAGGAGGCCCAGTCTGGACCACAGTAAGGGCAAAGGATTACAGCCTCTCTTGCATCATGCCATAGTCCTGATCAAGCTGCACAACATCATGCAGGAGTTGTTAAACAAACAATACAACAAACAAACAAGCAACAATCATACAAGGCCGAACAACATGAATGACTTGCATCATTGCTCAGTTGTATCCATGTGTTTGCAGAAGTAAGTCCTGCTGAGTTAGATAACAAACCCCAATACCAACCCAGACAAACACATTATTGATGGTGAACCAAATTCCCAGGCCTTTCACAAGCAAAGCAAAGCGAAGCGAAGCGAAGCGCAGCTGCATTTGCTTAAGTCCAACTCTGCTTTGAATTTCCATTCTCCTGGGTACTAATAAAGGTGTTTGCACCACTGTTTTAAAATGTCTCATGATATCATGGGATGCCACATTAAATTGTTTTTACAATGTTGCCTTTCTGAAATATACGAAGTGTTTGGATTGGACAATGAATGGCAATTTAAAAACGTTTCTTACGAAGTTGTAACATAAAAACTAGTTATATATATATCAGTACGAAAATATTCAGCAAAATAAAGTTTTTAAAAGCCCAGTTCAAGTAAAACTTAATTCTTGCACTCTGTCATTATTTTATTTAGCTTACTTTGTCCAGTCAGGGACTCAAAAGGGTAACTCATTGACAAATAGATAGTATGAATATTCTGGGTGGATTCAAGGAACCTAATAACATTCAATTACTTCTGAAGTCACAGGAGTGTAACAATTAGTCAGCGTGGATTGCACGTTGGATTGCACATTCTTCCATTGCACATTCTGTTCAGCAATTTGTATTTTGGGAACAAGACAGTACTAAGTGAGGAAAACATGCAGCTGCTGTGTTTAAATACAAAATAACAAGGCATGGCTATCATGCTATACCAACACAACAGGCATCTAGGAAATTAAGGGTTTTTTCCTTAAAATATCGTAATATTATTCTAGCATTTATACGTAATTTCTCAATATGCTAACAGGATGTACATGCATTTGTCAAAGAGGTATAGAGCATGATTTTAAAAATGCTATATTGCACTTTCAGCTCAAGAGACATGAAAGTGAAGAAAAAGTAGCATCAAAACAAAATTGAAATGCATGAACACCACACAGAGAAGTGTTATTTTACTTGTTTTTTGTTAGCTTTAAATGATGAATTGTAAACCACCATTCTTTTAAACATCTCTTGAGGCTGAAAAAAGAAAGAAAGAAAGAAATTGCAGAGTAGCAAACACACAGAGATGAATGGCCTTCAATTTTAAATATTCTGATCATATAGTCAAAGTTAATTACACTTAAGATGCAGTTTGCTTTGTGTATGTAGAGCTACCCTTGAAGACTATTTAGAAATTGCAAAATGTGGCAGACAGATTAATAACAGGGACCAAAAGGATCAAACACTTAACAACAATTTTGGTCCACTTGCATTGGCAGCCTATACGCTTTTAGGCCTGGTTTCAATCCATAAAGCCCTACCTAGCTTGGTACTAAATTCTTCAAAACACAGAACTAGTTAGTTGAAAATTAACTGATATTTTATGTATTCAATTTACAAGGAAGACAAAAACATTTTTTCTCATTGTGACCTATATTTTATCTGTAGTGCATCAGTGGTAAAGAAGCTGATCTTTGGTTAATTCCTAAGAAATTCCAAGTTACTTGGCTGTGCTGTTCATTATAATCTAACAAACTGAATAAAAAACCCCCATAGAAATAAATAAAGAGGATCACAGTAATTTTATGTTGCTATGACACCATCTTTACTGAAATTGTAAATGTCACTTATTATGAGTGCCAACTGTTACATTGGAGTTATTCCTTAATTTATCTTAAATTATTGTTTCTAGTGAATATGGATCATTTACTACAAGGATAGGCAACCAGATGCCCTCTATTTGTTAAACAATTCCCATCATCCATCATCAATGGCCCTTCTAGGTGGGGCTGATGGGAGTTGTAGTCTAACTAGGTTGCCTACTTCTGACTGCCTATGTTGGTCAACCCCACTAAATACAATAGGACCTACTCCCAGGTAAATATTCTTCAAATACAACCTAAATCATATGTTTGCCTAGTGGGCATTACCTTGGGGAACCTAGTTATAAATATCAGGGTTTCTTAGCCTTGTCTTCTGGATGATTCTAGATGGTGTATGTCTGACTAAGCTCCTTCCTACCTAATTTGTCCCATGAAGGAAATGAGAAGTGGAGCCACCTCTTTCTCCTTGAGTCGTTCTACAGTACTGTGAATACTGTTCTTGCCTTACAAAGAAACGTCAAGAAAAAGCAGGTTGCTTACCTGTAACTGATGTTCTTTGAGTGGCCATCTGTGCAGTCACACATATGGGGTACTGCGCCTGCACAGTGCCTGTGGCTGGAAGATTGTCAGCTAACGGTTTCTGGAGGGAAGCTCTGCTCCCCCTCCCCCCTGTGGCCTATAAAGAGCGGAGCGTCCGCCATTTTGTTCAGTCTTTGCGACCAAACGTACACCACTTTATGGAAAAAAACTTTGGTTTTTTTTGTTTTTTGAAGTCAGTACCATAAAAAAAGGCATGGTCGGTACCGAAAGATGCATCCACTCACCGACACCGAGCAGGGCTGGTGGGTGGGTTGTGTGACTGCACAGATGGCCACTCGAAGAACATCAGTTACAGGTAAGCAACCTGCTTTTCTTCATCGTGGCCTCTGTGCATCACACATATGGGTAGATTAACAAGCTTACCATAAAGGAGGAGGGAAGGTGTCCTCATTGAAGAACAGAGGAGAGAACAGCTCTGCCGAAGGAGCGATCCCATCGAAACATCGAGACGGTAGTGCCTGGCGAAGGTGCAAGGGTTTGCCCAAGTAGCGGCTTGGCATACGTCATCAATTGGGACCCCGGATGCGAATGCAGACGAGGTTGCAACAGCTCTAGCAGAATGGCCTCGAGGAACTGAAGGCAGTTCGAGCTTAGCTAATGGATAGCATAAGACTGTAGTGTGCACTATCCACTTAGAAAGTCTCTGTGGAGTGACTGGATCGCCCTGATCCCTAGCAGAATATTTGATGAATAGTTTATTGGATCATCAAATAGACTCCGTTCGCGATTGGTAGAAGACTAAGCAACGCCGAACATTGAGTGAATGCAAAGATCTTTCCAATGGAGTCGACGGTGACGGAAAAAAGGCAGGCAGCACAATGTCTTGTCCCATATGGAAAGGTGTGGACACTTTAGGCAAGAAAGACGGGTTGAGGCGTAAAATGACCTTCTCCCTGTGAAAGTTTAAATAAGGAGGGTCTAAGCGAAGAGCGCAAAGTTCACTGGCCCTCCGGGCTGAAGTGACAGCCACAAGAAACACCATCTTCCAAGAGACCAATCGCAGATCCACCGTCGCCAAAGGTTCAAAGGGGGCCTTCATAAGGGCCTGTAGAACTACAGAAAGGCTCCATGTGGGCATCACCGGTCTAATTGATGGGTTAAGTTTATATAGTCCCTTCAAAATTCTTTTGAGGATAGGATGAGAAAACAGAGATGATCTGTCGACTAAGCCACGGTAGTAGGCCATTGCGGCTGTATACACTTTAATGGACGACGGCTTCAATCCGGAATGGTGCAATTCCAAGAGGAACTGAAGAATTTGTTGAATGGATGAGAGGAATGGAGAGAACGAACGAGACTTGGCAAAGGTGGAAAAACGTTTCCATTTAGCCTCATATGACTTCCTTGTGGACGGCTTTAAGGCAGAGTCGATGATATGCTGAATATCAGGGTGCAAAAATGTCGGATTCGATGGGTCTTGTCTAGAACCGGATGGTACAGAGACCAGAGAAAGGGGAAGCACCCGAGTGATTGGATTCGACAATTGGATCCGAGGTGGTCGAAGTCATCGCCGGTACTGATGGATTAGTAGAAGCTGTCAGATTCGTAACTCTTGAAATCGTCGTCAGCACCGATGGAATGTCAATCATCGGATTCGCTACACTGTTAGATTCAATGAGAGCAAGTCCGGGTGGTGAAGTGTGCCGTCCACTTGTGTTATAAGATATGGGAGCGATGGAAGATGAAGAAATTCCTCGCGAGAGATGTCGAGTAGTTTCGCAAACCACGCTTGACGTGGCCACCAAGGGGCAACTAGTATCCCCGATGCCCGGTCGTGCACTATCTTTGCTATGACCCGCATCAGAAGAGGGATTGGAGGGAAGGTGTAGAAGTTCATATTGTTCCAAGGGATCATGAATGCGTCCCCTAGGGATGCGTGTCCGATTCCCGCTCTTGAACAGTAAGCCTTGCACACCCTGTTCTGTTGGGTGGCGAATAAGTCCACGTTGGGAAATCCCCAGTGCCGGAAAAGGTGGTTGCGTGTACGAGGATCCAATTCCCATTCGTGAGAGGTGAACATGTGCTTGCTGAGAAGATCTGCCTGCACGTTGTCCACACCAGCTAGATGAACAGCCATCAGCGTGATGTGTCTCCAGATGCACCAGTCCCAGATTTTCATAGAAAGTCTGGCTAGAGTCGGTGACTTTGTTCCCCCTTGCTTGTTCAGATAAAAGACGGTAGCTATATTGTCCGAAGTTATCTGAATGATCTGATGATGAAGGATGTCCTCGCAAGAGTGCAGGGCCTTGAAAACTGCCAGTAGTTCTAGGAAGCTGATATGATTCGTGGATTCTAGACGATTCCACATACCCTGGGTAGATAGGCCAGAGCATATCGCTCCCCATCCTAGAAGAGATGCGTCAGTGCCAAGGGTTATCGTAGGATGTCGCACCCTGAAGGGGACTCCTATCGTAAGATTGGTCGGTCCCAACCACCAAAGCAGAGAGTGAAGCACGGAAGATGGGATCCGAATCAGTCTCGACTGCGGATCTCTTTGAGGATGGTACACCTTGTTGAAAAAGAGTTGCAGTGGACGAAGCCGAAGCCTGGGATGTGGAACTACGGCAACTGAGGAAGCCATACGCCCCAGGATCCTCTGGATAGACTTCGCTGGGACCGTTCCATCTTGTTGGATCCGATGGATGTGGCGAGCAAGAGTCTGTTGTCTGTCCTGAAGGAGGAAGGCTTTTTCCAGCGTCGAATCCAAGTGGGCTCCAATGAAGGTGAGCGTCTGTGTTGGAAGAAGAGAAGATTTCTTGGTATTAATACGTAGGCCTAAGCTATTGAGCAAGGCACAAGTTGTATGGATGGCCGCAAGGAGTCCTTCTCTGGACTGCGACACTAACAGCCAGTCGTCGAGGTACGGGTAAATTTGTATGCCTTGGAGGCATAGAAAAGCACAGACAGGAGCCATGCACTTGGTAAAAACCCTTGGAGCCGTAGCCAGTCCAAAAGGCAAAACTGTAAACTCATAAAGTTGGGTTGCAACCGCAAAACGAAGGAAACGCCTGTAACTTGGGTGAACTGAAATATGGAAGTAGGCGTCCTTCAAGTCCAATGAAGTGAACCAATCCTCCCTCCTTAGCAATGGCAAAATGTTTTGAAGGGTAGTCATACGAAACTTTTTCGGTACAATCAACTTATTCAAGTTCCGTAAGTCCAAAATCGGACGTAGACCACAATCCCACTCAGGGACCGTAAAGTATCTGGAATAGAATCCGTGGAGTCCGTCAGATGGGAATACTTGACGAATCGCTCCTTTACGAATAAGTATTTCGTCGAGCAGTACCGGTGAACATGAAGTGAACCGGATCGGACTCGGCAGAGGAATGGTGTCAAATTCTATTCGATAGCCGTGTTGAACGATGGACAATACCCACCGATCAGATGTGATGGACTCCCAAATGGGGAGTTGGCTTTGAAGCCGATCCCCATATGAGAGGGGGTTGGGTATTGGTGGAGTGTGAGGAATGGTTCGCCAGTCCCGTCAACATTGCCTCCGATGGTCAAAACGGCAGCGGCCTTGTTGGAAGCGTTGCTGGGGCTGTGGATGGCGGCGCTGCTGTTGCTGTTGCTGGCAGAGTTGTAGCTGTTGCCTTGGCTGATATGATTGCCTGTAGGATGGACGATTCCAGGACCACTTACGTCTGGCGTGGGACTGTATCTCCATCCTGCGTGCCATCATCCTTGATTCATGCAGCTTCTTGAGCTTCTGGTCGGTGTGAGAATGGAAAAGCCAGGATCCATCGAAAGGCATTTCTTCTATCCAGCGCTTGGTTTCTTCCAGAAAATTGCAATTCCGAAGCCATGCATGCCTTCGGAGAAAAACAGCACCGACCAAGGCCCATGAGTCAGTATCTACGTGGTGCCTCGCCATGGATAACTGCTGCACCGCGACCTGCATGGCTTCCTTAGTCAGGACCTTCGTGAGGTCACCCTGGTGGTCTGAGAGGGTCAAGGTGACGTTGTGCAGGCGCTGCATGATGAAGTATTGATACCTCACCAACGTCGCCTCATAATTTGATATGCGGAGCCCCAGGCCTGAAGCAGCGTAGACTCGCCTAGCCAGGGAGTCTATTTTTCGGCCCTCCTTGTCCCTCGGTGCCATGTGCCCTCTCGCCTCTCTGCCCTGCGAGGATTCGACGACCGCAGAGTTCGGTTTGGGATGTTGGAGGAGGAAGGGGATGTCCTCCTCCCAAACCCTGTACATCGACTCATATCTCCTGGACGTCAGTTGAAGGTGTGATGGCAGGTCCCAGGGCTGCGTCATCGCCTGCCACAAGGTGGTTATGAGCGGCAGGACGATAGATGTCAACTGCTCCCCGCAGATGACATCGTAGAACTTGTCCGTTGTTGGTCCCAGGCGCTGGGCAGCATCGATGTCAAGGGACTGGACAAGTCTAGACATCAGCTCCACGAAGGAGACGTGGGACTCATCAGGCGATGCAGGACCCTGGGATGTCACAGTGACATCCGGGGAGGTTGAGTCGGCCTCCAAGTCGGCCGAATCGGCACCGTAGTAGGGTGGGGCTGAAGATGACGACTCTGCCAGGGAGAAGGAACGGCTGCTTCCATCCTGTGGGGATCAAGGTGACACCCACCTCGGATCCGATGAGCGTGGTTGATCACGGGATGGAGGAGAGGATCGTGCCCTGGGAGCAGGGTAGTACCCTATGGAGAGCGGATCACCCCAAGTATGGTAGTAAGGGCGATGCCAGCTCTCTGGACATTGCTCTACAGAGCGGCTCCTCCAGCTCCCCAGTGGGGACAGTCCAACATCCACTTCCATGGTGACCGCGGGCATGGGTGTCGGTGACCTCGCCCTAGGAGGGGAGTCTTGGATTTCCCCATCGGATATTGAACCCCGTAGAATTGGAACGGGCGCCGGCGGGAGGTCAACTGTGCGGTGGGGAGACTCTTGAGGGGTGCCATTTTTGACCCGCAGTCCGCGCATTTGAGGAAAGCCGCTAGCTGCGCCATCGCAGAAGAAGAAGAGAGAGACAATGCAGAGGGTAAGTATATATTTTTGTTTTTTTAGATAGATAGATCGAAAGAAGAAATAATGAGAAAAACTACAAGGAACAATGAACTGGGAGCAAGGAGAAGAAAACTGGGAAAAAGAAGGACAATCGAGAGCAAGGTAACAGTCAAAGTGAAAGTCAAAAGTGGCACGAGACACAGCGAACAACGGTCGCAAAGACTGAACAAAATGGCGGACGCTCCGCTCTTTATAGGCCACAGAGGGGAGAGGGAGTGGAGCTTCCCACCAAAAACCATTAGCTGACAATCTTCCGGCCACAGGCACTGCGCAGGCGCAGTACCCCATATGTGTGATGCACAGAGGCCACGACGAAGAACATGTCAGGTTCTATGACATCCATAGCTGAATTATGCATTGTGTATAAATCAGGCAAAATAAGCAATTTAGCTTGATGTCTCTATTTGTTATGTAATTTAATTTACATTTCTGGTATTCTCTTTCACAATTTCTTCTGCTTCTGGGAGTCATGGGGAGTGGCAAATAGCTGTACTGGTCACTGAACACCCCTCTCCCTGCTCTCTGAATATCTCATTGAGCCATGCCTCTAGCTTCTAGAAATGACCAGGCATTGAGCAAGTTGCTGCTTCAAAGTTAGGGATGTCAGTACGAAAACTCCATTGTAAAATTTAAGAGAAGGAACTTGAGACCTTTCACACATCTCTATCTGACGTGTTCAGTATATTGTCTGAGCGGGAACCCAGAAGGTGGACAGTGGCCAAAGGTTACTTGACTCTTCCTACTCAACACACCCAAAGCATGCACAATATGACAGCACGTGCTTACCAGGGCTTCTGCTTTGATTGCTGGTCTGACCATGATATTGTGGTCAGGATGCAGCATGACTGGTTTGGAGACTGTTGGAACAGCTGGATGGCGCTGGGCGGGAGGGCTTGGAGAAAATTGCTATTGGGGTTCAATTTAAGAACATTACAGAGAAATAGCCACATGCTTTAGGCATACCAAACATTTTAATCCAGACATGTCCCTTCTATCAATAAATCAGAATGAACAGACTATAAGCTATTGTGTATGCAGTCCTCCTCATATTAAAGAATGTCTTCTCCTTAAAATTAGCATTGTGATGACTTCAGCATTAAATTCTCTTCCCTCAGAAACAAGAAGCCAATGAGTAATCAATGCTGCAGACAACAAGGAATGAATGTGACACCACAATACTGTTAATATGTACTCAGCCATTTTCCTTATTTTCTACTCAGGTTCAAGTCATAATTATGTCTGTCCAGATCAAATGGGAGGCAATGGAAGCAGAAGACAAAATAATGTACCAGAAGCAAGCCAAGAAGGAAGGCAATGGCAAAGTGGTACAAACATTTCAAGCAGCTAAGTAAGATTTGTGTTACTTGTCCCTGATGACATCACTAAAATACATCCAATAGAGCTCCATGAAGACAACCCACAACATCTACAATAGTAGGGAATGCAGGAAAGGATGGGTTAAGCCAGTTTTAAAAAGAATGTATAGGCTAAATGATACTGCAACCTGAAAGCCATACAGAGGTAATATGTACTGTTATACTATGTATCAGTGCATTATGAAAAATGGCCATAAAACGTATCATTTTATGAAGAAATTGTTCTTTCTGAAAATTAAATTCTCTCTCTCCCTCTCCCTCCCTTCCTCTCTCTCTCTCTCTCACACACACACACACACACTCACTCACAGATAACATTTCATAACATTATGTTGGGAAATACTATTTACATTTTATGTACTAAAAACACATGACATACCAATGGACTGCCTGATGGAGATGATATTTTGTTGAGGTGCGTTGTATTTCGTGCCACCTAAATAACAATAGTGCCCGTAGTGATTATGATGTTGCATATACTTCTTTTGATACAAGCTTGACAGAAGCTTGATGACAACATAATTTATTTTCCCTCTTCAAACAGCTCTTACCTTCAAACAACGTAAGCAGAATAATTTAACTTCAACTGAGAATAGTTAGATGAGATTTCTTTTTACAAATTCTAAGCACTCAATATGGGTTCCCTGTCCATTTTCATTGATCAAGTTAATGGGCATCAGAATTAAATTGAAGTATGTATATGTGAGAATAACCCAACACTTGACATGTTGCTGTCCAGTCAAACTACTTAATGCATATAGATGTATCCCCATTAAGTATTTTAGGGTGCAGTCTTAAGCATGTTTAGGCCAAAACAGTCCTAAAACTCCCAGCATGTACCCATAAACAACTTAAAAATTTACTTAATTTTCAGTATGAATTATGCATTTATTTATACGCACGCACTCAAAGTAAATTATACAGTTTTACATTCACCCACTGAAGCATGAATATTCCACTTTCTAACTTGATAAAATGATGAGAATCTCACCACCATCTGCCCATTCTCCCCACAAAAAAACTCCAAAACAGCCTTTTTGACTCAATCAAGTGCTGCCTGTCAACTGAAAGTTGCAATCTGGGAATAAATGGTTGGAGGATCATGAAGGGCTTTTAATGCAAATCTACAAGGAATGTGTACCATTATTATTCCCCTTATGGCAAACAGAAAGCTCATTAGGACAGCAGCTATTATTACCTCAACAGCAGATTTATTATTTGGTTATTAATGTGCTACTAAGAAGTGAGCTATAACCAAAAATTTGTTTTTCAACATGTGCTATCCACAGTTGCTCAAACAGGCCCCACAGCTGCTTTTTGTAAGAACAAAAAGTGTAGTCAGAAAAAAATCACATTTGGTTGACTAATATTAGGCAGCATATATAAATGATCTATCTTTAATCTAACTATCTGTTTCCATGCAGTGGAATAGGATTGTGCAAAACTTTTTAAAGCTCACACGAGAAACACAAACTGGACTCAACTTTTAATTTGATGTGTGTGGAAGAGGCAATGCTGAAGTATGCTAACATGTAAAGGAACTGTGACATATAGGCAGTCTCTGGGTTATGAACAGGTTCTGTTCCTGAGAAAATGGAAATTTGTCTTTAAGTCAAATTTGTATGAAAGTCAGATCACCTACAGTCAGCCCTCCAAAGTCTTGGGGGTTAAGGGAACAGGACACCTGTGAAAATGGAAAACCATGAATATCTCTGTCTCACCCCCTCCAACTCATCAGTGCCTCTTTGCAGCAAGGAAATGCTGGATTCGTTTCTGGGTGGAGCAAGAAGGTCCACTTTGAGACTTCCTCTCTATGGTGATGACAGTTTTCTAGTTTTTAAAATTAAGTGTCTTTATGTCAGTTTGTTCATAAGTACAGGTTGTTCATAACTCGGGGGCTGCCTGTGTATGTATTTCTCTTGATAACATCACACTGTGACATGCCAGAGCTGGGCATACCATGGAGACCATGCAACATCATACCTTTGGACTGGATGAGTAGGTCTGCTCACTGGTCTGGGAACTAACAGGGCTAAAGCTCCTCCCATTGTAGTTTTTCACTTCCCAGTCACTGAGTGACTCTGCTGGCCCTCCAGTCTGATAGCTGTGGCTGCCCATTCTTTCTTCTAAATGAGGGGCTATTGGATGGAGGGTGCAAATGGCTTGAGGGGAAAGAGGATAGGGTGGGGGAGGGGAATGGGGTGGGGGAGACAATGGAGGGGACAGAGGAGGTGGTGGAGGGAGCACCCAGGAAGAAGTTGTTCTCCAGGAAGCTGCAGATGTTACCGGGACTGATCCCTTAGCAGCTGGGACGTTTGGTTGAGAAAGTGGATAGCCCAGTGGGGATGCAGGTGCTGCACGAGGCAGTGGCGGCAGTGGTGCTGGACGTTTTGGAGGCTTGCCAACATCCTCTAAGTTGATATCATCAAGGTCGGTGGTGTGAAGCTGCAAACCACCAGCAAACCTCCGCATGGATGTAGCAGAAGGAGAAACAGCAGGACGCACACCTGTTGTCTAGCATAACAACAGAGATCTATTTTAATGCAGCACTTGCTTAAAATACCTGCATACATTCTTGCTGGACAAGTAACTCAACAGAACTGTGTGATGCCATCCATGGCTATCAAACATTTCCTATATGTGCACTACCTTTTGCCTAAGTATCCTAAATCAATAATGTAACAGTTCACATGAAACAATTACATATTAGGGAGAAACAATTAAGACAAAAATAATCAATGGAAGCGAAATGAAAAGAAAAACATGGCTTTCCAACAGGATTTCTGCTGTAACCAATTAGATTTAGGATGTCACATTCATAGTATTTTGCAGATATTTAGTAAATACGAAGTGATATATGCTATTATAGAAAAATAAATTGCTCGTTTACTTTATTGAGAAAATAATTGTGAGAAAGCTCCTGTAGATTTTCCATTATGGTATTTGCAAATAAAAATAAAATAAAATCAGTTATAGGACTGCTTTGTTGTCAGAATTGGATTTTTAAAAAAGTCTGATACAATATCATATAAAAAATGCCTAGCAATAGTGATGGCTGACACATTTCTATGTATCCTAAAGACAAATGATCAATAAATACCACTCTTGGGAGGTTTTGTTTTCCTTTCAGCCTTGCTTCCATTGATTACCTTCTTGAAATATCTATTCACAGAAAAAAGGCTTTTATTCTCATTGTGAATTGGAAAAATCTATCCTTCTTGTAAATCTTGAAAGAGAACTAGAGACTACTAATTACTCTGTCACAACAGCTCCTAAAGTAATACGGTAAAAGAAGCTATTTTAGGTATTCCAGTGGGTGGATCAAAATGTTGTTTTACCTCAGGAGAATCATTCTCCACTGAGGAGATTTGCTCTAAACGTGTCTGACAAAGCTTTTCCACCCAGTGCTGAGTCTTCTCTGATTCCTCTAAATCTTCTCGTTCAGTCTCAGATACCTGAATCATATAGGTTTACAGAAAGTACAATAAATCCACTGTTATAGAAACATGATTGAAGATTGAAAGGTATAAAATATACTTCATAAATGCAAATATCAAAGCTTTCTTCTAATTCATCTTCTTCTAAAATCTCTGCATAGTTACTGAGCAAGTATTTACTCCAAGGTATTTTATTTAGTGACTTGCATCTGAATGTGCAAACTGTCCTCATAAAAAGGCATCTGTGTTTTTAGGGCTGATATTCAAGTTTTCTGTGTGACTGTTTCACACATCAAACCATCACACATTCAAGTGCATTCATAAAATAATAAGCATGCATATGTGGAAACCCAAGCCTATGTTTGTACTGGTCACTCCTACATTCTGTTCTGGTGGAGAGAGGCTACGGGTGTTCCCTATTTTGTATGTCAAAAGTTAGGCATACTGTGGTGTAGGATGACCCATTATGAATACCTTACAGGCATAGTTGCAATCCTGAGAAGAGTAAACACATGACAGAGTGCATCTGTGCCTAACCTTGTCCTTTAGTTTGGAAATAATTCAAGGTAGCAAGGCACAGACACCAAGCATACACACAGTCTTCCTGGAGAAAAGCAAAGCTTCTATCTGAGCCTAACAAAAGAAGCCTGTCTTACTATTTAATTTTATGTATTAGATTTGCATAAACACCAAAAAGACAGTTCACAAGCCTGACCATCTGGTCAGCTGGAAATCTATTTTCAGAACAAAATATATCCAGTATAAAAACGAGAGTACTGAGGCTTGGGTCCAGACTCTGCTCATGCTGGTGCTGGCATCTCTGAGCTAAATTCCACTCAAGGAACATGCCTTCTGGTGGAAAGGGGAGCAAATTGCCTCCAGGATCTGTCATATCTTGGCAATACTGGTGTCTTTCCCTCCTGTTCCCTGGAATACCACTAAACCTCTTCTATATAATAAAATAACTAAGTAAATAAATATGAGGTCACAGTTATTTTGTGGGGGGGTGGTTGAAGCATGGATCTCCAGAGCTGCGGTTAAAAAACAAGATATTTCTATTTTGATTCAATGGTGCTATCATATGGACAGCTGTAGAGTTCAGTTCATACTACCACAAACAGAACATGGATTATAGTAATAGGAACAAAACAGATCATGGTAAAATGTTTAAACTATTATAGATAAATGTCTTTATTATCTAATAACATGCTTATTGCAGAATTTTAAATAGTTGAAAGATTTAAAATGTCCTACTTAAAAGAACTGTTTGTTCTAGTTATATCTTTTCCAGTCACCAACAGTTCCCTGCTATGAATCTTAACTTTGCATTGAGTTCTTCTTTATAAAGTACAAAAACCAAGAAACTAGACACTTCTTTCACAAGAAGTCATCTCTGGGGACCTGGCCCAATGATGACACCTTCCTTTAGAGCTATGGATATCCTGACTTTAGGCACTAGGTAATATCATTATACCACCTGTTACCTTCTCACCATTCTTCTGAGACAGCCCATCCCAACAGTATTTTGCATTCTTTTATCCAGTGCTCAAATGTTTGTTGTGTTTTAAATTGTTTGTAAAACATTTTATACGTTTATTATCCTTAGTTTTTAATTTTTTAAAAACTTAGATGTCCAATTTAAATTTCCTATTTAAGTAGATATTAACTAACCAGTCTAAGTAGCAAATATTTAATTGCTGTGCATGTTAAAAGTGTTATAGTGCTTATAACACTATTATATTTACTAAAGGTTCATTAAGGATGGCATTTCAGTTTATGAGAGACTGGCAGGATTATGTGTACATGTATAGGGATGTATGTGTACACATATCTTATTATTTACTATACCTATGGGAAATTTAAAATGGACACATATTCAAATTGGTTTGCATATAGAAATTCCAAAATACCTTCTATATTTAACTCCTCCCAGCTCCACTTCAGGAAGAAATGGAAACGCAAAGGAACAAGAACTATGTGGTACATTCCAGAATACAGCTTTTGTACACTACACAGAACATACCTCTTGTACAAGTCGGTTGATTTTCAGTTGTTTTTCTCTTTCCAACTTTTCTTCTTTTTCCTTGAGAAGCTTTAGCTCAAACTCCAGTTGCATTTTGCTCTTTTTCTGTTCACTGAGACTGTCACTTGTGGATTTCTTTCTTTCTTTACCTTTCTGTGTAGTTTGTATTATTATCAAGCATATAAATATATACATATTCAGAAAATATATACCTTACTGGGATTGACACTGGAAAACTGAGATTAACTGTCACTACAAATACATGAACATTTTTTGAGAAAACTGGGATGTATTGTATCCAAGCACACAGTGTTTGCTTTGGCAGGACATAAAAATAAACAATCTCAGCATGAATTTAATTTTAATTAAAATTAATTGGGAAGGTCAGAATCATCAGAGCTGTACACAGCTCATAAATAAGTCACTGTGCGGGGTCTACATCCACTCTGTTCTTGACCTGTCTCTGACCAATCCAAATTAAGAGCGATTCTGATCCACTAGTTTCCAACAGTGAAAAAAACATAGTTTAATTCTTGTTTAGCCTCATCAATTGTTTATTTGTGTACCATACTTCATACTGGGTCCTTCCCAGAGACAGCAATTACGTATCAGAAGTTTCACAACGTTTTGTCATAGCTTGTGGATGGTTAACTGAAAACCACAGCACCATGAAATATTACCACTCACTCTACAAATGTTAATACACAGTTAGATTACGTCTTTTAGGTATGGATGTTCACATACTTAGTAACAACAATTCTATTGTGCAAGAAACAAATTCAGTATTTCACAGATCCAATGCAACAACACTGCCAAATCACACAGCAATCAACTGCAAAGAAAACAACAATCCTCAGATTACTGAAGAAAACCAAACTGCTTCATTGGAATTTTATTAAGCTGCTTAAATGTTAGTGTTTGAAAAGGCGGATGGGTGTTAGTAGAAGTAGAACAGTTTATGTTCCTAATCTGGAATCCATTACTACACAAATGCATACAATTCTAAAGGTAAAACATGTTTGTCCTTGATTTACAATATAAGCAAAAGCTTCCATTAAACTATCAAATTAAGATGAAGAAGTCTGCCCTCTTTGTCACACAAAGGGCTCACAGATCCGGTTGTCGATATTGGCAATTGCAAGAAAACAAGTGAAAGGCCTCATGGTTGCAGCTTAAGGAAAGTCCAAGACTAAGGAAAACAAGGAAGTGCTAGAGTGATGGGAAAGGTAGTTCCTTTTAATAATAAAGTCCTTTAGTGAATCCATTTGACTAGGCACACTGAAGGAAGAGCCTGGAGCTTATAAGCTTATAATAGAGCTTATCCACCCACACTATTAGAGAAAAAAGTTCAAAAAGGATTGTGTTTGCTATATTAAATGCTGCAATAAATGTTTTGGCTTTTGCAAAAAGAAAACTAATTAATCTTTTATAGTGACAGAGAAATCTAAAAATGAATTCTGTTTGCATACTTGCATTTTCTGGGTGTTACCATATGGTAAACATAACATTGCAATAACCGCTCAGCACTAATTTAGGGCAGGATATGATTGAGCCTTTCAGTTGGTGTGTTGTTGCTCCAGCACACAGCATCTGTTGAGTTGGTTAAGGATGGAAATCTATGTCACTTTTGAAAACAAGAGGCTACATCTGCAACCACAAGACTGTTTATATGGAAGTAAGGATTACAAAAGTCTGTAGGACTCAATTTTGGCTAAACATGTTTTGGGCAGAATTGTACATGTTGGTAACTTGGTTTGCAGAGTATGAGATATTAACAGCCACATAAGTATATAACCTCATCATATTATATCAGTACAACTGTTCATACTGTAAAGCATTTAAGTGCTTAGTTTTTTATTATTTCTATTCTTGATAGTGAGCAATTTTCCACTGAAGTGGATACCAGCTTCAAGAAATGGGTTTCCATCCAGACTTCATCAGGAGAAGAAAAGGTTAAATCCACCTCTCCATGTCTGCTTCATGTCCTGTGTGTCCAGTTGATGTAATTTGCATTTTAAACATTTGTTTATTAAATACAAAGAGGCATTTGCTATTATATCTACTTTGGCTGTAAAAGTCTCTGTTATTTGTTCTTGAAATAACAAAACTTAGAGGCCTTTTATAAAGTCAGAGTTGATTGAAGGATAAACATGGAAATTAAATGCAGAAGAACCTTTTATAGTTATTCACTGGTAACCAATTGAATAGGTAGGTTAAGTTTTTCTAGAGTGGGCATGAGGATTACAATGGGAAGGGAGAAACTGGCAGACACGGTTGGGGAGGGGGAACTATGCATAAGAAAAATGCATTTCCACTTATGTAAGGCACCTTTGGTTCTAAGTCTTTTTAACATAAACAAGCTCTTCCTTCATTATAGACTTATCAAGAAATACGTGTGGATGAACATATCAGATCAGAAGACAGTTGCCACACCAAACTTTCTCTAGGCTTTATAACACTCAACATTCCTTGTACCTTGCGAATTGTGGGAAATTTTCCTTCATACCGATAGAACCATCCAAAAGCTATAAACATGCAAAGCAGAAATACAATGCTTAACAGATATATGCATCAGAAGAGTTCTATATGTAACAGGCACAATGTTGTTTAAAAGAGGGGTGATGGTGGGGAAACACTGCAGGAGGATTAGGTATTGTATATAATAAAGTATATTCGTAACACTTTTGTCTCAACTTTGAACCAGCGACGGGTTACAGGTATATGATAGATATATAACAGGTAAATGAGGCTTCCCATTTGCAGTTTCATCACTGTTATCAGGAGGGAGGACAGCTTTTCATTTGATGCACAGGAAATCACACACACCAAGATTTCCTTGTTCCAAATGTTCATGGACTGCTAAACTGAAGCAGAAATCCAGGGGGCACTTCCATGTGAATGACTTCTAATACTATCTATCAATAGACCCATTCCATCTTTACTTCTTTAATACATTACGTGGTAAGAAAAGAAATGGAAGAAATTGTGCAAAAATGTGTGAAGATTTCAAATGGAAGATGTCAATCGATCTCCTGGCACAAATTCATGAAAAAGGCAGGGCAACTGCACAATAAAAGTCTTCTCTGAAAGCACCTCAGCACTAACTTTTGACTCGTTCCAAACTAAGCAACCTCTGTAAACAGAAGCAATTCGACTGTAATGTTTCAACACAACTTTTTGACTACAACATTCAAAGTATTTTCTTAAATTCAAGATATGCTAGCAGTGCATCCTCTGATACAACATACTACTGCCCATTCTCTAACCTTTCTGAAGACTTTTTTTCCCGTGAAACCCTAACTCTATCCCTGATTTTTATTAAGCATTGTGAACCCGCAACGTTCCTCCTTCTTTCATCTGCTCCTATTGCCTGAGTGGTTTGCATAATGTTTGGAAATAAAGAGAAAACATTTTAGATGTAACGAATGAATAAAGCCATTATATGGTAATGTCCCAAATGAATTCTTTCAGTTATTCCCAACATTATGCAATAGGGTCCTGGGAACCAAATGATGTGATGTGTTTCCTTGTTTGCAGCTTGGGGACCAACAAACAATTGAATAACTGGCCTTGTGTGGTTTCATTTTAAAATCTGTTTTAATTTTGGTTTTTGAGATTTTTCATGGAACCCCTACGAGGCTTTTGTGGAACTCTAGGGTTCTGCAGAACACAATTTGGGAGTTGCTGGTGTATAGGACAAAGGATAAATGCAAAATTTACTTCCTCCTCTCTTGGGCATCTGAGCAACCGACATCCAAAACCGCTAATAAAGAATTAGTTCAACAAAGCAATCATTTTTACATCTTTTGTTTTGTGGATTACATGCTGAAATACTGTAGTAGGGGAATGGACATTGAGCATGAAAGTAACTGGTTAATTGAGAAGTGCCTTGGTTCCATCCTGGTTCCTCATAGCATGACTTGAGCCATTGTCTGCGCACTGTTCTAGTTTCCAGCGTGATGAAACTGGACCCCATTTTAAAATCTGTTTTAATTTTGGTTTTTGAGATTTTTCATGGAACCCCTACGAGGCTTTTGTGGAACTCTAGGGTTCTGCAGAACACAATTTGGGAGTTGCTGGTGTATAGGACAAAGGATAAATGCAAAATTTACTTCCTCCTCTCTTGGGCATCTGAGCAACCGACATCCAAAACCGCTAATAAAGAATTAGTTCAACAAAGCAATCATTTTTACATCTTTTGTTTTGTGGATTACATGCTGAAATACTGTAGTAGGGGAATGGACATTGAGCATGAAAGTAACTGGTTAATTGAGAAGTGCCTTGGTTCCATCCTGGTTCCTCATAGCATGACTTGAGCCATTGTCTGCGCACTGTTCTAGTTTCCAGCGTGATGAAACTGGACCCATAAAACCCATAAAACATCAGCTGGGCTAATCCACTACGTTTTTCTGTTGTGCCCAGAAATCATACAAGGTATTTCCTCCTAGCACTGTAACTATACTTGTGTCTGAAACAGCAGATGAATGAAGAGTGCTCCAAATAAGAGAATTATGGAATCATTATGGGATAATGAAGAAGAGTAGCCCAGTTCAGCATTAAGACTGACTGTCAGGAGGAAGAGCAGTGCAGGAAGTATCAAAGTCAAGGTAGGAAGCCAAGGGGTTACAGCAAACCTGTTGACTCTCTTTCAGCTTCATTCCAATCACATCATCTGCTGCAGGCTGGTCAAGTGCAGTTTCATCTAAATCTACTAAGGAAACAACAGAGGAAAGAAACAAAGGAAGAAGAAATGATAATACTTCGGTTTACCCTTCCTCATGGAAAGAAAATGTACTCTGCTCTCTTTTTGAGGAGACTCGTTGGTGCCAACATACATTTTCGTTACTAGTCTTAGCTCTATGGTGGGAGACATTTCTATGCTCTTAGCTCTATGGTGGGAGACATTTTTAAGGGAAAGCTCTATGGTGGGAGACATTTTTTTAGGGAAAGCTCTATGGTGGGAGACATTTTAAGGGAAAGCTCTATGGTGGGAGACATTTTTAGGGAAAGCCCTATGGTGGGAGACATTTTTAAGGGAAAAGCATGATACATGGGTTTGAGCAGCACAATTACCACAACATCTGTCCTCTCCTCAGTTTGCACATTCAAAATGTTGGCCAGCACGTACTGCGATTCACCATGGCTAAAACAAGACACATGCAGTGATCGTGCAAATCGGATAATTAGATGTAATTCTCTGTATAGGCTAATAAATTATTCACTGGAGGCATATACCGCTTGTGTCCCACCCCCTCAAAAAAGAGAAAAAGGTAAACTTCCTATTTTCTCTGTGAAACTAACTTTCTTACTACATTATTTTATTTGGGGGAAAAGGTAAAACAAAAAAATTACTAATTTGTTGGTGGATGTGTAGATATGCTATAAGGTGATACTTGATATCCATGTTAAAGCATTTTTATGTTATAATTGTTAATTTTAATTATCTATTACTCAGTTTAAGTAAGTTAAAATTGTAGTCATAAATTTGGTAGAAGTAATAATAATTATTGGCTTTTTGTGAAATTTCCTGCATTTAGTATTATATGTAATATTTGTGTAAGGTCTCATGGTATCTTTTTCTTTGGTATTTATAGAAATAAATAAAGAAAAAAAGAACTGTCTTTATTACATTTAGTTGTACCCTGAAATTTATTAAAACTAATTCCATAATAGCATTCATCCGTATTTGTGATTTTCATTTGTCTCAATGTATGCATTATAATTTATGTTTTGTACACTTCTTTACCATTAACTTTTGAATATATTTTAATTATTTTTTATTTCTTATCTTTTTAATAAGAAGTAAATGCCGCTGAATTAAAGTTTACGCCTACGTGAGTGCATATAGATTTTAAGTTTTAATGCATATCCATTAAATCCAGGTTTAATATTACCTGATCAAAAGCCATTTAATTGATAAAATATACAGCTTTAATAATGTATACATTTGATTTTTTTCTTTAAAATGTCATTTTATTCTGCTTTGGCTGAACAGCTACGTTGGGCTTGGTGGGTAACAGTTGTGCAGTTTGTCTACTGTAAGCATATCAAAAGCAGATGCAGGTTCCTCCTTTTTTATTTCTTTTTCCCTCTGTTTGCATCTTTCCTAGAATTTAAGATGGATAGCAGTAACATAATAACAGCTGAAGAGAAGGCGGAAAGGAGCTGCAGTAAAGCCACACCTCTGCATTATCCCACTGCACCGTTACAAACTTTCAAACCAGTCTTTATCTGCATTATCTAAAAAGCAATGGGAAGACTGGGGCTATTGCCCCCTTGTATGCTGTGATCTTTCAATCTGAAATGCCCCTGAATGTGTGCAGATCACTCCCTTGTTCTCTCTAACCCTGGTCCACCACCTGGCCTTCAGCGATGCTACACCGCTGTTAGAGACTACAGTGTACGGTAGTTGCAGAAGCAAAATCTCCTTATAAAGGTTATGTTAAACACCCACCTAATATGTTGAGCAAAGCTGGCATTGGAGGAGTTACAGGGGATTCATGTAACAGAGCAAGCTGATTGCAAACACACGTGCCTGGAAGCTAACTGTTCAGCAATCAGTTCAGCTCTTCATGCATGGTGCAGCTCCATCATCTGACATTCCATTCCTGGAAAAAGCTTTTGCAGTGTCAGAATAACCTGAACTCCAGTGCCATCCCTTCACTACCCTAGCTGTCACACCACAGCAGCTAATGTAACAACACGCTCGCATTGCCGCAGTATAGATTTTGTAAACCTATTTATTGTTTGGAAGGGATTAGGAGGGGGAACAGAACAGTTTCTTCCTCAGTTCATCATTACCTCCCTTCTTGGAGAGAGCTCTTTGGAATCTGCAGCATTTAATCAAAGTAATAGAAAGAAGGGACATTTAAAAAATCACTGACTGCATCAGTGACTCATAGCCACACTTCAAAGGCATTAGCTTCTCTGCAGAGAGATGTTTTGAGAGACCCACCACACCAGACTGACGCACATTCTAACAGTGTCCATGATGAAACCTGTTACTTACTTCGATGTTTAGGAGGAGGAGGGGGATGCACTTCTGCAACAACAGTCTGAGATGGTTTTGGTGGCTCTTTATGGCCCCAGTCTTCTTCCCATTGCTTTTTAAATTTCTCTTCCTCTGCCTTTATCCTGGGAAAGAGCAAAACACATTTATCTGGTCAGCATGGTCTGAAGGTACCTGCTAGGAAATTAACACATCTTTCTTTGGCGGGGACGCCTTGCCTCAAATTGCACTCTTTCCTTGATAAGAAAAGGTTGCTGCCAAGGAAAGCTTTTTAAGAAAGTCCAACTGCTGCACTTGGTGAACAGTGCTAGGAGAGGCTGCACGGGAGGCAACCCTATTGCAAGGCCCACTTCTGGATGCAGGAAGGGAGGATGTATGGCAGCACTGTCCTCTGCAAGCGCATCCTGCCATGCCAGGGTGAAGGGTTCTGGCTTAGACCTGATGTTGAAGGGAGAGAAGATGGCTCCAGAGAAGCTGGCTCGGGATGCAAATATTCTTTGTGCATGAGCCACAGCAGATGATTCTCCTGCTGTGCTTCCTGCATGACTCAGGGAAGCCCCTGTATGTGCAAGTGGGAGAGGAGAGGGGGTAGAATCAGTCAGGTTGGAGGTGATGCTACTCTGCCAATCCCTTTTCTGGCCCTCATGCACACAGCAAGACTCAGCTGGACAGCAGTGCTTGGGTGGGGACAGCACCTCCAGCTGAGTCTCCTGTTCATTCTCCTTTCTCGCCCCTGCTTGCAAGAGAAGCATTCCCAAACTGGCAGCCACCCAAGCACCTTTCTGAGAAGTGCCAGAAATAAGGGGGGGATGCATGCCCCCTTTACTTGCTTCCACTTGCCAGAGGGGCATCTCCAGACTGGTACCCGCCTGATTCCTCTCTGGCAAGTGGGAATGAGAACGGGAGGCAGCAGGGGAATCAGCTGAGCAGTGTAGCCAGCAACAGGGACTACTGCCCCACTTTCCTGCTCCTGATGTGGGGCAGCGGAGGAATCAGTGGAGCAGTGGATGCTTTTCATTTGTCTACAGAATATATTTAGACCAGGGGGCAGCTGGGCTGGGGAAAACTCGGGACAGCCATGCAATACGGAAGCTGTCTTGACTAGCCACTGGGCAAGAATGGCAACAAGCTGCTCTTGCCAAGTGGCTCTGTACTTCTGACCTTGTCACCATGATGGGTTATGTTTCCCGGGTTTGAATGACACAACAAGCCATCATGGTACTAAGAAACCATAGAACAGACTGCTGTTTCTGTTCATGTTTTCTAAATACCAGCTGTACATGCTGAAATACCACAATACCATTTGGACGACAGGACAGACTAACAAAGGTAAAAAACCACTCTGGCTTAGCATCTCATGCAAACCCACCCAGTCTGTTTAACCCTGATAAACTTTCCACATGCTAGCCAGTTTTACAAAGTGGGAATGCTGAAACATGAGGCTATCCACTGAAGCATTACAGAATTTTTCAAAACCTGGAGGCTTTTGCGGGGAAGGGATAACAGGCAGTACATATGAATTATCCTGGGTCCTTGAATCTATCTCAGAGCTATCGTATAATTTTTAGAAAGCTAACCTACATGTGTTGAGAACCTATTGCTAGAGGACAAGAGGTAGGGAGAAAACTTTTATGAAATAATGACTTAACTGTTCAATTTCTTTACGGTATCTTTCTTCTTCCTCAGCAGCCTTCTGTGCAATCTCCATTTTTCGCCTACAAAGGGGCACAAACACAAATATGTTGAAGATGCTTCATGTAGCTCTACTAATCCTGATAATTAAAAAAAAAACAATGCATTAGAAGTAGGGTTGTCCCCTGCCAGGGGAAGCATTTCTAAAGCAAAATGAATTCTGGAAGTGCTGACTGCTAGGAAAGGGAGAAAGGGGGTCTTTGGTGAGCCACCCTCCTTTCGCAGCCTCTAAATCCTCCTTCACTCTTCCAGAGGGTCTTTCCAACCTTTTTCAGCTGCTCATTTGGAGGCACAGGGTGATGTTGCACCCATCAAAAGGAGAGAGAACCCCAGAAACTGCAGAACAGAGCAATGGGGAGAAGAGTAAACTTTTCACCTCTTTCCTCATCTTTCCAGACCCTTTTTGTCTTCTCCATGCTCTGGAGTCTTAGCATCAGGAAATCTAACATATTACCCCTAGAACACAACCATCTTCATAAGTCATTATTAGAGTCATTGCAATGCCCTGAAATCTCCAGACAAAAACAAAGTTTATCAGACCCTGTCTATGCCAAGTTCTTACAGTTTCTCTTTTTCTTGCTGTTCTTTCAGGATTTTATTTGTCTCCAGTGCAAGCCGCTTCTGACGCATTAACTCTTGGCGCTCCATTTCACGATTATACTCTTCCCTCTGCCTTTCTTCTTCAGTCATAAACAGCTCCCTTCCCTAAATAGTATTTAAAATCCCTGATAAGTTATGCACATTTTCAAAGCAAGCATTTTGTCTTGGTGAAGGACAATGAGAATTACTACATTTCTACCAGATGCATAAACAGACCAATCTTGTTTATGCTATTTTGTTTATTAATAAAAATAATTTTATTTTACTTATTAATTTTAAGAAATTCTTTAAATTATAAATGAAATGTTTCTTTAAAATTGTCTGTAAAAAGTATATAATGTATTTTAATTGAAAAGTACATTTCAACTCTGAATGCTTTTTCTCTTTAGCACTATTCTTGTTATTGTTGTCATTACTTTCAAGGGGTATACTGCAAGAGTGGGATCCTCTGCTTTATTTTCTCATGATGGCATATCTTCACACTGAATAGTGTGAAGGCAACAGCAGAGGTGCCATGCCTAGCTGGTGATATCAGCATTTGGTATGAGTCAGCAGTGTTCTAAAAGAAATGGGATGGCGTTTTAGGAATAAGAATAGTCACCCACTTGTCTTTTTTCTTTCTCAATGCAAAACATTGCAGCTGAAAATCAGCCCAAGTGCAATGCAAGTGGGAAATCTTTGGATATTTAGAACATAGAAACAAAGAAACAGAGTGAGTCAGAAGGGGACCTCCCAGGCCATCTAGTCTGACCCACAGCTCCAGCCAGCTCTGCTCATGACATGCCTACCATGTGCATGAACACCCTCACTGATGGGGCTTCAACCACCTCCCATGGAAGCCCATTCCATACCAAGGGGATCTAACTGTCAGGAAGTACAGTAAAACCTTGGACTGTGAGCATAATTTGTCCCGGAAACATGCTTGTAATCCAAAAGCACTTGTATATCAAAGCGAATTTCCCCATAAGGTTTAATCTGTTCTGTAACTTTTTTTTTTTTTAAATCACAAAAATTTGAAGCGGGAGCTCATGGGGGGGAGACGGGCGCAATTGCGGGTGTGCTCGGGGTGGGGGAGACGATGCTATACTCACACCAGCAGAGCAAGAGAGAGAAGAACCAGCGCTCAGTTGTGACATGATGCTCGGTAGGCAAAGCACACGTAATACTCGTACAAGACATAGCTCGTTTATCAAGTTAAAATTGAGAAAAACTTTTTGCTCGTCTTGTTAAACACTCGCAGACCAAGTTACTTGCAATTCAAGGTTTTACTGTAGTTCCTGGCATCTAAATTGCACCTTGGTTCTCTGAGCTTTGTTCCATTGGAATGCGTCCTGCCCTTCTCCACAGGGGAAAACAGGTCTCTACCCATCTCCATGTGATACTCCCTCACATACTATATGTAGCCAACAGATCCCCTCGGTCTCTCCTCCTACAGCTTTCCCTGCAATCTAGCCACCATCCTTGTGGCCCTACGCTGTACCAGTTCCAACCTAGCTATATCCTTCCTGTAATGTGGAGCCCAGAACTGAACATAATGCTTCAGTTGCGGGTGCACCAGAGTCATATAGAGTGGTAATAATACCTTTCTTGATCTAGAAGCCATGCTTCTGGCCATGCAACCAAGGGTGGTGTTCACCCTCTTGACCATCACGTCACACTGCTGATTCATGTTTAGCCTGCAGTCAACCAGCACCCTGAAATCCCTTTCACAAGTGCTGCTTTTCATTTAGAAACATGATTAATGCTAAGTACTTAATATATCTATATCTACATCTACATCTATAACATATACTTATATACAGAGCTGTATGCTTTGGTAGGGCAGCTTTCTGCAACATGGTACCTCAGATATTTTGGACTGTATCTCCCATCCTCCCTTATCACTGACTATGATGCGTAATTGTAACTGCCAGCAGTGGAGTAAGGAGTTTGCTTAGGCATCCTAGAAGGATGCTGGACTCTGTAAACATGAACAAAACGAGCAAAGCAAAATGTACAGGAAAGTATAACCAGGTCAGTGAAAGCATTAGCAAACTGTTGATGCCCATTAATGCTAACATTCAGGTATTTCTAAATTACTAATCCAACTCAATTTCTTTGAATCAGGATTTTAGAAACACCTGACCTGTGCGCATTTCTCCCATTCCTAATTCCAGTTTCAACTGACTCCAGAGGGGCTCTGGCCTGCATGTGTGCTTTGAGGATAAGTGTGCATTTCACCATTATAGCTGTGTGCAACAGTTTTCTAGAATTTCACAGGGCATTTGTTGATGTCTATGACATTAATACTCACAGCTCCTGTTACAACAGTGATAGTCAGAGTTTGACTGCTTTTCAGCACTTTCACAGCCTGAAAAAAGGAAGGGAGGCTGGTGATGCAGATGAAAGAAGAATGACTTCAACTTTCCAAGCTTTTACATCGTTTACCCTTTGTAAAGATGCATTTAGGATACGGTGCACACAATCCATTGGTGCCATTCTACCCAACTTGATCTACAAGCTCATGCTAGAAAACAGGCAGGATCTTGCACCGATACAGATGACTCTGCAGGGCCAGGAGGCTCCTTAAGAGCTGTGTCCAGTCCCACTACCCTCATTCCCACTTTCTCTGGTACACTGAGCTGCCAACTGCAAACTACTGCCAATGCAGCACCATTATCCTAGCTTGCTACACTAGCACGGCAGCTTAGATGTCAACACAATGACCTGGGCTCTGGTGTTGATACAATGCAGCCAGTTTGGCACTTCTTTGTAAGCATTTATTTTCTGATCTGACATGCTACAAGATTGGGCAAAGGATATAAAAGTGGAAGTAGTAAATGCCATAAAATTGTCTTGGGTGCCTTATGAATTCAACAGCTGAGTTCAGTGGGTAAATGTGCACAAGTAAATGTGCCAGGATTGCAAGCATGTAGAACTTTCTATTTGAGCTGAAATAGTGATTCCTTTTATATTTTGAATCTATTTTTTCATATCTTGAACTTAAATCCTTCTCCTACACATGTCTATTTAGAATTAAGGCCCATTAAGTTTAACTGGGCTTATGCACAAGAAAGTTAGAACTGCATTTCAGCTTGTTTTGCTGACTGCATTCTCTGGTTCAGAGTCAAAGAAATCTAGTTGCATCTTAAAATATATCCTGGCAATTCCAGAATGGATTCTGAAATGTATTATTATATAAAACTCTGAAATGAGTTCATTGGCATCTGTTAGGTATGCTCATTAACATTCTATTTACACAGGTAAATTGGGTTCTTTCATTACCTCTTTGTGATCCATATTCGAAAAATCCATTCCATTCACTTCAACAATCTGATCACCAACCTAAAATTGAGCAAGCAAACAAAATATTTGAAGCTGTGGTATATTTCTCAGAAAGGAAACAATTCTAAAGTCATTTGCCATGGAATACATCATGATATTAAACTACTTCAGAGCAACAAGCAGATGATAGTATAGATTATTAGCATATTCTTTTCAAAAGATTTATTTTACTTTATCTTAAGGAAGATAGCACTGATTTTGCTTCGTTTGCCATTAGAGGATGGACATTAGATTGATTTCAAATGAGAACTACTGTATAACCAGAAGGATTTATTATACTCACCTCTAACCCCACTTCTGCAGATAGAGAATGTGGTTTTACATTGCTTATGAAAATGCCTGGCTTTTGTGTGGGACCACTAGAAATACTGGAATGAACAAAGAAAAAAAATGACATCATACAATAATATAATTCAAATAGAGATGATACTTTAAATAATCTTGGCATATACTTGGCACATGAATTTGTTTGGGATTGATGAGAATGCACTGGATCAGTTCCATGGTTCTGATGAGACCCACTGAATCCTCTCGCAACACCCCACTGCTGCTCACGTTCTGTTACAGGCAGCACCACTGACCCATTAGACAGGTCACACTGTGCAACATTTATCAGTGTGCCAGAAAAGA
The DNA here is from genome assembly GCF_004798865.1 of Varanus komodoensis. Classification (NCBI taxonomy): domain Eukaryota; kingdom Metazoa; phylum Chordata; class Lepidosauria; order Squamata; family Varanidae; genus Varanus; species Varanus komodoensis. The sequence goes on along the minus strand of NW_025335468.1, from coordinate 11,485,669 downwards.
ACCCTATGACAGAAAGTCATTTCTCTATAGGCTGGGCTCATTCAGGAGAATAGAACTGCCTTAGTCCAGCTAAGAGATGATGCTCATGAATGATGTGGAAAGTGACCAATTCTCACGTTCCAATAATGAATACTTATGTGCCCAATTCTTTAGCAACAGGGATGCATGATTCAGGGTAACTAAATGCAACTCAGGGGTTAAAGAGCTGAGACACTGAACCTTAAAGGAAATCTTTATCTTGAGTTCTCTCAGCACAACAATTTGTATCAACATTTTGACACTATGAAAGTGCCAAAGTTAAGCTCTTTTAAGTCCAACTACTCAAAAGCAGAAAACAGAGAATACACTCCGTTCTCTGACCCTAAAACTAACTTAAAAGATCTTCATTTGGCCTAAATCATATCCACTAAATCATATCCACTACAAGAAACGACTAAAAAAAGTGAACGAGAATAAACAGCAACCCACCTGCATCCCATGCCCTTTGTACCAATCAAGCTAATGAAAACTTTCTTTTCTTTATGGTTTTTTCCTCCAGATGATGCAAGTCCTGCAACACTGCTCTTACCTTCCTAAAATAGGAAAGAAAGAACACGAGCTCTTCTGAAACTCCAGTTCACTGGCTTCTGTTAGCCAAAGAGGGATGTTGGCCTGAACCCCTGCCATGCACATACCGCCCACTGACATTAACAGTCGGAAAGTTTCAGAGTATGAGGAGATACAGAAACAAAAGGAAAGACATATATTCTTGTTATCCTTTTCATACACTCTGCACATCAGTGTACATAGTTCTCTGAGTGCCCAGTCTAATGAAGACAAAACAGCACCATGCATGTGCAAGAGGGAAGTATACGCAAACCCAAGCTTTCCGCCAGGATCAAGGCAGGGCAGGGCAGGGCAGGGCAAGGCACCTTCAGGGGAAGAACAGACCCTCCAGGATAGCCCAAGGAAGTGCACAAGGAAGGCAAACTGACTGTTGAAAGGAAAATTGAAGACTGGATTGGGGATCTGGAAACAGAATGGAGCAGCTGGAATCTGAACAGGAAAACTCCACATTGCACCATTTCTCTCACATCCCACCATCACCATTATGGCAATATTATAATAAAATCCAGCTGTAAGTGCTTGTTGTGTGGTGTCACCTTCTAAATGGGTTGTAAAAGCTTTCATCCAGTGTTGTAAGTTCATACCAAATTAGTTCCCTAAGCTTATTGTTTCTAGCTCTTAAGCTTCAAATGTTAAACCCTGAATACTGAAAGCAGGTTGTTAAAAGTATAAAAATAATACCACTGCACAGTCAGGTTTATATTTATTTCTATGGTTACTTATTCATTTACTTTTCCAGAGCATTTCATTTTTGTATTCATGGAATCTGCTTGCATTGTGCACACTGATACAGTATTTAAGCGAACACAGAGAAAAGCCCACAGTTGTTTGTTTTTGTTTTTTTATTTTTATTTTGTACAAGACTGGCTTGTACAAAAGCAGATTTGAATATCTTGGGGAGAAATCTCCTTTTCAAAACCCAGAGAAATTCAATGTTAAAAAATGCTGATTTACAAGACCAGAGTTATGGTTACCTTATATTGGTTTAACCGCCCCCTCCCCCCCAAAACAAAACAAACAAACAAACAAACAAAAAAAACCCAGGAATTTGGAAGCCATGGATGATTCCTTAACTGTGTTCAACAGTGAGTGACAATGCTATGCAATGTCACAAATTGTGCTTGTTTAAAACTTATCCACCATCCAACTATCTTTTCTCTGCTCGGGAAACATTTTGGGAACAATTTTCACCATTAAAGCTGACCCAGAGAAGGCATGGGTCAGCTCAAAAAATAAACGTGTGGGTCAACTCACTTAAGCAGTTCTCTAGCAATGAAGGAAGGCTCAGACATGATATAATACGCAACAGAGGGCAGGAACAATATGGGGCATTTTTGCGGGTTCCCGGCACTTTATCTTCCTCATTTGGATTTGGGCCGTTCTAGGCTAAACATGCTTTAAAATAAATAAATAAATATCCAACAGGTTTGTACATATTCATTGTATAATATGTATGACAGCTGTCCAATATACCATATTGCAAAAATTGGTGCAATGCAATATTCTACAATGAGCACATATTCTTGAAAAATCAACTTGTGCATATATATATAAAAAAATAAATTCTCAAAGCTGCATGGTTCCTTACCCCAGGATCTGATACAAACTGGTCTACAAACTGCCACTTGAGAGACTCATCAGGAGAGCTGGAAGAAAAGAACAGTAACGTTGCCAAAAAATGAGCTATGCGTGCTTTCATACCATAAATGTAAAGTTAATTTACAAATATAAAACAAACTAAGACCAATTCCTGCTAACCCTGGCTGCGATAGTCTTATCTATAAAGATGTGTCATTTTCTATTTTCAGTTTTCAATGCATCAAGTTGCCAATCCAAGAAAATTGAAATATACAATAGAAATTTCTATACAGAGTCTGTACTTGAATCAAATACACACAATTACCTTTTGACAGGTATCATGCCAACATCTGCAAAGAAATAACGTTTAATCTCAGTTAGCACCATTTGTAGACCAGCTTATGTTAAGAGCACTAAAGTATGTAAATTGTAGAATGTGTTAAAACAGAGTTCTACTCACGTCTCACTTTTATCGATACAGTTTTCTTTGTGCGAATAAGATTAATTATTTCTTCATGAGTACATGAAGAAATGGAGTATCCATTTATTCGAACAATCTCATCTCCAACCTTACAATCAAAAAAGAATGAGAGAGATATGAAAACAAAATAGTGTGTCTCAGCAGGAATATATATTGCAAACTGCCCATTTAGATGAAAGAGGCTGCTTTCCCTTGCACAGGGCAGACAAACCCTACTGTGAGATGGATGAGATGGGTAACAAACAAGTTTCAAGCGGTGTGTGGTCCCTTGATCATGTCTGAACAGCCTACATATAAGTTCCTTGCTGAGATTTAAATCATTACTTTTTCTGAGCAAGCCAACATTTCCTTCAGGTTCTTTGACGCCTATTGGCTTAGATGCTAATTTTCTGCTAATAAACTACTGATCTGATGAACTACCACTGGCAGAAGTATAGTTATTTTCACTGATTCCACTCTTCCCACAAAATCTGCTCCAGTGGCTTGGGGCTCTTCAGAGCAGCCTGGGAGATTACTGGGGGCTGTGGGGGGTGGGGGGAAGCTCCCCAGCAAAATCTTTCCATCAGCAAGACCCTCCACTGGATAAAATTGAGTCCTTCCCTACAAAGAACAACAATGCAGGCTCACAAGCCTTGCTGAAGAGTAACAGCAAATAAGAGGCCACTGTTTTGGGATGACACATCTATTCAGATGCTAGTATGGTACATGTAGCTTTTTTGGGTAGACTTCAGCTCTTCCTGTGGTAGCATAACAGCTCTGATTAAAGATATCTGATGACACTGAACTTTTGTTGTAAAAACAAAACCCTTTTCCTGAAAACTGACTAATGCAATTGAGGAAGGAGATTAACTGTCTAAGGACTACTGAGTATTTTGGAGACCAAGTGCGGGGTGGGGTAGCAAGGCTACTTGGCAGTGAAATATATGCAATTACTTAAAACACTGCTCTTTTCAAGAAATATACAGGAATTTTCGGGTCACCCATTTCTTCCTATGAAGCCGTGCACTAATCTGGAGGGCATGCTTAAATACGATCAGAATCTAGATGATCAGTCCCACTTCATTTGTATCTAGCTAAGTATTTGGCTATGCTGCTCAGGTAAAGTTAGATCAACCTAAATGTGAAATTAAATATATCTTTACACTTAAAATATGTGTAAATGCAAGTACCACTGAGCTGAACTGAATGGGGCTTAGTTCTGTGCAGATATGTATAGAATTACACTGACTTGTATTGCTTTGTACAACAGAGGACTGCCTTTCTAGATCTTAGTGAGGGTCTGTCTTTACAGAAGTTTTTTTTTGTTAAGTGTAGATGTACAAGATACCATTTGAATCCTATCCATGTCCTACAACCTACAACATTCCCAAGTCCTCACAGCTAGCTGGGCAAGATCAGGAATTGTAGAAGGTTTTACAGGCATAGGATTGATCCCTTAAGCATGAAATTCAACTTATTTTCATAGCAGTCCACTGAAAGTCCATTGCAACTAGGCTATTTCCATCTGATGGGCCACGAAAGCAAGCTGGCTCCTCCTATGTTAAGCTGAGGGAACAAGGTATTCTTTCAGTGGTCAGGCACTCAGTCTTGGTTTACCTCACTTGCTTTTCAGTTGATGGGACACTGTACTTGCCTTGCCCACATAATAAATCAAATTTAATTCAATCCTGAAATGGCTGCTTTCAGGCCATATTTTCCAGCCCGGGAAATCATAGACTGAGCAAACAGTAGGTGATACAGCTAACCGCTGCCACGAACACACAGAGCCTAACCTGTGTGCATTTTATGCATAACCTGTATGGATTTTTCAAGTTCAGTGCCTGTGCCTTGTTTAATCAAGCATTGGCACATAACTGCAGCCCCCACCAGAGCTTCACGTGGTGCTCATTTTCACTTATTGTCCTATCTGACCAATGCTTGACCCAGTTGACAGAAATCCTGTTAGTGTAGTGTAGTAGTCAAGAGCATGGGACTGGGGCTCAGACGATCTGGGTTCTATTCCCCGCTCCGCCATGGAGCCAACTGGGTGACTTTGGGCCAGTCACAGACTCTCAGCCCAACCTGCCTCGCAGGGTTGTTGTTGTGGGGATAAGATGGAGGAGGAGAATGATGTAAGCTGCTTTGAGCCCTTTGTAGGAAAAATTCTGCACCACAAACCCACTAAGACAGTGTAGGACAGGGGTAGGCAAACTTTAGGGGCCCAATTGCCCTATTTTTTTGGGTTCATGGGTACATTTATCATTTTTCTCCATTTCCTTTAGGTTTTGACATACTGCTAGTATAAGCCTTGGCATGTAGGTATGGGCAGATAAATAGGCAGCATGTCTAAGGGCAGCAAAAGGAAGCAGGCTTATTGTTTTGCCCTTGTCAACATTCTGTACTATGCTATGGCGATGGCCTTAAAAAACCAAAACATATTACAGTGTTCACATGGAGGATTCTGAAAAGTGGGTATCTATGTTGGCACTTGGTGCAGCGGCTCTGATAGTCCAGTATATATTCCTTTGCACTAGCCACAAGCCACTGTAATTAATGCATCATGCATAAAACACCAATGAATGAAAATATTAGATGAAACATTACAAATGTATCTTCATCAATCACAAAACTCCTCAACTTGTAGACCAATAAATCAATAAAATTGCAAAGCTAAAATTTATAAAAAGAAATAGGACTCTGCTATGCACCACAGCAGACCTTATTTTAATGGCAACCACCATTTCTCTTCCTGCAGGCTTTGCTGTCACCAGTTTATCTTGGCCATGAGGAAGGGTACACACATATCAGTTGACCGTCCTGAATGGGACACTAACTGTGGGGTACTTAACTCTTTATGGCAATCTCTATACAAGAAGTAAAACATGAGCGAGTGTTGGATGTCATCTCCACATAGACAGTCACTATTTTCTAATGGGATACATTTGAGTAACTTGCTTTGGTAAGCTTTGGTAAGATCATTAATATGACATCTTTACCATGTATTTTTCATGCAGAATGTGAAAAGATGCGACAAAGGGGAGCAAAGATGAAAGATGTAGGCATTACAAAAAGGCAATAAATGGAAAGCAGCCATCACAGCAGAGGCCTGCAAAGGCTTCTGTATTTCCCAGCAGGGCTCTCATGACTTTAACAGCAATGCAGCTGAAAGCAAAATTAGGAGGTCCATCTTTTTGCTACTGCTTAAATTTATGAATTTCATGAGAACCCTGCAAGTATACAAAATGAAGAGTACTTTGAAACTAAGCTGAATAGATTAAAGGTCAGGGTAAGATACTAGGATAAGCAATTCTCTAGGTAACTATTAAGTATGATATACATGCTCCATCTGCTGGGCAACCGTTAAAATTGCAAAATTCTTAATGTTAATGCTTTCTGGGGTGGAGGCAGGAGGCAGGGAATTGCCTCTCACGGCCTTTTTCTGTACGTTTTGCTAGGGATGTTCTAAATCTTCACCCTTGGACATTTTCATCATCATAATATAAGGGACATTTCAGCAAGCAAAAACTTGCTTATTTTTCCTTCTGACTGTTCAGAACTTGTGCACAAGTGCTTATTTCTCAGATCTGAAACTTTGGTGCCAATTTCAAAATAAAGACAACACAATGGTTTGACAGGTGATCCCCTCCAACTGGGGATCATAGAAACACATCACACATTCTCATGGAATTTGGGCTATAAGGATACAACTAAGTCAAAGCAGAAACATTGTCTTCCCCGATAATTACAAATTGCTTACCAATGATTTCATACAGCCAGCAGGTATGACAATTACGCAAAAAAGAAAAATTAGGGTAAGGGAATCCAACCCTTGTTCTGAAGTTTTACTATATTTTATATCCCCTCTCCTATAACAAGCAGCCAAGCAAGATGAGTGTCTTATTTTAATTATTATCATTTCTTTTGTTGTTGCTAAATATTTTCTCCCAATTTTGGCATTCAATTTTGGCTTGGCCTTAATTATGATGGGTGTGTGTGTATATTGTTAAGCTGTTCTATCACTTTTGTTTTGGCATTGCTTCACACCAGAGGTGAAGAGTCATCACTCTGGAGAACTCTGGAGAAAAGCCACTAACAAGCCTTTCCAAAAGGACTCACACTGATTTACCATTAAAAGCCTATGTTGCAGTTGGGAAGCTGACATAACAGGAACTGCATCTTTGTAAGAAACTGGCATAAAACAGCCAGTCAAACTTTTCCAAAATTAATGGCTTTAATGTTTCACCATGTAATTGAGCATGTACATCCTGACATACAATGCTATGCATGTTTAGATAGCAAAAAGTCCTGCGACTCCCAGCATTCTCCAGTCAGTTGTCTTTCTGGCTTTTTTTCTAAGCCTACATGTAATTGTTTGTTTTTCAGTAGAGGCGATGCAGAAGCAACACAATGCCATGCTAACAGTAAATGAAGACATATCATGGGGAGAATTTCACCTTCCCTTTCTTGCCCAATCAGGGCAATGGCACTGATTTGAAACAGAAGCAGATACACACCGTATCTTAGCTGTTGTGCTTCTGAGCTTCATCAGTACTAGAAGTCACAGACTGAGAGGTAAAATGGACAGGCAGAGCAATCTTACATCTCAGAGTACAGGAGATCCAGAGGCAGGAAGAAGCAGTGTGTGCAGGGGGACATTCTTCCTTTTCCCTTCCCATCGATATGAGGGAATTTACTTTGCTATCCCTTGGTCTTTCAATGGCTCCAGGTCTGTTTAGGGACATGTTGGGAGAACGAAAGGGCATAGAGACATGCAGATCCTCAGCCTCCCAAGTATACCTGTAACCCTCCCCTTCAGCCACTCTGTTTTTACCTAGAGTAGCAGAACTTTTTGCTGCTGTCCAAGGGGACAGCAGCTCCTCAACCAGATTTATAAGACGTAGGCTTGCTCCATAAAATGGTCAAATAAATATTTAAAAATTTGGAATCCATGGCAGAGTTTCCATATTCAACATAACCTTCAAAATAAATTTATGTATTTTGATTAAGTTTCTATACTTCCCAGTAGCCAGATCTCTCTGGGCAGTGAGAGAGTGAGTGTTTCATGCTTCTTTTTCTGGGAAATCCTGGTAGCAACAGTTGCATACCCAGTACTGGTGTAAAGAATGAATGCAGGAAGCATTATTTGTTTCCATTTGTTTATAACTACACAAGTTGGGTAGGGGGAGTAGACATGCACGTATGAAAGGCCAATTTCACTCTGAGCACTCCCAAAGTCTCCTTCTTGACATCCAGTAAGAACTCAGACTAACTTCTTAAGCCAAATGCAAAGTGCATTGCAACAAAACGTGCTTTCCTCACCTCCTGCCCTAGCAGTGCAGCAGCTTCTTTTGCCTTCAGCTCTGCACATGTGCCCTTGTACTCACCTGAACTACTGCAGAAGCTGCTGACTTTCTATTTGATTCTCCTGAAGTGGGCTTTGAATGGGCATGGGGGCGCTCACAAGACTGAGCTGAGCATAGGATCCATGACATAGGCTATTCTAAACTCGATTATGCCCTTATATTATTATCAGCATATATTATTGTGAAAGAACAGATCTCAGCCGGACCTTGATAGTCCTCATCTGGTGCATCAGCCTTTCTTGTATTAGGATCCGAAGTTTGGATACAGCTATTTATTTATTTATTTATTTATTTATTTATTTATTAAAACATTTTTATGCCGCCCCATTCGCCGAAGCCTCGGGGCGGCTTACAACAAAAAATTAAAATAACATTTTAAAATATATACAATAAAATACAAACATATAATATAAAACATACACTATAAAACAAGCCGCCCTGGCCAAATAAAATTCAATAATATTAACATTTAAAATACTGCTTAAATAAAAAGGTCTTCGCCTGGCGCCGAAAAACAAATAACGACGGCGCCAGGCGGACCTCTCTGGGGAGCGCATTCCATAACTTAGGCGCCACCGCTGAGAAAGCCCTCCTCCGAGTAACCACCCTCCTAACTTCTTCCATGGAGGGCTCCCGGAGAAGGGCCTCTCCCGCCGATCTCAGGGGGCGGCTGGGCATATAAGGATGTAAGCGCTCCTTCAAGTAACCAGGACCCAAGCCGTTTAGGGCTTTATAGGTCATTACCAACACCTTGAATTGGGCCCGGACTTCAATGGGAAGCCAGTGAAGCTGACGGAGAACTGGAGTCATGTGAACATAACGTCCAGTCCCCGTCAGCAGCCTGGCAGCTCTATTTTGGACCAACTGAAGTATCCGGACCGTCTTCAAGGGTAGCCCCACGTAGAGCGCGTTACAGAAGTCCAGACGGGAAGTCACCAACGCATGTGTCACTGTCGCAAGGCAGTCATTCTCCAGATAGGGGCGCAGCTGATGAATTAGCCGAAGCTGGAGGAAAGCGCTCCTCGCCACTGCTGTTACCTGAGCTTCCAGTGAAAGCTCCGGGTTGAGGAGCACTCCCAAGCTGCGGACCTTGTCCCTAAGAGGGAGTGCAACCCCGTTCAGGACAAGGTTCAATTCACCCTCTCCAAAGCCCGATCCGCCAACCAACAGGACCTCCGTCTTGTCTGGATTGAGCTTCAGTTTATTGGCCCTCATCCAGCCCATTACCTCGGCCAGGCACCGGTTCAGCACAGCCACTGCCTCACCTGGATTGGTGGAAAACGAGAGGTAGAGCTGGGTATCATCAGCGTACTGATGGTTCCGCAGCCCACACCTCCTGATGACCTCTCCCAGCGGTTTCATGTATATGTTGAACAGCAAAGGGGACAAAATGGACCCCTGCGGTACTCCATGGCATAGCTGCCATGGCGCAGAGCCATAGTCCCCCAGCACCACCTTCTGGAACTGGCCGTTGAGATAGGAGCGGAACCACTGCAAAGCAGTGCCTCCGACCCCCAATCCCGCAAGCCTATCCAGAAGGATACCATGGTCGATGGTATCGAAAGCCGCTGAGAGGTCCAGAAGAACCAACAGGGACGCACTCCCCCTGTCCTTCTCCCTGCACAGGTCATCGTACAGGGCGACCAAGGCAGATTCAGTACTGTACCCGGGTCTGAAGCCGGACTGCAATGGGTCCAGATAATCAGTTTCATCCAAGAGTGCTTGGAGTTGTCCCGCCACCACTCGTTCTAACACCTTGCCCAAAAACGGGATGTTGGCCACTGGTCTATAATTAGTGGCCATCTCTGGATCCAGTGACGCCTTCTTCAGGACCGGTCGGACTACCGCCTCCTTTAAAGGGGCAGGCACCCGACCCTCCCTCAGAGAAGCGTTAACCACTTCCAAGATCCAGGTTCCAATCCCGTGCTTGGAATCATTTATTAACCAAGACGGGCAAGGGTCCAAAAGGCAAGTGGTTGGACGTACTCGCCCAAGCACCTTGTCCACGTCATCGGGCCGCAGTAACTGAAATTCATCCAATAAATCTGGACCAGACGGCAGCGTTGGTGTCTCCTTTGAAACCTCTGAATCAATAGTGGTGTCCAGCTCGTGACGAATCTGAGCGATTTTCTCCCTGAAATGCTACATGATGATGAAGAGCAACAGGGTTTATTCTGCAAGTGCCTGCAGGACCAGGCCCAGTTCTGTAGGCACTTGAAAGGATTGGAACATGTGGCACAACTGGGAACTCTGGAAGATTCTGTAAAAGGTATTCTTGTGTTGTTCAGCTTGGCTGCAATAACATGGGCATTCATGGTGACAGCTCTGTATTCTCAGTCCTGCGCCCTGCCCTGCCCGCTCCTGACTCTGGTTTGGCTCTGCCTTGCTAGGCACCTGATCTTTGCCTTTAGCTCTGGTCCTGCCATGCCCTGTCATGTATCCATCCCTCACTTATTCCTGACTCCGCTTTTGCCTCTGGGCATGCCTTGATGGTATCTGACCTGACTTTGTTTTTACCCCTGGTTCTATTGCATCATGCTAAGACACCAGCCACCTTTATCATCCAGCTGTAGGCACCTACTGCCTGAACTCTGGGCTTGACACCTTGACCTGGTGCTCTCCTGGTGCTTTGGACTACAAATCCCATGTGCCCTAGTTAGCATGGTGAATGACCAGGGATGAAGGGACCTAAGATTTGAAACTTCAGAAGGGTTGGGACTGACAGTTACACATGTCAGTCATTGTGTAAACACAAATTGTAGCTTCTTACATAGTCTGAAAGAAAAATGGTTTATTGGCTGGTGGTCACTATATTGGAAGGCAAGGGTGGACAAGACTCCCCCCCCACTTTATTATTGTTATTATAAAAATAATAACAAAGACATTACTTGCTATTTGATCCCTACTATGGTTATTTTCTAATAACTGTTGCACACAAATGAAGTTTGCCCTTCAGAACCGAGTACGTTCTTGCTCTCAACCTCTGCAAATGGGTTTCATCTTTTCTATCAAGATCCCTGCTGTTTGACACCATGCAGAATTGAAAATGAAACACTGAACTGGATATCTCAGGCTGCCTTCCTATCATAAAGGTGATCATTATATACAAAATGCTTGCTTGCTTATCACCAGTATGTTTCTAGAGAAGATTACCAATTAGGGAGTAATCCTATGGCTCCTAGATAGTGTAGGATGAACACAGGTTGCTGGAGATTCCCTTTGCCCAAAGCCATAGATAATATTATGCCTTCAGGCAGCAGAAATACAAATCAGAGTAGAGATTTCCCTCTCTCCCCCAGTCACTCCTGCTCCTCCCAGCTGCTCTAGAAAGTTTGTCATGACCCTAGAGGGGAGGGAATTCATGTGCTGTGGTGAGCAAGTGGACCAGGAGAGGAGAGCCTGTGGATATGACTGCCCCACAAGCCTCTTTCCCTGCCTCCACCCATCAGCAGTGGGCTCAAGCACCTGTGTAGCAGAAGATACAGGAAAAGAGGTTAAAGAGACTAAAATAGAATATATTGCAGCGCCCTCCCTGCTGGCAGAAACCAAACAAAGCCCTTGATTCTCGGAAGCTTCATATTTTGGAGGCTTCCATCTAATGGGGCTCAGTCCAATAGCACTGTGTCGAAAGAGAATGAAAACACTGAGAAAACTAAAAGAGAAAATCTTTTCATACATTCCTTTGTTTTCTTATTTTGAATAAGGGTCCCTTATTCCTTTTTTTCTTTTTTTACTAACTGAAGTATAAGAAGCAGATTCATGATGGTTTCAAATTTTCCATTTTCATGTTTCCCTTTACTTCTATTATCCATAATCACTTCCAGCCCTTTTTGGTCAACAGAGTCTCCAAAGGTATGAGTATCTGGGAGAGCAGCAAAAAAGAAAGATGAAATACATGAAAAGGCTAAATACTATCCTTTCAGGAAAAGAAGATAAAGGAAAATCACGGAAAATAGGTCAATGCTACAAACACTTTAGTTATGTATCTTGACTATACACACACGGTTCAAGTGGGACAGAAACTACTTAATTTCTCACAGTCAAGAAAGATGAATCAAAATGGTATAGAAAAAAGGGGAGCCAGAATCTGATATTAAGTTAGAAGATCATTATGCCTTTTCTTGTGCCAATTTTTTCCCGTCTAGAAAATGTGTGGAGATTTAGTGAAATAATGCAGATGGATGAAATTTCAGAAGCATTTGGCTTTATCATGAGACAGCAATTTAGAACAATGGGTTGCCTGTCAACTTCCCTTATTCAATTGGTTTTAGAAAGTTTTAGAAAGTGCTTTGTAAAGACTATTATAAATGCACCTTAAGCTAATCCTTAACATCACCTTTCAGCAGACTAAAGCAGAAAGCTACGTTTGCTGTAAATTCCAATTGGTTTTGTATTCACAGATTATAACGGGTAAGAATCCCAACAGGAAAGTGTGGAATTTCTTTGTTAACCTACGACATTTGCCTAAACATTGATTCATTGGGTTTTTTTGCTCTCCTATGAGGGCTCTTGGATATTTCTGAGTATGGGCTGAATCATGATTTCACCATTTGCTATCCTGAACAATGACATACATAAGACATTTTCAAGCTATAATTTCCTTTTCACCTGAAGTCCAACATTGTCTGCTTGTCCACCTTTCATTAACTGTGAAATAAAAAGGCCACAAGAAAATTCAGCACCTCCTCGAACACTGATCCCAAGGCCTTCAGGATGCAGACGGTCCAATCTCACCTCTTTCAACTTTCTGTGAAAGTTGGAATAGGATAACCAGTTAGGACCACTCAAACCAAATTCAGCGAATCTGCAACCAAGTTGCAGCTGAAGGTACAATCCTATGCATGTTTAGGCAGTGAAAAAGCCTACAACTCCCAGCATTTCCTAGCTAGCCTTTAAATGTCCCCGTCAACCATGTACCGTGATTCTCCAATAGTGATGAGGTATCAGACTTCTGAAGCATGTGAAATGTATGATTTCAGGTCAATTCGCTACTTTTAATTAGTGACATGAATTTAGTGACATTAATGTGCACAAACATGCACATTAAACAAACCTATCAAACAAACCTATCAAGTAGGGTGTTTAATTTCTCTGATTTACTTGTTTTTGCAAATGAACAGGATTTTTAAAAGTCAGATTTTACTGTTGGCATTTTGGGGCCCTGATGCCTTTCCATAGTTACAGCCCTGAAACACTACAAGCACAGTGCCTACGTATAACTATGCCAGTCCTAGGAAAGGCAAGGCCTGCCAAAGAGGAGCAACTATACTGTAACCCACGGCCAGTAACTCTCCCTTGCCCTGGCTGTGTTCACCCTATTCATACAGAGCTTCCTTCCATCTTTTGGCTCTGAGTTCCTTAAGGGCTGCAGGACTGGCAGGAAATCTACTGATATTACTTATGTTTCCATGTTATAAAAAGTAGCACCTGCCCAACATCTAGCCAGTGTGGAATGGTTAAAGACATCAGGTTCTCAATAGAAAAAAAAGTTGCAACAACCTTAGTTTCAGCCTCAGTGAACCAAATACAAAGTTCACTGATGGATAGCTCGTTAAGCTGCAAGAGAAGCAGGAAAGAGCTGCTCCTTCCACCCTGGCCACACCAGATTCTTGAACAAGATGCTGAGACTCATAAACCAAATACTTTTACATACATGCAAGTATGCATACATAAACTTGTGGTCATGCAGAGACAGGAACATTGTTCAAACCTACCTAGATCGCTTAGGGGTCAATTGATCGTACTCCACTTGATGCTTTAACGGTATAAGAGGACGGATGGCCTCAAACAATGGCAGTCGACTTGGCTCATTGATTACATACTTCAGATCTCCCACCAACACTGGAAGATTCATGGATCTATAAAATTAAGTTGAAGATGGTTATACTGGGAATGCGCAACTGACAGTGACTCATGGCATAATCTTGTACAAGTTTAGACAGAACAAAGCCCTGCCATTCCCAGCGTCCCTCTAGCCAGCCATGATGGCTAGGCTATACTGGGAATAGTAGGATTTTCACCCTAAGGCTGGCTTTAGTCATGCTAATTCATTTTTGCTCCTGAGAATATTTCTTCCGCTCTCTCTTTTTTGTCTTTGAATTATATTCATGAAGTTAAAAGGAAACAAAATATGAGCAGATAAGGTTTCTTTAAAATCACATATAGATGAAAAATGCACTATCTTCTCACAGGATAGATTGGATCCAGATTTAATTGCACTCAGATCCAATTGAAATAATGACTTAATTTCCATTGATTTCAATGAGAACAACAGGCAACTATCATGGTCTTAACCCATTCTAATCCTTTTGATGTGGCTGTATTGTTAAGAAAGAAAGATACATTTAAGGTATTATTCCTTGCATGTACGGACAGGAAAACTCTTGCAACTCCCAGAATTCCTCAGCCAGCATTATTGTCTCTGCCCCAGCAAACTTCTTTGCAACTCCCAGCATTCCTTAGCTAGCATTATTGTCTCTGCCCCAGCAAACTGCTTAGGTATCAGCTGAAGGCAAGATAACAAAGGAAGGAAGGGAATTAAACACCTGCACAGAAAACGTTATGGGTACTCAGGGGGTGATGTGTGGCATTTGAATATAAAATATTTACCTAGCAAAATATGAATTTAATGCATTGAGTGGATTTAACTGAAATAAAGGGACCATAAAAAGGACCTTTATAACAATAATGTACATTTATGTATTAATAATATCTTCCAGCACTGGGTGAGAGAGGTAGTGGTGGAGAATTTATATTTGGACTATCAGTTAGGTTTGCAACTCCTGCAAAGTTTTAAATAATTAACAATGATGAATTCTTCCTAATTTCACAAGCTACAGGCAATGCTTTATGAATGGAGAAACAATTAGCCAGTCCCAAGTGAAACCAAACCGGGTTTGTGACCAAGGCCATACAAAAGTATAACACAAAGACCACATGGAAACTTGAAAACGTCTACATTTCATTCTACTGAACTGCTATTAATTAAGATATGTCCAGAAATTATAACTGCCAGAACCACTCTCTTGTGAGGAGTGGAAAAATATTCCAGTCTCCTCTAACAAAAACAAAATGGTCCAAGCTGTGTTCCAATAACGGCTGACTGAACAAACATACAGTATAACTTATGTCAGAAAGTGCATTCACATTTTGTTACTAAAATACTGTTTACAGTATTTGCATTAAGAAAATCACATGGGAATAGAACAAAACAAAACAAAAAAGAGGAGTATACTTAGTTTCTTGCAGCAAAAACTGAGTCATGTGGCACTTTCAAGACTAATGAAAATTCTATGTCATGACCTTATTAATGCTAGGATGCTTATCTACCTATTTTATGATCATGTAATTATTTTGCATATATTTAAACTATGATGTAATTATCACTGGGTACATTCCATGGACCTCTGTTCTCACTGCTAACAGTTCTAAAAACATCTCCCCTACTTCTTCCTACATCCATGTGTACATATATCCATCCAACTCAAGATGATAGCCTATACATCCAATGAGGTTGGTTCTGGTCCATGAACTCTTATGTCACAATAAATTAGTTAGGCTTCAGTCGTACTCTCTCTTACATAGAAATTTGTCCCATTGAACGCAAGAGGACTTACTTCTGAGTAGGCATGCATAGAATTATTCTGTTGCTGCTGCTGTTATTGTAATTATATTTCTACACCCCCAACAGCTGAAGCTCTTTTGGGGTGGTTACAATTAGTCTCTGAAGTCCTACAAGTCACTTAGAAATGAACCAATGATCTCTGTGATAAAAACCATAAATTATATGCTCAAATGTGAAGCCTGAATGAAATCAAGCGATGTTAAAAACTGGATTG
The DNA here is from genome assembly GCF_004798865.1 of Varanus komodoensis. Classification (NCBI taxonomy): domain Eukaryota; kingdom Metazoa; phylum Chordata; class Lepidosauria; order Squamata; family Varanidae; genus Varanus; species Varanus komodoensis. The sequence continues at coordinate 11,469,824 of NW_025335468.1, read as the reverse complement.
CATTATCTGTGTTTCTGAATGTGCAGATAGATTTTTGTTCCCTATACACAATTTTTTGGAAAATAATTTTAGGCCCTATTTACATTTCCCTTTGCTTGCACAGACTGGAATAATTCTTGCAGAATGAAGCAGGAGTAGCATAAATTAATATGCGTATCATGTGTTAAAGGCTGAAAATGTTTTGCTAAAATAAAACCACAAATAATTTATTGGCCTAATTTTCTGTAAGCTATGACTGAAATAAAATGCTCATTGTTTAAAACTTCTTCCCACTCAAGTACCACACAACAACAACAGTTAAAGCAATAATAAATCTGCACTAAGAACTTACTGGTGGTACATGCGCAGTACATCATACAGATAATCTTTCTCTGCTTCATTATCAATTAAAAGGTCAACCTGAAAAAGAGAACAATTTCAGTGTAATTCGCTAACCACAAATAATTAATGCTGAAGACTGCTATCTCTTTAAAAAGACAGCAATTTTTAAAATGTGTTTACAAGAAGTTCTTACAGTCTTGAAACCAAAACCCTTGTACTTGTAAGGTCATTTTTCAAACCATGCCAGAATCTACACCATTTTCACTACTGTGTAACACATTGTAATATCATATGAAAGTCTTACCTGATAATGACTAAACTGTTGTATAAATATTTTCAAAAACCTTTTAGGCCATTCGCTAGTGTAGCACATGGCAGTGCAAAGTAGAAATTATTGTCCCGAAACCAAAAAATTTGCTAGGTTCAGCGGCTTTAAATTAGAAATGTCCACATCCTTCTGATGATGTGCAGGGAATTGGATTGCTCCTCTTGGATTGATACCTTGACAGAGCTCACTGCTAGGTAGTTATTCTTTCTTCACTCTCTGTGTAACAGCATATTCACTTAAACTAGTATCAGATTACAAGAAGTTCAGTTTGCTAACTGTTCTAAAATAATAAATAAAAGTACAAAGTTCTGGTATATTGTATAGCTCAAGCTGCTTTTATGAGTATTCCTAAAGCCACTGGACTTCCACTACCTATTAGTTCTCTTATCAATGCAGTTTTTGTGATTATTTTACCAAGAGCTAAACAGTTACTACACAATTAAAGCCACTTATCAGAAGAACACATAAAGCTGTGTTTTATACTGAGTCATTGGTCCATCTGTCTTAGTATGATATTTGCACTTCCATCCTTGGTTCCTAGGCCAAGAAAACTTCTAGGGAGCCTATAAAACAGAATGGAAAAAACCTTTCAGGCACTGCTGGCAGAACATGATGCATTGAGCTTCCTCCATTACTAGGGCAACTACCAGCTTAGGGCTCTGTCTTTCCCTTCAACTCTCTCCTCTCCAGATGTATCGCTTAATGTTCTAGCTCACCAAGGGCTGGCTTTAACTTTGCTTCAATATGCTGGTGTTGCTTTTATGGATTATGTATTATTGTTCTTTTTTAACTGTCCTGGTGACATTTGTGGAAAGATGATATATAAGAGAGGGAGAGGGAGAGGGAAAGGGAGAGGGCATACTAAATCACAAAGTGTCCTGGACAAGAAACAAAATTCACCAAGGATGGAAAAAATCAGAATAAGGCTGGACAAAAAATGAGAGAAGATAAAAACACCTGCAAGATGATGAGGAGGGGGGTTGAAGGTAGCTGAAGCAATAAAAAAGGCTAGTAAAATACCACACAGGAAAGAAAGGGAGAGAAATGTTGGTCTGTTATAGTGATATTAGTTTTATCTTTACATTTCCCAATGAGAAATGAAGCGACAGAAATGATGGGTTGGCCCCGGTGTACTTGGGAAAGCATTCGGACCATTTTCTTGGACTTATCCTGAAATTAACCCTCTACACATTCACTTCTACTTAAAAGTCAGCTATACTGAACCTGATTTGAGAAGGTTTTTCTGAAATATCTCAAAACTGAAATACTCAGAGATAAAATTGAAAGGCCAGTAAACAGGATTATCTATGTTTCTCCATCTTCTTTCTGATTTGCCTCCTTTCAGACTCTGCCTTCTGCTGCACCTGAAAACATATCCCAGTTGCCAGGCAAACAATTAACTAAAACAGATACGCAGAAGTAACAGCATTGTTAACTGGGTGCCAGGATCCTGACTGTTCTAGATGCTGGAGACAATTCTTTGCAGGAAGAGGCTTCAGATCCTGCAGAGCTACTCACTCCTTCTAAAGAGTTGGAGAAACCCACAGTTTTTTGAAGACAGCCTGAACAGCCCCATCTCAGGGATGTCTCCTCCGGGTCTCCAAAATTCCTGTGATCCCATCACAAGCCCTGCAATGATCTCTCCTCCCATGGCTCTTGAGATCAAAGATAGCAGTAACCCAATGGGAAGTATGGAGTTGCTGTAAGACTACATGTTTGGCTGCCAAAGGCTTTATGGAATTTGTTCCCTGGTGAAATATACCTGACACTGACGTTGTACATCTTCCGGCACCAGGCAAAACTTTATAGTTCACTTAGCATTTTAATGTTTAAAAATATGTTGTTATGTTTTCAGGACTTCATTCATGTCTTCATTTTATTTTCTGTTCTATACTTGTTTTTATTTATTTTTATTAGTATCTTGTATTAATTTATTAGTTTAATTTATTGTTTAATAGGAATGTTTCATTGAACTCTTTATTTTTTTTAACATATGGTATTATGCTTGTATTTTATTGAGTGTGGCTGAGTGACAGGTATACAATCAAATAATCAATTGATCAATCATTCTATCAGTGAATCCTCAGAGGTCAACTCAGAAAGAAAACCATGGTTGGTTGCTGAACTGTGAACTCTGGCTTTTTCATGGTTAATAATCCATAGTTAAATAAAATAAATGTATTTTATTGTGTTGTAAGCCACCCCGAGGCTTCGGCAAGGGGCGGCATAGAAATGTTATAATAATAATAATAATAATGATGATGATGATGATGATGATGATGATAATAATTAAACCATACTTCAATGTTTGTACCAAATGGCAACCCATGTTGGTTCATAAAACCAACAACACATACAACTGCATCTTCAGGGAAGGCAAGAGTAAACAAATAGATTTTCAGGGCCTTCCTAAAAGCCTGCAATGATGGGGCTTATTCCAGAGGTGCATCTCTTGAATTCTAAAAGTAGAGCTGTACAGATGTCATTGTAAGGCTTTACACTATGTATATGGGGGAAAGTCAGAATTTTGATAATAGTATAATTTTATGAGATAAATTTTCTTCCTCCTTCAGGTGAGTATAAAAGCACAGTCATATCTCTGGATGGGGACCTTGATGTAACATACTACAGTTAATATTCATGGATTTTAAATACAGTTCAGAAGTTGCTTCCAACAAGGAAACTCTGAAAGAAACTTGTGGATCTCCATAAAAAAGTATAAGCAATACAAGTTAACATATAGCAATGTAAAGAGAAATAATTATATGTGCAATAGTAAACCATGTTCTCTTCAGTGCCAGGAGAAGGGGTAGGGTTAGTTTGGTTTTATTGGTGGTATATTTTAATATTGAGTATGGTTATGCATTTTATGTAAACATAGGTTTTATGAAGTTAAGATGTGACATGGGCGTGCTTTTATTATTTGATTGTTTCATGTTTGTATTTACTGTTTTATATAGTTTTTTATATGGTTGTATTGTTTGTAACCTGCTCAGAGAGCTGTGTGGCTAATGGGGTGGGTTAAAAAATGAAATGAAATCCTTTTTTAAGATTGTCATTCAATTGCCATTTTGTTTAAACCAGTGAACTAAACAGAATGTTACAGAGCTGGAAAAGGCCATGCATGCTTATGTGCATGCACAGAATATTTCTAAGAGCATGAAGAAATGTGGTGGCTTTTGAAAGTGCAACTGTGAATGGACCATTAAATCTCAAAGAGATATGAGCAGTGTGGTAATGTTCTGTATGACATTGCTTGGCCTTTCTAGCAGCAGTCAAGCTCACTGAATAAGAACATACATTATGACGGCTACGTTTTGAAATCTGTGGCTGGCATTCCATCTTGCTTCTCCATTAATGAAAGAGGAGTATTTCTGTCAATTCCCAATCCATCTATAGGTTTCTCACACACACCATATCCCAGACCAAAAATTCCCGACCTCCAACAGCAGATTTATAGAGGGCATAGAAGATTTCTGAGATGAGAAAACCCTGCCCTATGAATGCAAATTTTGTTCTGTTCATGGAAGGGATGGTAGGCTGTAGCGCTCCAGGGCCATGTTTCTAGGCCTGATTAAGTATGCCTATCGAAAAGAAAGTTAGAACTACACAGACTACTTCAGCTGAGTTTGATTAAATCATTGTTAGTGTACGTGACCATGCTAAACCATGATGGGTTGTTACCCTGGATGAACCTAGAGTGCTTTTTCTGCCATGGTCTATTTTTCACAAACAAGTCACCCTATGGCTAGAGTAGTGCTGTTTAGCATTGCTTGTTCTTAGGGTGGCTTGTTGTGACTCCTGAACTTGGCAGGTTGATTTTATCATGGGCTGTTGGAAACGGCTAGAAAGCCACCTGACAAGCTACTACAATACTCTTTGCTCTTCAAGATTTCATTAGTTCTGCCATCATTCTATCTCATGCCATCTAGTGCCCTCTACCTCAGGTGGATTTTAGTGTTTTTTCATAGAAATCTTGAACTACGGACACCTGAGAGTATCTCTAATATATGTGCAATTTGTGATTTAATTTTCAACTCTGCACAACTGCACAGGAGTGAATGTCCACCGCTAGGAATTTTACATAATTTTTCCTTCAGTTTTACCACTTGGTCTTGAAATTTGTGTAATTTCCCCTCTCAATGTTACTCCTCTGCATGACATTTGCATATATTAGTAGTCTGCCACAGTCACCTGCTTTGAAACTTGCATATATTTACCCAGTTAGTCTCTGCTCTGCTGTAACATTGTTAGTGCATAGTCCCCACTTAGTTACTGGTAGTAAGTGCTTTAAATTAAAATATTTTGGTATTTTTTGGCCCTGCCCACCACTGGAATATGGCTTCTAGGTGCTTCTCCCAAATGGAACTTGGCTTTCAGGCTGAAAGTATTTCAACACCCCTGGTCCACACGCTTCTGTTTTAAATAAACATTTTACAATTTTACATGCTGCTTTACTATTTATATTCAATTACTATTTCACATTTTTTCTTTTCTGTTGTTGTTGCTATTACTTAATAGTATTTTGTCCCAACAATTTTCTGAGCAATTTAGAGCCAATGAAACAAGCTCTTAAGAAGAATAAAACTGACTTATCATGGCCAACATACAAGGAGCATTAAGGAAGAACTTATAAGGTCAAGATGGACTGTAATGGCTTATAAGTACCTACTTTGAATCATATGAATGAATTCTATCATATTGACAGCAATCCAGTGATAACAATATGTGTATTATTAAATACATTTATGTTCTGGTCTGTACATTTTAAAAATAATAAAATATTATTTAAAAGAAACAAGATGTTAGACCAGTTGAATCCTGCAATCTGTTATACAGGAGTGCTTTATTCATTTATTGGGACTGTGGTAAGAACAGCAATTTTAATAAGCAAATGTGATTGGTCCCAGAATACCTTATGAATATTAGCAGTATAACAGGCCATAAGTACAAGGTACAAAACAATAAATAGTATGTTCGATACACATGACTACAGTGTGACTGCTATTGCCCATCCCAGTCCTGAGAGTTCAACAGAAAATGTGTTGCAAAATATGTTAATGTTTTGAGTGTTCAGGTTTATGCCCATTTCCCTCCTCTTCCAAAGTATTTCTGGGAATCTGGCTCAACATATTTTAGGTGTTCTTCTTCATAATAAAAGAGAAAAGAGAGGGAAAGTTTTGTTCTATTATGTTGAAAGAAGCAACCCCCTAAACACACTCAAGTAAAAGTAAATCCATTGAAATAAATGCTAATTTATTTCATGAAAAATATCTTTCAGGGAGCCAAATGGCAGTGGACAAGAAGACAGACTGCTAGATTTCAAAGAATTCATTTCCAATAAATAAATGAATACCATTAGAACAAATTCATATTTTCTGGTTATATTTTCATATTCTAGATTGTGAACTTGATATGGGATGGTGGAGAGGAAGGAATATAATGGCAGGTTTTTCACTATATAGGTTGTATTAATTGTCTTCATTAACATTTGCATATTAAAAACTAAAAACACACATTGAACTTGGACGGTTAGAACAGATAAACCCCCTAAAAGGAATACCAACAAGTTGTAATTTATCTTGGATGTAAATTGGAACAGAACTTCTAATATAATTTATTCCAACTGCTCACATGTCTATTTCTAAGCCATGTACTTCTAAGATGTCTTTAAAAAGCCCTTTGATTCAAAGGGTCCTCAACATTTTATATCACTTAAGTTTCTCAGGAAACTTTGTCTTTCATTTTGTCTGCCAAATCACACATTCAGTTTAATAATAGCAACATGTATGTAAAATAAAAACAATAAAATGCAGTGTAATTACAATATATGTGTTCACACAATGTTTAAAGAACAACCGGCTGTATACTTTTGAGTCAAGACATTTTTCAGTGCTGGCTTGCAACTATTAGCTTTCACTTTTTCTTTTTCTTTCTTGTTGGGGAGAGAACAAAAGGGCTATTATGCAATACACCTAACCTTGCCAAGTCTCTTGATCATTGACAAGGAAGCGCTTGAAAAAGAAGACAGAAGAGGATCTGGAGAGAGAGAGAAAAAAAAGGAAAGAAGGAAAACTATTTTTTGAAAGTTTTCCCTCTGTCCACCTGCTCAGTGAATATACGTAATATTCTGAAAGAATCCTCTTGGAATTTCTTAACTTTCCATTGCTTAGCGCTTCCCCGTTTGGAGAGGCAAACGGGAACCGAAGTCAGGTTGGCAGAAAAAGATGGATGACAACCACCAGCAGGCACGTACATTCCGCCTCCCCTTCGCCAAGGTGGGAATGCAGGCTCTGCTCCATCTCGCCTCCCGAAAGAACGCGATCCTCACCCCCCACACCTCCTGGGCCCCTGGGAGAAAAACTTTCTTCTGCTGAAAGAAGCGTTTCATCCTCCCTCTCCCCCCGCCGCGCTTCCCCCTCGCGGGCCGAGTTAATTGATACCCGGAGTCCATAGTCCCAGCGCCACGCCACCCGCCTCCCCTGCTCGGCAGCGGCAACTGCTCCTTCGGCAGCTCCCTGGGCCGAGGCGGGGCGGAAAGTTGCAGCTTAGCGAGGGAGGCCCAGCGCAACGCGAGGTCTCGCTTCGCAGCGCGCTTCTCCCTTACCTTGTGCCTGAATTCCCTGGCCACCTTCCGCTCCATGGCCGAGCCGACGGCGACCTTCTCTTAGCTTTTCCTCCGCCGAGCGCGCACTCTGCGGATGCGCTTTTCTCCTGGACCTGGACACAGGTTAGGCGCCGGACTTTGAGCCGACGCTAGAGGGCGCAACTCAGCTCCGCGTGGCGGGCCGGCGGACAGGCAGGCGGGTTGTCCGGGCCAAACCAAGGCGAGGCAAGGCAGGCCCTTCCCTGTTTGCATCTCCGACCTTCACATTTTATTTTCAAACCTTTTAATTTCAGTGAATATAGGTCAACTACTATATAGCATTTTACACGTCAACAGTGCCGCCAGTCCTAAACCAAATAAATATACTTTTCATGCATGTATTCATAACAATACAGCAGAAGTGATCTGAGCAAAATTATATACAATTGATATTTTAAATTCTCACAGATTTCAATGCAAGACACTATTTAATTCTTTAATTTAGAATCTAAATAAAATGTTTGGAAAATTCTAGGCTAAAGTCAGGTTTCACAGGGACTTTAGCCCAGAATTTTCCAAGCATTTTTATAGGGGTGATACCTTCTAAATAAAATCTGCTTTCTTGATTTCAGCTTAGCCACCTCAAAAGCTGCACTTGGAAGAGAAGGTCCGTATCCCAGTAAATGTATAGACAAACATAAGGGATTATTTTTTCCACCCCTAGAGTTTCAGAATTTCAGTAATTGATAGACACTTTAGATACATGCAGATGTAGTGGGAATACAGAATTACTATTCTCAATACAAATGCATCTTCTTCTGTAGAAAAATGATCTGCCCTACTACAAATAACTTTTCCAAGTTATTTCACCTGGAAGTGAATCAGCTCTATTTCATCAGCTTCTGAGCATTTCTTTTTCTCCCAGAATGCATTATCAAGCTACAATCCCTATCTTTACCTCCTCTGCCACTACCAGTTTAGGGAAAGTTTTCCAGGCGCATCCTCCAATTCCACTTGCTCCTCTACCTTCCTTCCCCATTCCTTCTCTCAAATTCAGAGGTGCCATTTTTCTCAGGATTCTTTGACTTGAACTTGTTCATGGTCTTCCTTCCTTTGTTCTATGACTGTACATAAACACAGCATTCTCCTTGCTCCAAGTTGCAGCTTTGACATGAACCCTTGGGTTCTGTGGGAAAACATGTATTTTCCATCTGTGGCACTTAAGTATAGGTTGGCTCTAACTTTTTTCAACAACTGGGAATGTTCCTTGTGTGGAAGTCATACTGCCAGCCAAAAGTGGGCAAGATTTCCCCCCTCTTCCCAGGCTCTCAGTACCAGCTTCCAGGGCATTCCCCAGCCCTCTAGAGCAGATCTGGGGAAAAGGGTACAGGAGATGGTGGAGTTCAACACATATTGCCATCTCTTCTATTCTGCTAGTGGGATCCCTACATTGATCATAAGCCCCCCTGTGAATGGAAGAACCTTTTTATCTTGCGAAGGAAGACCCTACACCCAACCCATTGACTTGTCCTGTGAAGATGATAAAGGAAACAGCCATGCAGTTTTATCTTCTAAAAAGACATCAAGGTGGTATACAGCACATATATAGTGGTTGCAATCCAGTTCAAAAGCCCACACATTTACAGAACCCAATGCAATCATACCGATGCGTTAGTAAAACTGTGCATAGAAATGAGATAATATCTCAGTTCTTATTACAGAGAAGTAGTCTTTCCATTCAAACATATTTTTCTCCAGCCAGCAGATCAGTTGTAGGAAAATGCATTTTCTCCCTAGATGGTACTTTAATTGCAGGAAAAAACTGTTTTCCTATCAGTCAGTCCACAGCATATTGCCAGGAAGATGTGACACTGCTCCAGAAAGTGCTAGTGAGTGGCTGCTGATGAATTGGCTAGTGCCCTTCTGCATTCAGCCTGAGAAGTTAGATTATACACAGAATAAATGTTGATCAACAAGAAGCTTTCTATGTTTCTGTCATGTTCCTACTAAGGAGCAATTGTTACATCTTCTTATATGCTGACGTGTGAATGGGAACCCACTCTTTTCTGTAATTGTGATTTTCCCCTTGATACTTGCAGGAAGACAGAGCTCTTGGTGAAGATGTCATTGCTGTGTCATCATTTTTGCTGAAACAACTTGTTACAGCTAGAAATACAATACAAGAGAACTAATGACAAAGAGTGGAATGAGAACTTTTTAATTAGTTACTGTTAACAGACTTCCTAAAGCAGTAGGAAAAGAGACTCTTTTCATCTGAGACAATTTCTCACCTGGCACTGACAGCGTTTAAAGCTTCTGTTACGAGATAGCTGAAGGTTGAAGTAAGGGAGAGAGAGGGATGTGGGAAAGTATAGCATAGCAAATGGCAGAAATCGTGGAAGGAAAGAAGGAAAGAAGTTTCAAGAGAGAGTGAGACACACACATGGAGCAAGGAATGCTAGAAATAAAAGACAATTAGAAAGCAAAAGAGAAGCCGAAGGTACAATGGGGAATTAGTTAGAAATGTTTGGCTAGATAAGAGGAAGTAAGAACAGAAAACTTTGCGGATTATAGTTTTTACTCCTGAACCTTTGTGAACTGCATAAAATGTAAATAAAATGAAAAGGAGACTTCTGTCAGACTACTAAAATTAATGTTTCCAAAGCTTTGCAGATTTGGAAGGTTTCCCAACTCAAACTACTAAACTTCAATCAGTTTTCAATATATGGATAACTACAGCACAAAGTAGGATATAGCTGCCTCTCCAGAAGGCAAGTTTTAACATTCTGTATAGTTTTGAAAAATGAGGCAGTTATATATTTATCCCACTGAAGAGTCACATATGTATAATCCTATACATATCTACACAGAAGTCCCTTTGAGTACGGTAAGAATAAGGACTCCATCTAATTTTCTCTCAGACTAAGAACAACAATTTACACTAATTTGTTCAGAAGGAAAAGTCATTGCTTTTGTTGGCAGACAATATCCAGCTCTGGTGCAGTATATCTATCTGGAAATATAGAAAACAGACTATTTTGTAGGCTAGTTAAAATGGGCAGCAGACCAAGTATATAAAGTAGATATACTTTTTGTTGCATTACAATTCCTGTGGAACACAAGGAAGTCTGAATTGGTTCTGCTGACCATGGCTTACATTACCAAGTTCCAGTTTTCAGTCCTGGGGGGAAAAATGCAATGGCACCTGGAGAGCATTTTGGTGGGGTGGGAGGCATTAGGATTCTTTGGATTCCCACATCTGAGGTCAGAAACCAAGCTTTAACCTCAGGGCTTGGGAGCTCTGCTTGGATCCCCCTTCCTCTTCTCCAACCAGTGTGGAAGGAATTGTGCCAGCTGCTTTTCCAAGGTTAGAATGGTGACATCAGAGAGGAGGTAAAGGGGGCATTCCAGGGATGGGCAGGGGAGGAGACTGGGGCCTCCGAGAGTCAGGGTATTCTAGTGGTTTTCCAACCTCCTTCTCCCCCCGCCCCACCATCTAAAATGCTTCAGCTAGATGGCCAAAAATTATGCTCTAGCTAATACGCAGAGCAGGGGAAAACAGAAGCGGAGATTTATCTCCTTGTCTTTCCCTGCTTTCCATTGTAGTGTATCAGCTTTGAGTTTAGACAGCATTCTGGGGAATGCTTGGAGTTACAGGGCATTTTGTCTATTTAAATATGCATAGGATATGCCTTTAGATCATTTTCATACATAACACTAAAAATACATTTGCACATCTCTCACAGATCATTCATATCCCTGTTGTTATTAATACAGAATAGAAAGAGAGTTGTCATTTTGAACTATTTTTTGTATTAAATGGGGCTTGCTGAAATCAGTTTGCAATGTTAATGTATGCTCATTAAGTCAACATGTTAAACATCCAGAAGAACAAGATGTTACTCCCTTCCATTCAACTGAAACAGCAGCTGAGTCTTGATTCAAAACTAATAATGGGACATCATTGTCTGTTGCACAGAAGGTGCCCTCCCCCATCTCAGGCTAGTTTAGGGGTTGCAGGAAAGGTGCATGGCATACAACTCTCTTCAACATCTCGCTGCCACATGTCAGCATCTGCTGCACTAAGAGACCCTTCACTTTCTCTTATAGCAAGGTCAGGCTTGTTACTCATGTTAACACCATTGCTAATGTAACAAGGTTCTCTCAAAATAAATTTCCTTGTCAATGTAAGTTGCATATCAGCATTATAAATGTGGGTAATTAATAAAGGGCACTTTTAGGGCTGTGATCTCCTACACAATCACCTGGAAGAAAGTCTCATTTAACTCAGTAGGACTAGTGTGTAAGTACATGGAACTGCACTTCAAAATAACTTCGTTTTCCCATTCTTCTGAATCACAAATGCATTCCGCATAATATTCATATGTGGCACAATAATTCAGGAGGGACTCAAGGGCACATAATCAGAAATAAGTCCTACTGTGTTCAGTGATGCTTTAATTTTGACTACAACCCAGTGCACATTCACTTCTGAGTAGGTCCAACTGAACTCAATTCAGACAGCACAATTACCTACACTCAAAGACTGAATATGGGTTGTTGTTGAACCACAGGTCATCATGCTGTCTGAACCCAGCTCTGCTAGTGACCCAACTCTGTTTAACCAGACAGCCGATGAAAAGAATCCATAGTCTATTGCTGGATTGTGAGTTGCTCACCATGATCTCAGCTGAGTTCAGATAACATGACAGCCCATAGTTCAACAGCAACCCATGGTTCAACGGCAACTCACATTCAACCCCGTCAGCAGGATCTCCTTCAAATGTTCATAGGCTGGGGTTAGTATCCATTGCCCACTTCCCTATGCTGAAGCTCAACAGAGAATTCTCCTTCTGAGCAAACCGCGCAGTGATGCAGCAGCGCACCTCCTATCAAGCCCTTACTGATGATAAAGAGAAACCATAAAGCAAGCAAGCAAGCAGAGAAACCCGCAAGGAGGATACGAATCCCGACTTGGCCGTTTGGCACTTTCCCACTTTTGGATAAGCCGAAGAAACAGCCCCGAGCAGCCCTTCCAGCGCCGGCCGGTCTCGTCCGAGTTGCTTTCCCGAGGCGCCTCCGGCATGGGCGGGGGGGGCGCCTCCTGAGGGCGGGGGGCTAGATTATGCTAATCACGGGAGGCGTCCCCAGCGCCGAAGCGGCGGGCTGCCGCCGCCGATGCCGTGGCCGCCGCGAGGAAAGAGGAAAGTTTTCTACCCCAGCGAGGCAGCCACCCTGTGGGCGCAGCCTGTGCCTCCCCTGGCCTGCAGGGCCGCGCTGCCTGGGCGCCGCTGAGGGAGCAGGCGCCTTCCCGCGCGCCTCGGCGCCCGCCGCTCGCTACGCGCAGATGGAGCCGCGCTCCAGGCGCTCCCCGATGCTTCTGTGCTTGTGGATCCCTTACGGTGCGTTCCCGAAAGCGCGCGCTCTCCGTGAGTCTGGGCGCGCGCGCGGGGTGGAGGTGGTAGCTCCTTTCTCCTCGCTTCAGGCGCGTGGAGCGGGGCGAGGAAACGCCAGGCGGATTTCGGGTACATGTAAGATTGGCTGCGAGGAAGGGCGTCGCGCCTTCCACCTGGCTCAGCCCGGCTCCTCTGTTTTGTAGCCCTGCTCTCGTGGAGCGCGGCGGCGCAGCGGCCTCCAAGCGCGGCTCCTGACCAGGCAAGGTAAGGATAGTGCGTTGGTGGGTTCGATGGGTCGCCCAGTTGCTCTTCGCGAGGCTGCTGCCCTTGCAAAGCCGTGGCTTGTTAACTATCAACAATCTATGAAGCAAACAGGCTGTGAACTAGGTTGATCAGCATGTTTAAGAAATTCATCTGGGTTCCGACAACACAAGAACCCATTTTTCAACAGCACCCCACGGTTCAGTGATAAACTGTACAGTGCCCCGTGTTGCTCATGCATACACCCACACCATGGAGGCCCTGTGGCAGAAAAAGCGGCACTTGCTGAAAATCTGCCTTCAGTGCATTGACTCTTAAAAGTACAGGACTTTAGAGTCTGTTCCAAACAATTTTACCAACCTGTATCTATTGGCATGCCAGGTATCATTGGACTTTTCCTCTCCAAACACGCATAGAATTGCACTGTGAGGCATCAGATGGGCAAAAAGCAACATTTGCCTCTGGAGCCATGTTAGCCCACTCTAACAAAAACAACAAAGTGTTGTGTTCACCTTGAAAGACTGATTGTTGCATGTAATATCATGATCTCTTTGGCTGAATGCACTTGCTTACCCAGGAATAAGTTCCATTCTAGCTCAATGGACTTACCTCTGGAAAGGCATCTAGGTTGTAAATCACCTAATGAGGTGACTGTAGTTCATGGATTCCTAGTCTTTAAGGTGACACAAGGCTGCTATTTTCAAGCAAAATCTTCACATGTAAATGTGTGTGTTTTCAGGACTCAGGAAAACAAACTTTGAAGTGTTTTAAAGTGCAATCAGTGTGGCACAGTAGTCACACCCACAGAAGTTTGGCAACTTTGCATTTGATCCTATGCATGTCCACTCAGAAGTCTCTTGTCATTAGGTGTGTATAGGAAAGCAACCTTTATTTTATGGGAAGTTTAATAGATTTAATAATGCAAAAGTAGATAAACTAGGCTTGCTTACATTCCACCCCTTGAAACTGATTTTTTCCTTTGCTAAATATTTGAGGGTTTGGAATTCTTTCTTTTTTTTTTTGCTTATGGAAAAGGCATGGAAATATACATCTGTGGGCACATATGTAAATAAATGGAAACCTTTTTCTACAAAAGGCATCTCAATTTATTTCCCACACTGAGTACGAATGGGTTTGGTAACTTGAAGGATGGAGATCTGGTACTACAGAGAATGGGGAATGCCTCTGCATGGATACCAAGCTACATCAGCACCTCTGCCAAAATTCCTTTAAATGCACTAGATGTTCAACATCTTCTATTAATGCATATTAAGATCTTTAATTTCTTTGAAAGTAAGTATCCTTGAAAATGATACAGTTGAGGTAAACAGAATTTGTAAAAAGTGGCATGAAAATAAGGAAGAAACTTGTATGTTGTCCATCAGGGGCTAGCAATCTGATTGAGACTTCACATATTGCCTGCAACATCAGGACTCAGAGGAAACCCTTACATCCACTTTGTCTGGTATTCACACATAAGAAAACGCACAACTCAGCCAGTGGAGGCCTCAGACTGACTAGAGGTGCGGCTTCCGTGAGTTCTGCATGAGTAAGAAAGTTGCATATTACCTCTGCTAAACAAATATAGCCTTGTTCTTCTGTTCCCTAGGAATGGCAGCAGTGGAGTACCTCAGAAAGGGGATCCTAGTACTCTGGGAGAGCAGGTAAAGCAAGGGCACCACTCACGGATGGGAGTCAATTTTGTTTGTTTAAAAGGTTGGATGAACTAATTTAATCATCTATTTACCATTGTGTGTGTGTCTTCTAGCTGCTGTGATTATCGTTTCTCAGTTATTTAATATTGGGTTGCCAGTGGCTGACTGGAGTATATATTTCTGATCACTGTGTATTTCTAGCAGTGTTAGAAAATGACTTTGCTTATAGGTGACTTCAGAGGATTATAATGCAGGCTTTTTGTTAGTAAACTATGTTTGCCTTGAGAACATGATGCCTTTGCTCTTTTACAGGAATATGCTGGAATACTCAGGTTTAAGTAATATGTTTTCCCTGTGTACCTATTATAATTGAAGAAGTGTATTCAGACTGTTTTGTGAATGCCCCGTGCTAATGATTCAGGCTGATGAGTTCTTGGCTACTGTTGTGATCTAAGTCAGGAGAAATTTACTACCTCAGTCACTCCAAAAGTGTCTGATTACTAGAGAAGTTTGTGTGCTAGCTCACCTCTTTCAGTTGAGTATGGAATCTGCAACTAACCAGTGTTAGCAGTGGGATTGGGGGGTACAGAAAAACATTGATATCAAATGTGCAACTATATTTGAATAGATGTTTTCTTTCACATTCTTGGATTTCTTTAATTTTTAAAATCATTATTTTATAATAGAGTTCTTGGCATTTTATTTGGCTCTAGTATTTTTATAAAACAAATAACAATATTGTAAGCATCATTATAATGACTTTTTGGTAAAATTAGGTATGAATCTTTTGTTTTTAAGCATGCATCTCTTGGTGCTTTTCTAGAAGTGTTTAAAAATTCTATATAGTTGGTTATTTATTTGCTACTTTTCTATTCCATGTAATAAATGTTCTCTGGTTCAGTAATAACTGGATGATGAAAACTGCATAAGGCAAGATGTCAATATCACATTATTTATAATAGTATAAAAGAAAACCAAACAAAATAAAGTACAGGAATAAATTATAAGAAATGAGTACTATGTTAACATTATATTGCATTGTAAATAAGATCTCTAAAATAATCTAACAAATCAAATACTGTGAACAGTCTTGTGGCACCTTAAATACTGTCAATTTATTCTGACATGATTTTTTCATGGACATTCTCCATTTGATCAGATACAAGAAGCATAAAGCTTCGTTGGCAGATCTGGCATGCATCTGATGAAGTGGGCAGTGACTGCCGGAGCTTATTCTGGCATAAATGTGCTAGTCTTTCAGAAGTCAGAATCATTATAGCTTTTGCTGCAGCTGACTAACCCACCTGCCCCTATGGAAATGAAATGCCTTCATTTAAATCATAGTTTTTCATTCAGGAAAACTAGTTTATGCAACATTTTGGCCTGACTCAGGAGCACAGGCTAAAGGAGAAGCAATTGTCACTGTTGAGATCCTTCACACTAGTTCTTAAAATATTTGATTTGTAAAGTTACCTTTTGCTCTGTGGAAGCTGAGTATTTATCAAATCAAACTAGTTCATTTTTTGTAATATTTAATAAAAGTACATTCAAGCATTTGGGTAGTATAAAATCAATGCTTTTTGCCCTTGATTTATATTTTTAAGCTAAATAATAGAACTGTATCAGCAGCCATATGTGGCAGAAGTATTTTTCCTTTCATGCTCTGTATTGTTCTTAATTTCTGAAGGGAAAGGGTGGGGGGAAGAATCCCAAAAGGCTCTTCACTCTCAGCTCTGTAAAGGCTAATTAGAGTCCCTTAAGTCAATTAGATATTGTCTTTTCTTTCTCGTCACTCTTTCTTTCTGGGAATGTTCAGCAGAGACAGAAAAAGTCTGTACAACCACAAACAGGTAATTAAATCAACTGCTGATAAGACCAAAGGTTTGCAGTTATGAAAGGAAACCAGGAAATAGAAAGATCTTCTTTGGCTGCCAACTTAGCTTATTGCATCTAAATCACTGAACACCTGTCACTTCAAAATACAAATTTGGCAGATATAAACAGAACATTCTGAACATTTCACTAATTTGTATGGTATTAGTGGCAGTGAAAGAATACTAATACTAGTAATAATAGCAGAGCATTCCTTTATACCAGCTATGATGAGGGAGATAGGGCAAAAAGTTGCTTGGGAGAGAAGAGATAAAAGCACAGTTTGGAAAACTCTGAAGTAATGGGAATGCAGCAGATGTGCTCTCACCAAAGTCCATCCATCTAGAGCTAAGCCATCAACAATGTGCACAGGTTATCCACATGCAGAGGAGCCAATGAATTCAGGCCAGTGGAGTACAGGTTATCTTCCTATATCAGAGCAGGTGCACCATGCTGCCATAGTCCCAGACAGCAACCATCCCACCAGTTCCAGTCCTGAGATAGCCCTACAAGCAGGGGTTTGGGTCCCTGGGCCCTATTGGGGTATGGGAGGGATCCATACCACCAACTCCTTGCAATGAAGAAACAGTGGATGAGGCAAGATCATAGCTGAACAGCACCTGGCAGGAGGAGCCGAGCCCTGGAGAAGAGAGAGGGGGCATTTTTCAGGCTTGGAAATCTGGGGTGTCTGGTCAAAGCTGTACTCTTGTTTCTATGAGGAACACAGTGCAGCTCATGTCTGAAAATACTTATGAAATGAAAATATTTATAAAATGAACTCACCTGCATCTGCACACGTATTACCCAGTCAGAAAGAGAGCACCCTTTTGACCACTGATCTCCTGGCCTAGGCTCAACATAGGCTCAGATAGTGCATGTACTCATGTTGCTAAATTAAGACTTTTACCTTATGAGAGATCTGTGCTCCTCTGTGTTAGCTTTGCAGCAGAGTTCCTTCTGTACAGGTAGGAAGGAGCACAGCTGGTATGATGGACAAGCACTGTATTAATCAGGGAAAATGATGCTAGGGACAAAGGGAGCCAGAACTGCTGGCAAGAGTTTTTTTTTTGTTGCTACTCATGACTGATAGAGGAGTACTGATACTTGCATACTAATATATAAATTGTGGCTTTGTAATTAGCAAACAAAACTTCCGACATTCTTATATCACCTCTGAACCTGTGGCAAAGTTTTGTGCCATAAATCCTGAATTTTGTGCCACCACCAAGAGTGTGACACTGGCATGCCATTAGGAATGGACCCTTGGTATGAACAATCATGGCTGTTCTTTTGTTCTTAGGCCTGTCATTCCATGCAATGGGGAAGGCAAAAAAATCCACATTCTCATGTCACCAAGCTTTAAAGTGGGTTGTAACTCAGGAAAGCTCATGCTAATTTATTAAAATATCTAAACAAATAAGTTATTTTAAAAGATAAAACTGTCCTCTTATTTACAATGAAGAAAGCCCAAGTTGCAGCAGAAACTTTAGGATTTGTGTCACAAAATAGCAAAAAACCTTGACACACATTTGGACAAAAAAAAAAAAAAAGGTTTTGTCTGTGGTTTGATACATTTGCTACATCTTTTGTGAGTGGTGGCAAAATTTCAAATATCAGTGGCACAAAGTAATGCAATACTAGCATGAAAATTTGGCAAAGGATTATAGGTGAAATGTCCTCACCTAAGGGTATATTATTTTCATGCTTTTGCTAGCAACCAGGGTGAATTTGATGAAATCACTAGACAGTAAGACTGGATTTAAATGCTGATTTTCTAGATAATTTGTATGCAAGCCTACCTCACCTGCAGCTAGACGAATTTCATTAAAATATTCTTAAACTGGTTCTCTTGTACAGCCTGCTGCTTTCCCCCAGGGAAAGAATACTATAATAAACCTCAAGCTATATACAAAAAAGACCCAAAGACTTGTGGAGTATTCTGCTGAAAAGGATTCAGTTTCATTTTTACTGCTTGCCCCACCTCCTCACACTTAGCTTCTTCTGCAGATCTATTCCACTCCCAACAGTCTTTTGTTCATTGAATATTTGGAAACTTAGCACTTAAGAGGTAAGGGATCGACTCTGTGTGGATTGTTTTGCAAAGGAACAATGGGATTAAGGTTTTTTCTCAACCCTGTATGTTCATTTTATAACATTTTTGCTGTGAAGAAGAGGCACGTAATCTCTGCAGACACAAACTCACAGTTTTGAGAACTGTAAAACCAAGCATCCATGATAACAGGTTCTACAGAGAAAAATTGCCCAATAATCTTACAGAAATGTCTGAGAAAACATGACATTGTGAATGGATTAATTGAATTTATTTGCCAAAAAAATTAAACATTGATGGATATACAGCCTCATGTTACATGATTAAAAACTAATCTTTATTTCATGATGACTAACCTTTGGATTATAATGGATGTTAAATACAAAACTATCTTTAGGTAGATTTGTTTCTTTAGGTAGAAAACATTTTTTAGTTTGTCCTGTTCCATGCATGGCAACAGCACTCCTGAGTATTTGATTGGAGTGGTATACTTGACCTCTGCCAACATAGATTTTACCTACATGTGCAGTGAATGCCTTCCTCGTGTGTCACATTTCCAGTGGCTGTAGAGAAAAAAACAACATGGATGACTCATAGCTTTTACGTTCTTTACAATGCCTGGAAACAAGATTATGTGATCAAGTAGTGCCATTTACAAAGACAATTTGATACCTATTTTATTTATTTGTTCATTAAATTTATAAATTATACCATCCCTTTGCTAGGCACATTGGACCAGTTTTTTTCAAATGCTTGGGGGATGCTGTGATTTGAAGTCCAATACATCTGAGGGGCAGCAGGTTGGGGAAGGCTGCCCTAGCCATCTCTCTCTCTCCCTCCCTCCCTCTCTCTCTCTCGCACGCACACAAATGAAAACACAATAGCATAAAAATAAGTAACACAGGAGTAAAAATAACATCATCCAGTAATTTTAAAGGGAACCTAATAATAATTCCAAAAGAAATAACATATGTATAAAATAAAATTTTATTTTATTGTAATGGCTTTTTCTAAGTGATGCCCAGCCTAGCGTATGGAGAAATGACTTAGTCGCTATTCAAAGGTACAAGTAAAAACACACAAATCTTTTGAAGGAAAGCTTGGCCAAAAGCACTTGGACAATTAAATACTTTTCACATGAGCTAGCAAGGAAGTTCATACTTCTTAACAGGGACATTACATCGTCCTCTTATAAACACACACACTCACAATGACATTTAATAGTGTGTGTGTGTGTGTGATAGAGCCTCAAAATCCGTTCCCATCATGGGGCCAGAGGTCATCAGTACTTCACTCACTGCTAAGTCTTTACCACCATCCTTCCTCAAGCAAGATATACTGGTACAAAGACAGCTCTGCCTCATGATGTTACACTTTATAGTGGGACACCTTTCAGACAGGCTAAGGTTTTATCCTCATTAGTGTCACTTGCAGAGGTTTAAGAGCGTTATCCAGTTTTGTTCTGCATTCTGCCTGAACCAGTAACCCAACAACATGCAGTTGCCTGACTCTGAAACCTTAAAAAGCACCCATTACACTGATACTTGCGACTGTTTGGAACCATCACTTGATAGGAATATGGCTGCGACATTTCTCTGTAACAGCAGCACAGAGCCAGCCTGCATTAGAATGTACCCATACCAAATCTCCTCTCCATAAGGCTTTGATCATAAAAAATGTTTTTATCTATTTGGAATTTTCTGAATTTCATTACATAAATCAGTAAATATCTTAGGATAGGAAGCTAGTTGTTCCTGGAAGCTTCTAAGAGTCCTGTCCATTAGTGGTAGGGCATTCTAGCATTATGATAGTCTAGCAATGCTGAATGTGGATCAAGCATCTTCTGCCATCTTAATAGGCTGTTAAATTGTTTGGATTGTTCTTTCATATGAAATGGAACCATTCCATTGAATTGGAGATACCCTGAGCTAATGAAAGCTCCTTATCATGAACAATGCATTGAGTCTTGAATGGCAAAGGGCATATTATCATGTAGAATTATTTTGGAAATTCCATGACCAACAATGACAGCTCTAAGTTGAAAAATCACAGTTGATGAGGTCTTTTCAGACAGACTGCATCTAGATACTCTGAAAAATAATCAGCTGCATGAAGGAATGGGGAAAAACCATATTAAAAAATAACAATACTAACCTCTCCAATTGTTAAAACATATGATCTGGCCTGGGCAACTTCTTCTTCCTTCTCTTTCTCCTCCTATATTTTTATTTTATACTGATAATTTTAATTTTGTATTTGTAAATCAATGTATTTTTTGTATTTTTATATTTAATGGTAATTTATTATGTGCTATTGTATTTCAATGTATTTTATCATGTTGTA
>NW_025335468.1:11358227-11448912 GCF_004798865.1 Varanus komodoensis | reverse complement strand
ATAATAATAATAATAATAATAATAATAATAATAATAATAATAATAATAATTCAGGGATATCATGTGATTTAAATGGCTCCTTTTGGTACTTGAAACAAGTTAAGCATAAAGACAACAATTTCCATGCACCTTTTCAATATCGTTAGACATACCTGGCTGGTATAGTGGTACCTCAGTTCACGAATGCCTCAGTTCACAACCAAATTTGGTTGCAAACAGAAATTTTGGCAAAATTTTGCCTCAGTTCACGAACTCCGCATTGGGTGACAACCACGATTGTGGCCATCTTCCCCGCACGAACACTCCAAACAATAACCTTCTCCCCACCCACCACAAGTGGGAGCCATGAGGGTGTGCTCACCTCGGTTGAGGCCTTCCCAGCTCCTCACCACCGCCCTGTTTCTGAGCTGAAGGAAGGTCCCCTTGCAGGCGCTCGCCTGGCTCCGGGAGGGGAAGCAGGAGCGGGAGGCCGGAGAGGCGTGTGTGGGGTGGCTCCCCTGGCCAGGGGAGGGCCGTGAGGAGGGAGGTAAGGGCTGCTTTCTGCGGGCCGAGGGGAGGTAAGGGACGGGGCCGTGGCTGGCCGAGCTGGGTACATTGGTGGTGGTGGCTTGCCCTGAGAAGGCTGCGGCAGAGGTGCGGGAGCTGTGGCCCCGCTCCCGCTTTGCCTCGGCCTGTCCGCCCCCGGTATTTATTTATTTAAAACCTTTATGCCGTCCTTTATGTATAACATAAAGTTATGGTTCAGAATGGATTAACCTTATTTACATTGAACCTTATGGGGGAATTTGACTTGGTTCGTGACCAAAATTGGTTCGCGACCATGTTTGTAGGGGTCAGAATGGATTAACCTTATTTACATTGAACCTTATGGGGAAATTTGACTTGGTTCATGACCAATTTGGGTTGCGACCAGAATCATGAAATGAATTAAGTTCGTGAACTGAGGTACCACTGTATATCAGTTGTCTTGCCCTAACCTTAGTCCTCTGAATATCGTGAGAGTCATGAAGCTGAGAGAGCGTACTCTGCCTTTGAGACACAACAGTAAGCTGCCTTTTCTCCCCTTTCTGTGATCTGCTTTATTCAGGTCATGAGCCTTAAGACATTGGTGCAACTTCCCATTATTCTGTTTCAGGGGTCCTCAAACTTTTTCAACAGGGGGCCAGTTGAAAGGTGTTGGTGGTGGGCGCAGGCTGGTGATGAGGTGTGGGACGTGCACGCAGCGAGGCAGGGCAAGGCGGGCGGCGTGGTGAGGCGGGGATGGGCACGCTTGGCAAAGCAGTGGCTTGTTCGCTTGGAGAACGTTTTCTCTGAGTGAGTCCAAAATTATCTCCGTGCGACCAAGCTGCTGCCTCACTGTGCAGGGTTACGGCCCGTGGGCCGTAGTTTGAAAACCCATGTTCTATTATGTAACAAGACTGTTCACCCAGTCAGTAGGACTCATAACTCTGGATTTTATTGTTGCACTCTCCCTGAAGGCCAAAGTATCCTTTCATCTGTCAGGTATCGCAAAAGGTACCTTCCGGCACCCATGAAAGGTGCTGTTGCATCAATAGGAATATTGTAAGGACTTTCAAACTCACCAAACCTTCATAAACTTAAGCATATATAGTAAATAGCAGTTCCTGAATTTCATGTCTCTGTATGTTTCCAACCTGATAAACCAAGTTCAGAGTCTAACAGGGTGCCCTATCCAATAATGTGAGAGAGGAACTATCTGTTACATAGGACAAAAGTCTGGCTTCTCTTCCTGGATTGTGGCATTCAAGAACAATAGTCCCAAAGACTGTATGTGTCCCTCCATAACCCACAAGGGTTGCATCACTTTCAGTTAATACCTTCTGGCCCAATAATATATGAAATATGTTAAGTGGCAAAACATTTGTCTGAACTCATGTCCATTTCACTGCAAGTGAAATTATATCTGTATACCATCCTGCCATTTGGCTTACAACTAAACATGTAGTTTCATGAGGTAATTCCCTATAAAAAACTGTTTAAATCAAACTTGTGTATCTTTCTGTTCCAAAAAGAGTATGGTTCAAACAACATGTCACTACCGGGAGTGCACTATGTCCTAAATCATAGGAGCGTTTCCTATCCTTTTGGAGAAACTGTTAGCTTTAAAGAAATTTAAAACATCAAAGAAGAAAACAGAAAGTCCTAAGATCAGCTCATATTATTTTAAGTTTATTACGCAAACTAGACTGTGCAGGACATGGACAGGAAATGCCAGTAAACTAATTTGGTTTGATTACTCATTTTTAAAAGTTTATTGGACCTAAGTTGTGATTTCTGTTTAGGTCAGATTTGGCTTGCTAATAATCTGATCTTGGTGTCTGGGAACATTACAAATTAAATTAAGAATTATTTTATGGGTTGAACATTTTTTGAAATATGATGGAAAGAATGATGGCAAGCATGTACAGAATGATACAGCATGATATACTAGCACATCTTCTGAATGTCTGTTCAGTTATTATAAGCATGAATAGGTGCATAACACTGGAATAATTCATTTTTTTAATTAATGGTTTAATATTTCTTTCTGTCCAGCTCTCTGGAACATTAGTTTATGACTCTTCATCTACCACAGAATCATCTCCCAGGGAAAGAAGATTTCACAGCAGAGTTTGTGAATTGTCCAGTAAGCTCCCTATTATTTATATTTATTTACTTTTACATTACTCTCAAACTGAGACTTTTGTATAGGATGGGATAAAACTGCTTTGAAGAATAAACAAACAAACAAATACACTTTAGCTCCATTTGAAAAGTTGTACTCTTATTATGCAAAACAAAAGTAATATTTGCAGATGTTACAGTGCCCAGGACCCAGGAACTTCAACCTACCTGTAATTGAGGAAAGGACTTTCTAGAACCTAGGAATCTGTTCATTCACGGGTTTTTAAATGTTGGGTATCATACTTCAATTGTCACTTCCAGTGGGAAGATACGCTAGTGCATGAATATTACAAATACCAATCCAGATTCCAACTTGAAATGTTTGAATAGCCTTAAGTAATAGAGGCAAGCAACAACAGGTCAGAAATTGAAGTTGTAATTCTGTGGTAGCTGAACCTGTTCATACTCTTAGGTTTCACATGAAATGCCACTGTAATGTAAGTTCAAAATATCCTGCAATTATGAGAAAAAATAGTTGCATGAATCCAGGCTAATCTAGCCCTGTATGTGTACATGGGTAGAATTATGAAATGTTAGATTCTAGGGTTTTAAAATAACAACGGCAGTCCCAGTCCTACAAAATTAAAATGGCAATAGATGTGAAGTGCAAGTTAAGGCTTACAAAAACCAGACTTGCTTACTTGCATCTGAAATACTTTTTCCCTCCAAAACAGAATAAAAAATTCTTAACATTGATGGATCTGGGAGGGGACCATTCTCTCTTCCTCTGTAGGCCCTTTTGCATTTTCAGGATCTGTCCTGGAGGGCTGGAAGCCCTGGGAGAAACTTAGAGGGGGTGAGGGAGAGAGAGTAGATGGTCACAAAAGTGCTGCTGTGTGGACAGACTTCTGCTCATGCAGTGCTGTGGCTCACTAGGTCCAACCATAGTATTTCTATTAAAATTCTCCAGAGCTGGCTTCATCAACTGGGCACCTGTAGAAGCAGGTGTTGGCCAAAAGCAGTACTTAAAAAATCAATAAAATGAATGTTTATAACTGGAGATTAGATGGGAAAGATCCTTTGAAAGTCAGTTGGCTATGCATTACCGTTCTCTAAGTCTCTAAGTCTGCTGGCATATCCCTTGCCAGCTAGTTAATGATAGATGCCAGAAATTGAAAAATGCAGCTAATGAATGTTCTTGTTTCAGCTTATTAGCAAGTTATTAACCTATATTCAATCACTGGCTGATATTATTTAGCAAAATTGCAATTAATGGAAACAGAACTTTCTCAAGAACTCTTAGTAAGAACTCAGATCCTACTCATCTTTGTGACCTAATTTGGACAATTAAACAACTCACTGTTTGCTGTGGCTTATTCTTGGATTAGCTTGTTACAACTCTAAGTGCTCTTGTTTGGAAGTCACAAAAACAACCACTAAGGCAGCATTCAAGGTTTGTTCCTCTTAACAGGAAGCAATTTAGGTGCTGCTCGGGCATGTGTCTCCCATGTACACATTAGTGTGTCCCCCATGTACATGGTGTGTCCCCCATGTACACATTAGTGTGTGTAACCAGTGACTCATTGGTTAATAGCCCATGTCTTGCTTCCAGATGAGTTTGTTATGTCAGAATAGAACTATTATCTCTCATCAGGGATAGTCTTAAAAAGCAGATTGATTGGCTAGCTAAATTATGTTAGAAGAAATGGTATAGAATTAATTTTAGCAACGCTAAATCAGTCGCACTTGGGAAGTTACTTCCTGTATTAAAATGGTCAATTTCTAATACTTCCATGCAGCAGGTTAAATGTTAGTTATCTAGGGGTGATTTTTGTAGCCAGTTCTTCATGGAACTCCTAGCAGGATGCTCTTGTTAAAGCAAGGCATATTTGAGGACCCATCTTTTGAAGTTCCTTTATACCAAGGGTGGACAACTGGACGTCCTGACTCTTCAAATGTGTTTGTTTAAGGTTGTTCTTTCTGTGTTATATGGTGCAGAGCTTTGGGACTTTAGTTGATCAATAGTTCAGGAACTGGAGAAGATGCAGAAGTATTTTCTAAAGAAAGTACTGGCTTTACCTGTTGGCACTCCTGCCTGCAGAAGTGAGTTGGTCTTCTATTTCAGCTAGATTCAAGTGTAGCATTACAGATTGTTATTGTTCATATTTCACAATTTCACTTTTCATGGATCTCCCTTAGATTCTCAAAGAAGAGTAACTCTAATAGAAACACTTGCTAAAGGTCTTAATTTTCACCTGAGATGTAGCTAACATCTGAGTTAAGGCATTTCATGTTGGGAAAAGACTTTCTGAAAACAGGTTAATTAGCCAGTCTTCTATATTGCATACATGTATCAAGTTAGATCATCATGAAAACCAATTATTTGGATTTTATTACTTTAGCTTCACAAGGGAATACTTTTACAGCTACTTAATATTTAATATTATGCCTTTAGCTTTCTTAGAAGGCTTTGATAAGAAAGTACCACTGGAAAAAAAGATGCCCAACAATCTGTGAAACAGAAATGGAATAGATTTGACAAAATCCATACTTACCTACTAGTTGGTAATGAAACAGATGCGTGACTTCTAATCAAAGAAGTGGATAATTGCAAATTCATTTTACATTTTAAAAAAACCATGCCTGGTTGCTTGTACTTAAACATGTCTTGCCAACAGTGCAGGGTTTTATCACAGATAAATCACTATTGAAATGTGCAATTACCTGACCAATGACTTTCATTTTACTCAGAGCAGTAAATCTCTCCTTGGTAGCTCCTGGATATGTATCAGATGAATACATGTATTATAATTATTTTTCTGACATGTTCCCTAGCAGTCCATCAGATTGAAAGGTGTGTTGTCTGAATTTGTGTATACCTGCAAATTGGTGGTCTTGCTCAATATCCCGTGGTGCTTTCCATTGACAAGTTGGAATTTGGACTCCAGACACTGCGCACCACTTGTCTAGATGGAGTTTTGCCTTGTCAGGATCCTTACATGCTCCTCTGTTCTCTCTTCGACAGCTGAAATGTAAACAGCAGTTGACCAGGCTAGACTACACATATTTGACAGCCATAAGAGCATAATTATGCACTTATGAAGTCCTGAATAGCAGCAGCAGCAGCAAACACATTGCTGCAGTTTTCTTGAACTGAAAAAGGGGTAGTGTTCCAAAGTGCCACTTGGACATTGGTGTGTAGCACTTGCTGGTGTTAGCAACAACACAATTGCAAAGAGCAGCAGGGGTTTTTGTCTGTCTTGCCAACAGCTCACTAGCTGGTTCTTGCAACCCAGTGAAATTGCTCTGCCAGGTTTGGATAGTGGGCTGAACCCTTAGAATGAGCTATGAATAGTCAGGGTGACTTGTTCCCAAAGAAGCCATCCTTTGGGAACCAGACTGGATTTAAGACAACACAATTTATTTATTTTATTATTATATTGACAATGACACACCATGGCTAGTTATCCACAATGGACATCATACTGTGCAAACCACGTTGTTATCTACTTTTACATGTTCATCCAATTTGATATACAGGTGAGTTGTAAGTAAGTTATTATGTACTCTTTTTGACTTCAGATTCATTGACATGCTTTAATGGGGGAGAATGTGTGCATTGGCAGTTGTGTGATTGTAGTCGATATAATGCAACTGGATCAAGATGTCAGTTAGGTGAGTATAAAATATACTTGTACGGTATACACTGTTAGTTGTGTGAACCAAGACTCAAAGCTAGGCTTATAGACCTACTCAAAGATTTATTTTCAGAACCGTAATCAATTGTAGTTTGAGACTCTTGAAGCGTATTCAGAAGTAGTAGACGTAAGCAGTTTCTGAATAACCAGAGGTGTTACGTTGCATAAACTTAGGAAAATATTCCTTCCTCCTTTAAAATGAATGCTTACTGACATCACTTGCTGCAGAATTAACATAGGTATAACCAAGAGATACTGCTTCTGAATTGAACTGTCTCTCCCCCACCCCCCTTTTTTTGCTGCAGTATACAATACAGGTGCAGAACGAGACAATATTTGCCGAACATGGGGACAATATCATTATGAAACTTTTGATGGTCTCTATTACTTTTTCTCTGGGAAATCAACATATGTTCTTGTCAGGCAGAATGAATTAGATGAACAGAGCTTCTCTATCCATGTAAGATAATTTTAAATTTTGTTTGAAATAAGTCTAATTCACAATTACTGTATTTCATACTTTAAAAAAAAAACGTTGTGAGATAGTGTAACATCATGCTTGGCTGGAATTTAGAGATACTCATGAATACAAGTAAAGTCTTCTGTGTGAATGAGAGTGAAGAGTGACATTTTTTCTTACCTGTAGTAATGTCTTATGCATCATGAAATGTGGCCATGAAGGGTTTCCTGAACTTTGGCAGTAGCTGTTTTGTGGCGAGAAGGTGGTTACAGTAGGAGAATGGCTAAAAGCTTGCCTTGTGTTCATGGTCTTCTCAACCTTGGCTCATGAAGATGTAGAAGATGACAGTCATGACATTGATATTCCACTTTGCGTGGTAGGGTAGACTGAGAATCAGCACCTGGCCCAAAGTCAGCCAGTGAACTCTATGAACCAGTAGAATTTTGTTCCTGGATTTCCCAGTCCAACACTCTAACCCACCATGCTGCTCTGTGGTTGTAAAGCATATGGATAAATATCCTGACAATCAAAATATTCCAAACTTCACCTATACATAATATGTCCTGACTTTATATGTGCTACCTAATTTGGTTACAAGGTAGAAAACAATTCAGCATAACAATTCAGATATAGAAACTGACCAAGCTACCCATTCATGAAAACTACAGTTTCAAAGTAATTTTTAGTCCTGTCTCCACAGCACTATGTGAAATGCTGAAAATATAATCAAAATACTTTTTGTTTTTTGACAGGTCCATAATGATCCAGAATGCAAGTCTTCTCCATATTCCTGTAAAAGATCTGTTAGTCTATACTTTTCTGGAGATGGAGAAATCAGATTAAGCAGTGAGGTCACTTACAAAGGAATTGGGTAAATTAAATGTATATATTCATTGTATGTGGAGTTGCCTTGTTATATTAGTATATATAGATGTGAATATACATATTAGTTTCTGAATACCTGCTGGCTATTTTGCTGCTGATGATAAATAAACAGAATGGACCAGACAAAGGACAAATGCACAAAGGAAATGCAAGCAGACAATAAAAGAAACACAGAAGGAGCTTGAGGAACATTTTGTTAACAACATCAAGGCCAACAATAAAGAATGCTTTACTTGTATTACAAGGAAGAAATCAACTAAAGAAGCAGTTGAGCCATTGGATAATAATGGAATTAAAGGTGCACTCAAGGAGAACAAGAAAATTGCAGAAAAGCTAAACGATATTTTTCCATCAATCTTCACAGCAGAGGATGCAGAACAGATAACTGTTCCTGAACTTACACATTCTATAAGGGATTTGGAGAAACTATGGCAGATAGTAGTGACAAAAGATGAAATTCTCAGCTTTATTGTCAAACTAAAAGTCAGTGAATCACCTTGCCCTGATGGAATTTACTCAAATACGAAATTGATGACATTCTTACCAAAATACTTAATACGTCCCTAAAATCAGCCTTTGTACCAGAGGATTGGAAAATGGCCAATTTAACACCAATTTTTAAAAGGGATCCAGAGAATTACAGGCAAATTAGCTTAAGATCTTTTCTGGGTAAATTGCTATAAAGCTCTATTGAAAAAGAATGTGTGTGGCTTCTACAAGAGGAAGTCCTGCCTCACTTACCTATTAGATTTTTCTGAGTGTCAATAAGCAAGTGGACAGAGGTGATCTGGTGCCTCTTGCTTACTTAGACTTCCAAAAGACTTTTGGCAAAGTCTCTTACTAAAGACTCTTGAGCAAATTTAGCAGGCATAGAATAAAAGAGGGGTTATCTTATGGATCACTAACTGGTGAAAGTACAAAAGACATGGATCTGTCCAAGCTGGAGCAAGCATACAGTTATGTATATTGGGGCAACAAACTGAAAACAACTTTAAGTTGATGCGATCTGAACTAGCAGTGACTGAGCAAGAAAGAGATCTTGGGTTGGTAGTGAACAGCTCAATGAAAATGTTCACCGAGTGTGCAGCTGCTGTGAAAAAGGCAAGCTTCATGTTAGGCATAATTAGGAAGAGGGTAGAAAGTAGAATTGCCAAGATCTTACTCCCCTCATACAAATATTTGGTATGACTACACCTGATTGCCTTACCTGAATAAGCAAGGACATTATTGAGTTGGAAATAATACAGAGGAGGGCAACACAAAAGATCAAGGGGCTGGAGCAACTCCCCTGTGGGACTGTTTAAAAAAAGGGGTGCATATGGGGAGACATAATAGAAATGTTTAAACTTATGCAGAGTGTAGAGGAAGCAGAGAGGGAGACATTTCTTTCTGTTTTCCATAACACTCAAACCCAGGGTCATCCCATGAAGCTGATTGGTGGGAGGTTTAGACAGATAAAAAGAAGTACTTCTTCACACAGTGTATAGTTGTGAATACACTGGAAGGGGGAGTGAATCTGTACGGTCGGAATTGGACAAAGTCATGGAGGAGGATGCTATCAGTGCCTACTAGCTTTGTTGTCTATGTGCTTCCCCCTTTACTGGAGGCAGCATGCCTGCATACACCAGTTGCTGAGCAGTTTGGGCAGGTGGAGGTACATGATTGAGGGACCATCAAGCTGGTTTGCCACTTTGTGAATGGAGTATTTGCAGTATCCATGCTGATCCAGCATGGATTTTCTTATATTCTTATGTTCTAATAATCCCTACAGACATACTGGGGGAGGAGGTAAAATAGTACTTACTAGCATTCCTATTTATCCTTTAGTTGTGGGTGAGGGAAGCATTCTTGGTTGTGGAGTAATTGAAAGATTGTTTTCCATATCAGAGATTTGGCTTGTTTTAGTGTTCCAGTAGGTGTTCTTACCATATTAAAATGTTCAGGTGCCGGGAATCATACATGAGAAGCTAAGTCCTAGGGTTTCTCAAGGGAACAAGTGGGCAGATCCAAAGCTGCCTCCCCTCTGTTTTCGCTCTTGTTCGCTCTTGGAACACCCCATTTTGGAGTCTCTTGTCCCACGAGAAATACTGTCAGTGGTAACTGTGCCCACAAAGGTCTCCATGGATATACTGGGTACTGCCAAAATGGACATGCTGGTGGATGGTCTTAGATAGCTGAATATAATAATTACTATTGTAAAATTTGAAAAAAAGATGTCAGTGAGCCATTCCTTAGTTGAAGACAGTTTTTGTTCTTTTGCTTCCCAGAATACCATTACCATACACCACAGGGAACTTGTACATCCAAAAGGTTGCTGGCTATGTCATTGTTAGACACCAGTATGCATTCTCTCTGGCTTGGGATGGTGCATCTGCTGTTTATATTAAGATGGCACCTGACTACTGGGGCAAAACTCATGGCTTGTGTGGTAACAACAATGCCATTCTGCAAGATGAACTGGCCACCAGTTATGGTGAGTGTTTATTATGACATAGCAACTGAAAATAAATTTGTAGTCTTCTGCAAGTACAGGTAGATGATGTAGCTGAAGGCTAACAAATACAGATATTGCTCTTGAGTAGTCTTCAGGTATTGAAAAGGTGGCTTCCAGTCTTCCTCTTTTATTTAAATTCTGTAGGAGTAGCAGATAACATTATTACTAGAGACTGCACATTCCAACTAGATGGACATATTATTCCAGTTACTCTGATGTTATTATTTTGTATCTTCAGAGTTTGATTCTGGATGTGATTGTGCAGGCTGTATGCTGCCTACTTTCTCAGGATATGTTGGATTTTTTTTTCCTATGAACTTGGTGTGTGGAATGACCATTTGTCATCCACATACTGGCCTTGCAATGTATAGCAAAACAGAAAGATACTTTCTGGGAATTGAGTTGTTTAATTTTTTTATGGCGATAAGAAAATTGAATACAGAAACAGGAATTTTAATCTTGCAAACAAAAGCTGGCTAGACAGAGTGCCCAAGTACTGTGTAATTATGCTGTATTCCAAGCTGGGATAGAATCCTGCCCAAGAACAGTGTAGCAATAATACAACGTCAGCTGAAAGAGCTGAGCTGAACCATACAGAGCTGATGCTGATAGAAAACAAATGAAAACCGAAATTGTAAATAATTTAAGTATCGTATTTTTTGCTCTATAAGACGCGCCTGACCATAAGACGCACCTAGTTTTTAGAGGAGGAAAACAAGAAAAAAAATATTCTGAATCAAATGGGCACATAATCACGGGCACATTCCCCATCACTTCCCCATGGGCTGCACATCTGACAGACTTACTGCACACATTCGCTCTATAAGATGCACAGACATTTCCCCTTTTGAGGGGGGAAAAGTGCATCTTATAGAGCAAAAAATACGGTAATTAGCAAAATACGACATGAATAGAATATTGCAAAAATAATAAAACCCATAACTTTAAAGTAAACACACTGTGCTGCAAAGTGAAACAGAGAATCCAAAAGCTAGCAGTAGGGTAGAGGTTCATTGAAAATTGATAGTGATGAGAAAAATTGTATTTCCTGCATTTCTGTATTTGTGCACTTTTCCATAGGAAAACTTACAGAAGACATTGAAGAGTTTGTAGAAAGTTGGAGAGAAAACTCTCCCCAAGAGAATATTTTCTCTTGGGATACCACATTTATCAACATACCACCTTGTCTGATGCAAACTCAAGGATTTTTACAGGTAGGCATACTGATTAATGTATGGGATTAACCTAAGACTGAACTTTGTGCCTTTACAAAGAATGGAGTTAAATTGGTTTCTTCTGTATGTGCTCAGGTTCATTTTCACATCTAAGTAACCAGCAGAAAAAAGCAGTATCAGTCTAGTTCAAGGGTAGCCAATCTTTAGTTTGAAACTGCAGCTCTCACTTTCTCTGACAATGCATTCTTTATGCTGGCTGGAATTTATGGGCATATAGTCCCAATCGTCTGGAAGGCACAAGGTTAGCTTCCCCTAGCCTAGTTACTGGGGAACCTGCCTCCCATATTTATGGTACTGACCTGTTGATGCATTTGGTACACTGTGGTACATTTTTGTTGTTAGTAGTGTGAGTTCTCAGTTCAGTGCCATGCAAGTAGACTGTTGCATGGGCAGCGTGACTTCTTACTGTAGGCTTAGGAGTATCCCTAATCCTGTCCTGGAGTGTTCCCTAACCCCCCAGGGCAGATTTTGGCAACAGAATGGGGTGCAGGAAAAGGAGAAAAGCATTTCACTGCAGCTTCTATTCTACTGATGGAAGGCCACCATTGGATCCAGCCCAGAGTCTGAGAAACTGCATTTGAGGAACACAGGCTGAGATTCTTGCCGAAACAATCACACTGACTCTGGGCTATATAAAAGGATGGCTTCAGATACTGTCAGATTTCTCCCAATTTCAAATTATTACCTGATGGGTGATTATTACCTCAAATTATGCGACCTGTGGTTTTTAGAAGAGGAATTAAGTTTAGCTGATGAAATATATCTCTAATCATGCTTCAGTTATTTTTTAATATCTTCTCTTATTTCATCTTTTAATGTTCTTTAGTGTTTGCTGATTTAACATTCAGAACTGGCTGCCAACAGATTCCTGTGATATTCAGTGCCAAAGTTCAATCAGATAATTCTTCTTCAGTTGTATTAAAATCTATGAAAGAGCTTTTGTCTTCATAGGCAACTGTCTCTACAACAACAAAGAGAAATCCTGTTATAATTTTGGCTACTCTGTTTCCATGTTGCATCTGAAAAGCTGTGTCCATCCAAATTTCCTTTTAGATTTCATGTATAGGGATGAACTAGTGCAAAGCGGAAAGAGGAGAATTGGTTTGCCATGGTCCCCAAAAGGAAAATGTGTGTTTTCTAGTTCATATAGAATGTCAAAATGCTGTTAAGCAACTATAATGTGAATGCATTATGTAGGTGTAGCATAAATATGTTTAATAGAAATCACACATTTTATTTTTGACTTTATGCTGTATTTTAAAGCATAAAACATTGGTAATTTATGCTCTTGTTAAAATATGAATACAGCATGGTCCCCCTTCAAATATTTTCTTCCTTTGCATATATTGACCAGGTTTACATGATCACAGATAAGCTATAGTACTGATTGCATGCTGTGGGGATTTGCCTACTAGGCAGTGTGGCTTGTTGTGTTATGCAAACCCAGCCAAGCTGGCTTGTTGCTGTGGGTAACTCAGAATACATGGGAGTTTAAGATACACCCCCATCATGCAACCTGCACATGTAGGAGGTAAGAAATAAGGCAGAATGGCTTAATTCCCTTCTGTGATCATACAAACTGGGCTGTTATGTCCCCTACTCCAGAAATCTGGCACAGAATGACATATAGCCTATGGCAGTGATGGCGAACCTTTTAGAGACCAAGACAGTGTTTCTGCGGTTCCAAGACAGTGTTTGGAACCGCAGACATTTGGTTCCAAAACAGTGTTTCTGCGGTTATTACTCAAAGACTGTTGAGTCAAAGCCCCAATATTGAACCATATCATACAATTGAGTTTCTATACTATTATTTTCATGTTCTTCTGAAGGCATTTAATCTATGTTAATTCCCTTCATTTGTTTCCAGAGAACACACACATTATGCAGCATGCTGCTCTGGCCCCCCTTCAGAGAATGTCATGAATTTGTGAGCCCCTTTCCTTTCATGGCCAGTTGTACAAATGACCTGTGCATGTAAGTTTCCAGTCTTGAATCTAGGATTAGCAGACAGAAACTGGGATCGAACGAGCAACTTAAATAACTTCTGTGTACACATGCTATGCTTATATCCTTTTATTTCTTTCCGAGTTGCAGCCCTTCACATTGTTAGGTTTTTAGCTGGGCAGTCTCACAATCTTCAGGAGCAAATTTTAACAGGAGGCACAAGAAAAAGTACTAATTTGGAATGGGGCTGTTTGAGTACCGACCAGTAAGCTTTTTTTTTTAAAGATGAAGGAAATGTTTTCCTGGCCATCCTTTCTTTTCACTGTTCCTAACTGACTTTTGTGGTGTTTCCTCTAGTTTTCATAGAATGTGTAGAATTTTACTGTGTGAAAGTACAGTAAAATCCCAATATGTTTTGATTTAAACATTGCATACATTTTGAAAATGTAATATCAGTACATTCTGCTGCATTTCTCTATATGTGCCTCTTTCTCCTCTTCTGGAGCAGTCATCGGGAAGACATTTGGAGGTTTTGCATTCATTTTAGATTGACCACAGTGTTAACTGATGCGTAAACTGCAATTAGTCTATAGTTTCATGAATCAAACCAGCTTGGAAAAGCAATTCAGTTAATGTATTGCTTTAGAAAAGAGAAAAATCATATCTGCCCCCCCCCCTTGGTTCTAAATCCACAATGATTACAGTAATTGTATTATATCTTTTAAAAAATGAAGTAATGTTTGGATTTGCCAAAATGGCCAACATCTAACTGAAATTAATATGGCACTTTGCTTGTATATTTGTATAGAAACATGGAAAAATAAGTTTATGTCCATTTAAATGTTTTAAGGTCAGGAGCAGACAATGCAACTTGGTGTCGAGCACTAACTGAATATGCAAGGACTTGTGCTCAAGCAGGAAAACCTCTCCATGAGTGGCGGGCACAATTCAACCAATGTGGTATGCAGCACAGAATTTCAGAATATTATCTGCTGTCAAAAATATTTTTGTCTCTCTTTTATGCAAGTCCTTGTCCTCTTGTTTTTAATAGTGTGCCTTCATTGACTGTATTGTGTGCAAATTTAAACTTTGTAGCAACTATGCTTCCTAATAACACTAAATGAGGAGACACAGTGGTCAGATAAAGCAGTGCCATGAAATGACACAGTGAATCATATTTGAAATTTGCAGCAAGTTACTGCTAATAGCAAATAAAATCAGTATGTCCAATTAAGAATGTCTTCCAAAGTGCAATATCTAATAGACCATGTCTTCTGCTTTAGTTTGTGATATATAAATCTTAGATTTATATATAAATATAAATGCATACATCTAATAGTCACTGGAGTGTGCTAGTTGGAGTGCTGGACTGGAGATTAGGGAGATCTGGGTTCTAGTCCCCACTTGGCCATGAAATTCGATGGGAGACTGGGCCAGTCAAGGCCTAACTTAGTTCAAAGAGTTGTTTTTGTGAGACTAAACTTGGAGTAGATGAGAACTAGGTAAGCTGCCTTGTGTTCCTCACAAGAGGAAAAAGTTGGTATAAAAATAGTAGTAACAATATTAATAATATCAAGAACTTGAACATCAATTTTCTGTGCTAATTTCATTATGTCCCAATATGCCTAGGAGATAATCCTTCTGCATGGAAGAATGCAACACTTAAATGTGGGTCAATAAAGGGTCAATAAAACCCTTTTTATATTAACCCATCATTTCAAATGCCTACATGGCCCTTCATGAAAGCAACACACCACACGTTGTGTGATACGAGAAATCTTTCTCACTCCACAACAAATTGCTCAGGATCCCGATCTCAGATAACTTGAGCGGTGGAAATATGGGAGACGTGGCCAGGAGACAGTGTGTACAGGCAGCCTGCATCTGCATGACCATCCACAAAGTGGGTATATGGGGAAGAAGAAACAGGTTCCACTGTGTTGCGTAAGGATCTATCCACATTCAGGGAATGTAAGGCAGATTTTATTTGTACTAGCTTAACATATATTGAGGGATGTGTTCTGCAAATGATCACCCATTTGCTCAACTGTAATTTTGAGGTGCATTTCAAAATTGTGGAAATTTGTTGTACTTCCATGAGTTGTTACTTGGATAAAAGAGAGAAAAAAAGCACACATGTTTCAAAAATCAAGAATGTAAGAGGCATGCTGGATCAGACCAAGGGTCCATCTAATCCAGCATTCTTTTCACCCAGTGGCCAACCAGCTGCCCATGGGAAAATTGCAAACAGTACTCTCCTACCCATGCTCCCCAACAACAAATGTACATAGGCATGCTTCCACTAATATTGAAGGTAGCATGTAGCCATCAGGACCAGTAGCCATTGATAGCCTTATTTTCCATAAATTTCCCTAATTTCTTTTTAAGCCATACAGATTGGTCCCCATCATTACATCTGGCAAAAATAAATTCCATAGTTTTAATTATATCCTGTGTGAAGAAGTAGTACTTTTTATCTATTCTGGATCTGAGAGAAACAAGTCAGCTGTAAATTAGCTTGAACACCAAGATGTCTTGTGACAGCTCAGTTGATTGTGGCTAAGTTTTGCATGGAACCCACTTCATCAGCTACTTAAATGGAAATCAGAGTAGCTTAAAACATTTAACATTCTCTTGTCTCTTCCCTTTTTCAGTCATTAAATGTGAGGAGCATCTTGTCTACAATGAATGCATTGACTGTTGTCCAGTTTCATGCCAGCAAAAAACTCACTGTGTTGACAGTGAACTTCCATGTGTTGATGGATGTTATTGCCCGGATGGTAATGCCAGTTTTGGTGTGGAATTTTGGTAGCGGCTGTGGCCTTTCAGAATGTTTTGATGGTCTTGCAGTCCATATGAAGCAGCAATTAAAGCTACTCTTCCAAAATCACCTATGAGTGGAGTTGGAACTTAAGTGGGGATGGATGGATTCAATACAGAACAATATAGTAGTAACTGGAATGAGGGAAGGGGAGAGATAAATGGAATAACTCTCACACTCCTCTCACATCTTCTCCCCATTGCCGTTTTCATCATTGGTAAACCAGTCAACATTTAAGGTTCCACTTCCGAAGTCAAAGTAACTAATTGATCTAAAACTAGTTGGGTTTTAGATCAAGTAGGCATGTATAGTCCTAAAGTCCTAAAAATAAAAAAAATAATACAGTTAAGCTCTGCTGATTTAATATCCATGATCCTGTTTAATATACTTTAATATATGATAGAGACATTTTATACTGCTGCATTTTTTGGATGAAGGAAGCAAGTTATGAGAAAAGAATCAAGGTTGTCTGTTCTCAATCTGTAAAGGAAAATGTGAAAATCAGCTTCATTTATAAAATTCATTGGTTATGTAGAGAATTAAAAGATTAACGGCATTAATTACTGACCTTGTGATATATCTAAATAAGGCTACATTCCTAAGTAAATTTTCTTAATAGTAAGTCCAATTGAAATCAAAGGGCCTTAGTTCTGAATAAATATGATTTTATGGCATAACTCAGTTAAGTTTCTTTTTATGGCAAATGCAACTCTTTCCTTTTTAAAAAAATATATCCTCATTTTGACATATACCAGGCAGTTCAAGATATTTTTAAATGCTTGGCTTTAATTTTGCTGCTGTTTTTGAATGTGCCATTCTAGGATTTATATATGAAAACAGATTATGTGTAAAGCCTGCGGAATGCCCATGTGATTACCATGGAACTATCCATAGAACTGGCGCTGTGGTTCATGAAGAATGCAACAATTGGTTAGTAACATTCCAAATATTTTTCTTTGGAATATCTTTTTTATATAGTACGTATTCCCTAAGATAATCTACAGAATGTACCTTACTTCTGTAATACTTCCAGTAGGGTTTTGTGAAAAATCGTTTTGAGGGTGGGGAATCTGTTGGATTTCTGGAGCTTGACTTCCCTCACTTTGTTCTACTTTGCAGCACCCCTGAGTCTAAGTTTCTAGCAGGTATGCCCCGTGTTTGTGGGGTTCAGGCCAGGAATTGCAGCCCACATGCTGTGCAAGCGGCATCCCTTTGCCATGCTACCTGCAGTAGCTGTTCGGGCTGCCACACCTGATACAGGAGAAGGTTGCTGGTTGCTCGACCTTCATTCTGCAAGAGTTTGCAAACTTCCCCTTGGCTTGGCTCATGTTGCAAGACTGGGCTGGTCATGAGAGGACCTCAAATGCTAGAGATTCCACTAGGCTCTGTCCCAGTTCTAACTTAGAGCTCTATTAAGTGCAAGTTTACAACTGTCCCTCTTGCAATGCACCAGCTTATGTTTCTGTATCTGTTCTTGCCACTACTTCATCTTGCCAGGATGAGTAGAAGACCAGGTATTGAGGAATACCTAAAGCCAATTGTTGGCTAACATGTTAAATTTTCAGATAGTTAATTTGTGAAAAAAATGCATGAAGGCAATCACAACAAATAAAAAGCAGTTTTTCGTTGTGGTCTCTGTGCATCACACATATATAGGTGCTGTGCCTGCACAGTGCCTGTTGCCAGGAGGATTTAAGAGCTTTAATGGT
This sequence comes from Varanus komodoensis, assembly GCF_004798865.1. Taxonomy (NCBI): domain Eukaryota; kingdom Metazoa; phylum Chordata; class Lepidosauria; order Squamata; family Varanidae; genus Varanus; species Varanus komodoensis. The sequence continues at coordinate 11,431,041 of NW_025335468.1, read as the reverse complement.
TTTGGTGGGAACTCTGCGCAACCTTCCTCCCCTATGGGTGGAGTGCCTCTGGCTACTGGTGCCAGGATACTAAAATAATATTATATAGGACTGTATAAATGTGTGCCTTAACTATATGCATGTGTTGTAGTTTTCTGATTTTTAAGAATATACAAGCATCAGGTTAACGACTGCAAATCTGAAGGCTTTTCTTTCCATCAAAGTGTCTGTGCTTGATTGTTTAAACATTTGTGGACTTAACTGTGAGGAAAGATGTTCAACCTGCTTTCAGGAGGCCACGTTCTGAAGCTTTAGAAGTAGTGCTGGGGGAGATGTTTTCAAAATGATGAGTAGTTCTACACTTGCTCAGCTTGCTTGCATACTCCTATAAGAGATTTATTTTGTCTTGTTTTCTTTTCTGTGGTAGGTAGATCACTTTGTGACACAACCTTTACAAAATATTCATACTTTTCATAGCCTAACCTTAGTTGAGAGTTTTGCTTAAATGGGCTCCTTTGGCACTTTGTAATGGGTACTTCTTATTGTCAAGTAAAAGCTTTGTATTAACAGCTATAAACACCAGCTGTAATTATTTCTGTTTTAGTACATGCTTTGGAGGAAAATGGATTTGCACAAATTTGACCTGTCCAGGTATGTCAGTTTTCAGATATTTCATTCGGAGTCTAATGAACTTTGTACATGAGTTGTAGTATGAATATTAATATTATCTCTGTCCTATTTAAAAAGCCTTCCTAGTTACTAGTAATCATAATATTGTATGTTTATCTCTTGCATTTTAACTGTCCGTATTTTTATAATATCAATCTGTCTAGTTATAAATGTGCAATAATATCAGTTAGAAAATAGGAAAAGGAAATAAAAATAGATTCTATGGTAGCCTTCTTAGTTTTATATTAAAAAGTGTACTTTTATATTAAAAACTACCACTCTCTTAACAAAATGAAAGTGTTATGTGGCCTTCAGCACTTCAGTTCTCTTCCCCGCTTCCCTCTGCTTACATTGACTGTATTTCATATGTTGTCTGTACAGCTTGGCTTTTAAATATTTTCTTGCAATTCATTTAATGTTATTATTGATTTTTATTATGATATACACATTAATATATTCCTTGTGGGAAAGTGCCCTATATATTTAAAAGATAGATTCCATTATTTCACATTTTTATGTTAGATAGGGCAGTTTTCTTCTAGTTCTTAGATTATTATTTCAACAGGTAAGTGGCAAGCTGCTGTTTTACACAGTATCTTCTCATCAGTGCCAAAGCAATACTGACACTTCAGTCCTAGGTGTGCTTTCTTAGAAGCAGAACTTGCTTATTTCAGTAGGTCTTATTTCTGAGTAATTATGCTTAGGATTTCAGCCTTATTCTTAAGAAAGCTGACCATGACCCTAATATGATGGCTTTCTTAGTTGGTGGTGCTTAGTTTTTCCCAAAGTTTTCAGAATTTATTTCAGCATTACCCGCTGTCCTATTTCCAAATTCACCAGACATGTTTATGCAGCCTTTGCCTGCTGATGCCACCCATGCTAGACAATTTAATATAACATCTTGGTGGATTTGCAAAATACAGTACTGGAATTACAGTCTTGCATGCTAGAAAGGTCTGTGTGTTCTCTTTGTGAAAGCTGCATCAACTGGAATGGTTATTCCAAAGGGTTTATTTAGGAAAAGTGAAAAAATCCATAGATTAATGACTTGGTATTCAATAACTTCTAATTCCAATCATTCCAATTTGGTTTAACACAAGCTGGGCCAGTCATATGCTGGCAGACCAGATGATGGTGTTTGATTGCAGCCATATATTTTCCATGAATTGGCCGTTAGTGTATTTTACAGTGCATTTCACTATGTATACATCTGAGATTGTATTGTTTCAAATATTGAAAGGCTGTGTCCCTTAAAAGCAGTGTGTAAATACGTAAAAGTTGAAATACTCTTTTCCACCAGTGACAGCAATGTCAATGGTGTATTCATTTCAGGTTTAATGAACATTAAAGGAACTATCCATAAGCCCAGAACTAGCTTGGGGATAGGTTCAGCATGAGGATAGCTCCTTAAAAGTTCAGCCTAAAATGAGGCATCAGGTTCCAATGATCCTGATCACAGAATGCAAATGTTATTGTCAATCAGATATAGAAATGTATGGCTTTAATATAATTAGGTATTAATATAATTTACATTAATGATAATTTGCATAATAATATTTTATAGCAAATTGAAACACTGTATTCCTTTTCATTGTTAGCTGAATGTTCAGTCTCAGGAGATATTCACTTCATGACATTTGATGGACGCAAGTATACATTTCAAGCCACTTGCCAGTATATTTTGGCAAAAAGCCTTACCTCTGGTAAATTTGCTGTGACTCTGCAAAATGCTCCTTGCGGACAGGTGAGATCATAAAAACGATAGTGCTGTTTGCTTAAGATCAAGAGAATGTTACCTGTGGTACCACGTGTACTGCTCACTGAGGAATGGGTCTCTGGATTGTGATCAGTGTGGGACACTTCTAAAGGTTGCTTTCCAAAAACATAATGAGTCCTCCACCCACAAGAGCATACTTTCCATTTAAAAGAATGAACTTCGGCATCTGACTTTCTTAGGGAAAAGACAAATCTCAGTGGTGGAACACATGCTTTAATCTTTGCTAGTTCAGATGTCAAACCTCATGCAGTATAAACCTCAAGCCAATCACTTATTATAAATAATATCTTTATCTGTCTATGCATTTATTTGATTCCACAAATGAAAAAACTATGTACCCGTTGGCCAGTAAACAGCACCTGTCCTTTCCAATGACTGTATTTTATACATTATTGCCACAATTCATAGCGACCCTTGTCTCCTTCTCAGTCTTTGTGATGCGTGTGCATTTGGAGAGCAGGCTTTCGGGGGATACGTTACCTTGACCGCAGGCTGGTCAGCAGGAAGATTGGCTGCAGTTGAACATGTAAAGCTGGAGTAGATGGACCTTATCTTATGCTCTTGGGTGGCTCCATGAGCAAAGCAGAGCAGCAGGTCCAGATGGATCCTCAGATTGAAGCTCTTCCCCTAAGTTCCTAAATGCAAAAGTTCTCCTGCATGTGAATGCTGCCCAGCTTTGTTCATTTCAGAAAACTGAACTGTAGTAGGTCAAATATCCCTTCTCTTACACGCATACCTTAATGTGGTGAAGGGGTTTTATGCAGGCATTCAAGAGGAAATGGATATCGCACCAAGCGGAGACTTGCTGATAATCATCGGTGGCTGAAACAGAAAATTAGGGAAAAAAGCAGAATGGAATGTTGTGGAGAATTTGGCCTGGGTGTAAGAAATAAAGCTGGGGAACAACTTGTAGAATTCTTTGAAGTCAACAATCTGTTTTATTGCAAATGCATACTTCAGGCAACCAATCAGATAACTGTACACATAGACATCATCAGATGGCCAATGTAGGAATGAAATACACTACATAATTGAAGTAGAAGATGGAGAACTGTGGAATGAAGCCAAAAACATTTTTAGGGACAAAAGCAAATGCCCCACAAAAATGGCAGTTTACAAAAACAAATTAAAATTGATTAAACCATCAGAGCACATTGCAGTACAGTAAAAATGAAATATTATAGAATAGAAACAGTGCCTAACCACAGACCCACTTACAGACTAGAAGTTACTTGAATAAGGTAGTCTTAGCCTGCCCTTGGCAAGATTAGCAGAGGGGGACTAACCACGCCTTCAGGCTTGAGACTAACCAAGCTTACTTTGGGGAGAAGTGGCACACAGGTCCACAGGTGCCCAAGCTGTTTTTTGTTACTCAAAAAAGTATTGTCACTTATTTGTGGTGGGTAGCTAATGCTGTCTGTGATGCTATTATAGGAGATCATATAATTAGCTATTCAGCAGTAGAAGGATGAAACCTTTTTCAGAGAAACAATGATTCCAGATGAGTTTGCTTTAAATCTATGTTCCCTTTTGTTTCTAGGTTTTGCAAATGTTGGTTTTTATCGGGCTTCTCTCAGCATTATGCTGTCTTCTAAAGTACTGTGGTTTTATAGTATGATAATATAATAATACGTTGTCCCAATATGTTTGGTCCTCAGAAAAGATGTACTACTTTTTTCAGATCTAGGGTGCCTACATAGTATGGCAAGAAGTCTGCAATTAATTCACATTCGTTCACAGTATTTACTTAACAGCATTTTTTATTCCAGTCCACAGCTGCAAAAGCCTTGCTGAAAGAATTACAAAGATTAATTTTAAGAAGTGCTTTAAGGACTTGATTGTACAGTTTCTGATTAAGGGATACAGTCAAGTGAGCTGTTCTCCATAAAACATGTATATCACTACTTTGGGAGTATTTTCTAATTGGTTGGTCAGATAAAGTCTGAAAATAGAAATAGTATCTCAAAACAAAATGCTTAGCAGAGCCTGCTCAAGTCAAATTCATATGTTTATTTCATTTGCATCCTGCGTTTCTATCAAGAAAATACCACTGAAGGCAGCTGTGACAGTACTGTGGGAAAAGCGTCTTTTAACAAAGCAACAAAAAGATTGCACTTTGAAGTCTCTGCTAAAGTGTAATTTTAATATTTGGCTTCTCTCCATCTTTTCTAAAAACATCTCTTTGCAGGTGTGTTTCTGAGCAGTTGGCACTGCTCTTTCTCTGCCAGATATGAGAAGAAGGGGGATTGGAGTTTCAGTTCCCAGCTTTGAGATTGGGGCTTTCTCCAGACTGGATCTGGGAACCTGAAATATTTTGTGGCTCCTCAGACCCTTCTTGGTCCATCGAACTTGTTCCCTAAAGTACTGTGTTCAGAATCTTTATTTTTCTAGCCTTGAATTTTGTAAAGATATTGGAAATCTCTCTTAAAATGTTGTATTATATTCAAGCAGGTAGAGATTTTGACTTTTTTAATCACAAAGAGTATGGTTATTGACTCCCTCAGGCTTGGTGACAGAAATAGTCATCATGCAACAGATGAGTCTGGAACGATGTAAAATTTATTTGGTGAATAGCAGAGTTTAACCTTATCTGAGTTTCAAGTGACAGTATCACTAGATGTTCTAGTTGGTTATGATGAGAAGAATTTTTGAAATACAGATTTTTATTAAGCACCTAATGAGTGAGGTACATTTCTTGAGAAAGCAGCTGCTGATAGGTAGCTGAGTCAGTTTTATGAAAGAAACAGTTCAGTGGAACAGTGTATTATTGTTAGGATTTTGAGGGAATAAAACTGTTTGGAACAACTTCCATATGCACACAGAGCTATATAGCAAACATACATACCCACATTCCTATACTTCACTAGATTTTTCGACTTGCCCTCGTAGTTGTTTTATGCCACTTGAAAATGGCATAAGAAGCAGCTATACTCTAGCAGATTATTGGTCCATCTTGCTATGTATTATCTACTGTGTCTAGTTCTTCAATTGGAAACAACAGAATGAAATTTAATAGGGACAAATGCTAAATTCTGCACCTAGAAAAAGAAACAAAATGCATTGTTCCAAGAATGGGGATACTTGGCTGAACAACACTGCAAATAAGAAGGACTTTGGAATTTAGATCAGAAGCTGAATTTGAGTCAAATATGTGATGTGACTGCAAAAAAGATAAATGCTGTTTTGGGCTACATTGATAGAAGTATCACTTGCAAATTACATTAAGTTCTAGTTCCCCTCTACTCGGAACTGGTTAGGCCTCATCTGGAGTACTGTGTCCAGTTCTGGGCTCCATAGTTGAAAAAAGGCAGAAAGAGGGGAAGAATGATGATCCAGGGACTGGAAACAAAGCCCTATGAGGAGAGATTTTAAAAACTGGGCATGTTTAGCCTGGGGAAGAGAAGACTGATGGGAGATATGATAGAACTCTTCAAGTCCTTGAAAGGCTGTCACAAAGAGGAAGGACAGGATCTCTTCTCAGTCATCCCAGACCACAGGATATGGAATAACGGGCTTATGTTACAAGAAGCCATGTTCCAGATGAACATCAGGAAGAACTTCTGACTAGTAGAGCAATATAACAATTATCTAGGGAAACAGTGGACTCTTATGCACTAGAGACATTCAAGATGCAGCTGGACAGCCATCTGAGAGGACTGGTTTAATTTTGAGTTGTGTGTTGAACAGGAGAGTTGGACCTGATGGCCTTCTTGGTTTCCTTCCAACTCTAGTATTCTGTGATTCAGAGGTACTTTCCACCTCCTGTTTTTGATCATTTTTTAACTGTAGGTGCCATGAACTGAACTTGGGATCTTCTACATGTGCTTTCCCACTGAGGTATAATTACATACCAAATGCCCTTGTGCAGACATATAGGTCTATCCCTGCTTGGTCTTGAAATCAGTATAGTTGTCATATATCACAATTTAAACCTAGAAGTTTTAGGGCTGGTTGGGTTTTGTACTCTGATAGCACTGAAAATTGGGCATTCATTTTGGAATTGATTGGTAAATTTCATAAGTATGAGATCTCCAAATAAAGATGAATTGATCTTAGTGCACCATTGGTGTATTTAGGAGATACTTAACTCTATTTCCTAGCTTCTGCCAAAGGAAAATGGGAGCAGAACCTATTCACAAATCCTGATCCTTCAAGATAATTCACTTTCAAGAGTTTTGCTCCATTGTAAGGCTTTCTTATTGAATGCGTTCATTTTTCCAAGCAGAGAAAGTTAGGTGGGGAAGGGTGACCCTAAAACTACCTTCTGATCTCCCCATGGCAATTTATGGATCACCCAAAAGAGGACAAAAGCCATACTTTTCCATATGATTATTTATATGTGTGGATATAAATTTAGAAATATTGTTAAATTACAAGTTAAATTGAAATAAAATACATCTCATAGTGAGGTAACCTGTGTTCTATACAATCTGATACTCAGGTACTGTTAGTGGGTAGTCTCAAGATCCCTGTTGTTACGTCCTCCCCTTTTAAGCCAGATCTGGACTAGAGAGGTCTTTCAAATAGAAAGTTGACAGTGTTAGTAGTCTGTAAAGTAGGACACACAGGCAGCCTACCCCAGTAAGAGAGAAATACTATTTGAACCGGCAGATGGTTGCAAGGGTACATGAACAGGATAATGGGCATGATAAATCTGTACAGGATGTGTGATCTGCACATGCGATTTGCATGTCCTATTCAAACATAAGGAAAAAAGAGAAGGAACATCACTTTGTTTCTATAAATCTCCTGCTCATACCTAGGATGAAGCTCTACAGTTGCATCTTTCAAAAGCTTTTCCTCTACTGCTGGCATGCCGTTCCTAGTAGATTAGTCTATTAGGGAAAATAGACCTGGAAAGGAGATGTTTCTCCTCTCCTTCTCTTGCCACTGGCTCCCACATGCCCTCTTTACATGCTTATTGTTGTATAGAGCTGAACAAACAGGATCCTGTTTAGGGATCCTCGTTTGTTCTTAATGTCACGCTTTATTTAATCATTCATTCATTTACAACATTTGTATGCTTCCCAGTTGTGCCACAGCACCTCTGGGGGACTCACAACATGAGATGAAAAATTAGTATGCCTCCCTGTCTTTTTTCAAAATGGATTATAAATATTATTCTATATTTTGATTGTTCATTAGATCCACTGAATAATTTTAAGACATGCTGCTCATTGTATTCCTAGAATCAGGATGGAGCGTGTATCCAGTCAGTCAGTTTTATTCTCAATCAAGATTCCAAGAGGCAAGTGACACTGACACATTCTGGAGATGTTTTGGTATATGATCAATACAAAGTCAATCTGCCTTACATTGATGGTAAGGAATAATACATATACAATTACTGTAACAATTGCAAGTTTAAATATGTTATGGATGAATTCCAGTGAAGTGGTTCTGGTGATATAACTGTTTCCATCAGAGGAATTGGGAGAGGGGCTATTAACCTTGCCTCTGAAGTTTACTCTGGAAGGCTGGTGGACCCTCTGATTTTGTGGGTGCAGGAGCTTGTAAAAGGAAGGAGAAAATTCTGTCATATTAGTCAAAAACTGCTTGTGTGATATCAGGTTCTACCCTGTGTTTTGAGTGATGTATATATAATACATCCTTACTGCCATTTCAGTGCATCTTTTTATAGCCCTGTGTAACTCTTTTACCTTCTTCCAGTCTCTGTATCACTTCATGATATCCCAGAAGTCAAATGTCTTGTAGTTCCTTTCATCTCACCCTGTATCTAAATGATCTAAACGCTATACATAGAGTGAATCTTTTAGTTCTGCGCTAATACTCCCCAGCTTGAATCGGAATGAGCTTGATTAAAATAAATTATGTTTACATATGTTATTATTTAATCCCCTAAAATGATTTTTGGTTGATCTGATGTGAAATCCCATTCCTACCATTAACTTTGACTGAGTCTAATGGCTAACAAGGCCCAATGGCTGCCAGTCCTTCCCCAGCCTTCTGTGATGTGAAGTTTTCTAAACTTGCCTGGGTGAGGACTCATGGAGGGGAGAAGTGTTAAGCCTGAGATCTACTCAGCCTTAAGCCTGAGATGAACTTTCAAAAAGTTTGGTAGTGATGATAGTGGTGTGGTGGGCTTCAGGCTTGAGTAAAATTGACCTCATTTTACTCTGGGCCTAGTTTTGGGAAATGTTTGAGCCCAATGTCAAAAAGACTTCAAGAAGTCATTTACAATATACATGAAACACTTCACATAAAGAATAAAACTGAACTCTTAATATCATTTTAGCTTATTGATAGCACATGTTGTCTAACATTTTTTCTAGATTCTTTTGAAATAAGAAAACTTTCCTCTGTGTTTTTGCAAATAAAGTCATATATTGGATTACAAATACTTTATGACCCTGAAGGTTTGAGACTCTACCTCAAGGTTGATGCCAGATGGAAAGATGATACTATCGGTCTCTGTGGAACCTTCAACGGAAACACTCAAGATGACTTTTTGTATGTATCATTAACACTTTTTAGTAACATGCCTACTTGTACTGATACGTTTCCATCTGGAGTGGGGATTTTTCCCAAACAGGATAGAAAAACAGATGAGTTCCTTGTGGGAAAAACAATTTTTAAATGTACTTACAGTTCTGAAAGCTCATCATCGATAAAAATAATTATACTGGAGAACCTCAAATCAGAATAGATGTATAAGAGACCTTGTATCCTGCAAAGCACAAATGCTTGAGAACAAACATGCAACAGGTTTCAAATATTTGGCAAAAATTCCCTGCTTCAAATCTTAGATAGTTTTAATCAGATTGTCATAATTAAAAGGGCGCTGAATTGGAGGCAGGCTGCCAAAGAAGACCATAGAATACTTACTGTGTTAAATATGGGCATATAACTATAAAGGCTCCTGCCATCCTTGCAGTTTGAAAGCTTGCAAATGCAAGTAGATAAAAAGGTACCACTTTGGTGGGAAAGTAACAGCATTCTGTGCACTTCAGTGTTTAGTCATGCTGGCCACATGACTACGGAAACTGTCTGGACAAACGCTGGCTCCCTAGGCTAGGAAACGGAGATGAGCACCGCCCCCTAGAGTCAGACATGACTGGACTTTAATGTCATGGGGAAACCTTTACCTTTAACTATAAAGGGCATACTTTTGAATAACATTGAAAGCTTTAAAAATACTATGAATTCCAAAACATCAGTATTTTTACTAATATATTCAGTAGTAGTTCTGAATTAGTTCTTGGTCTTCACCAGGTTATAACTGTTCATTACTACTGTGATATGGTTGCTAATCACTCTGCTAGCAAAGGCAGCTTCCAGATAACATATTGACAGGTTCTCTAAACTGTGGTCTATAATTCCGGTTTGTAGGCTTCATTCGTATCATATTTTGCTAGTTCACCCATCACAGCAACATGGGATTTGGCAATCTAGGAAGTGTTTTTTAGCTGGATGCATGAGGAGAGGCAGGAGTATACAAATGGCATATCTCCAATTACCCAGATCATGATTCGGAGGACCTGAGAACTTGCTGTCTAGATCCTGCCATTATCCTTGGTATCTGAACCAAGCTAAACTGTCCTTTGATAAAGGAGTCTTTATGTAAGGTGTCCTTGGAGCTGTCTTATAGGTTTTGCTTGGTTTAATTTCAGTAGTTTCAGCCCAGGGATGTAGACAGACTCCTTGAGTGGGCTAGACAACCACCAGTGCTTGAGTTACTTGCCTTTGCTGTCTAGAATTTATTCTGTACCTTCTGCTTTCTGTCTACCCTGCACCACATTGTCATACTCTGTGTTCTTTTACTTACAATTAAGTAATAGAATATGTATTTTGTCCTGTATTTCTTTATAAATTGTAATTTATATTATTCATCTTTATTTTATTGGCTTGACTTGGTTAACTTTTGTATTCTCTTTTATGTCATTGTGAACTGCTCAGAGTACCTTCATCAGAAGAGTACAGGAATTTAGTAAATAATAATAATGATATAAACAACTGAAGCACCACTGTGAAACTTTAAGATGTCAGATTTAATAACACTTTTCAGATTCATTGAAGCCTGCCTCAAATTTTTAGGCAACGAGCTAATTTGGGATTTTCTAATGGTGCCTTTTTAAATTTAGAACCACAATGGCAAGTGATGTTTAATTAAGGGCCAAGATACACATTATACAGGAATCCCATAATCAGAACATCTGACTTTTTAAAAAGTAGTGCAGCTGTGTTAATTGCACCATTAAATGTACTTGTAGAAGTAGTGTGTGTCTTTTTAATTCATTGCTCCCTCCCAAAATTTTTCCAACCAATTTTTCCAATTGCCTCTGCCTTATCCCACAACAATTTAATTTAACAAGTACTTTCTTGTAGAGGAGAAACCATAAATCATAGCTCACCTAAACACCTAGTTTTATAGATCTTCTGTATGGGATGAAACACAGTCAAGTGCACCAACCAGTTGAAGTATGTCCTTTTGTGACATTGCTATTTATTGTTTAAACAATGTATTTGGAAAAAAAGATCTCCAGTTGGAGTGCCAGAAAGTACACCTCAGCTTTTTGGAAATTCCTGGAAAACCTCATCAGCCTGTACTCCTGAATATGATCATTCGGCAATGGATCCATGTGATGTTCATCTACAAGCAGGTGAGCTTAAAAGATATTACAGATATAGACTGAAGGTGGCAAAATGTTTACACTTGCATCAAACAACTTTTATTTTTCCTTCTGAGACTGTGAATCCTAAATGTACATACTTGATTGCAGTGGGCAGTACCTGGCCGATCCCACAGTGGACTCATCACTAGTGCAACAGAAAGCTAGTGCTTCCTAGAGCAACTATAAACAAGCTGTTCTAGGATAGAACAGGTAATCCAAACAAGCAGAAGAGAGCCATGTTCACTTGGTCATTCTGGGAATAAGCAGTGAGTTCTACTGCTGCAATACAAACAGCAGAGGTATAGTGGCAGCAGTGAATACTGCCCAGTGAATAAGCACACAACAAAGATAACTGGCATACTCTTCCTGAATATGCATATTGGCACTGTGATCTGTGCAACACCAAGGTGACATAAAGTTTGCAGCTGCTTACATTCTGCTGAAGGAAGCCCCAGAGATTTTCACATGAATTTGCTGCACTGTTATTTTACTTATTTATTTGACATAGTGTTAAACTGTCCTTTTCCTCTGGATATTATGGTGGTTCTCAAGAAGCCAAAGTAACCCAAAGTATGCCATGATGTGATGTGATGTGATGCAGCTCTAAAATTTCATCACAATAAAAATGAAAAAGAGCCATAAACTCTGTTGGTTCTGATAACTGCATGCATTCTTTCAGCCACTGGCTTGCCTTTTCATTCTCTATCTGAAAATTATGTCTGCTTTTTTAATGAGTTCTTCAGGTTTGGGGTCACTAGAGTCCCCACCAGAAACTCAAGGATTACATAATCAAGATTTCACTACAGGAAGGTTTATGTGTTTTGCTTAGAACTATGCCATTTCCAGTTAAGGAATTTTAAAAAATGAAATCTTCATTTAGTAATTCTGAGATTGTATGCATTTATTGTTCACTCATATTTGTGACTTTCAGTCAAATTACATCAGTGTTACATGCTCTGAGCAGGAGTTTGAGGAAAACGAATGTCAACGTTTATTGTTGCGGTACATTTTAAAAATCAGCATGAAAGTTTTACCCCTTTCTTTATATTATCCTGTTACATATTTTCTTTATATATTATGTCAGGGCAGGTATTGATGCAGGCTGAATAAATACAGATATAATGTATAGCAAGGAATGTGTAGCAAGGAATTACCAAATGTCTTTTGAAAAAAAGCCTTCATTTGGTCTCAGCAGGTGCATAACGTAGGAGTCAACCAGTACTGATGCACTGGATAGAAGAATACTGCCGAGAAAGCCCACCAATGAGTTACACATATTTTAATTCAATCCTGCTCGGTAGGGCCTCCCCAAGTAACTAAGGCACCTTTTCCTCCAGAAAGATAATTCTGTGCTAATGATAGGAGGTTCCAAAACAGGTTCCAAAACATTTATGAAGCGGATTTTCTAGTGTGATGATCTTACGTTGTGCAACATAATTTCAAGTTCTGAAGTACCTTCTTATCCTTCAGACATCCTGATAGTTTGAAGGGTTGTCCACCATTCCTCTGTAATCCCAGGAATGTTTTGTGTATAAGGGGAGTTAAATCACACACAGATGGAAGGCAAAATTCAGTTTTGGAGAAGCTGTTGGGGCTACATTCCAGTGGTAGGCAGAGCTATGGAGTATGAGTGCGGGCAAAATACTAGCATATTTTAATTTAAATGTCTTATTGTTAGCAACTAAAACTTAGGAGTGGCCTCTCAATCTTTTATTGAGGTAAAGGAGGTGCAAAATCTGGGAAGCTTTCTTCTGGATTTTGAGCAAATGTGGGGGTGCAGAACAGAATGTGGTCTTATAAAAAATGAGGTACTCTCCCACCCTACAGAAAAACACTGGCGTTTTTCTTGTTTCTGGATTCAGACTCTTTATTATTTTGTCTTTATTGGTTTCTTGTTAGGGCCAATCTAGATCTGTGAATACTTGATTGCTTGAATGCAATTATCATGTACTTTATGGTTGTGCAAATAACAGGGAAACTTGAACAGCATCAAGAAGAGTTGGTGGTGGAGACAGGACAGGGAGTATAGCTCTCTCCTTTGTATGATCCCTCTTTCTAGTCCCCACTTTGAAGATGCTGCTCATTTTTCAAGGGAATCTTGCATGGGCATCAGTGGAGGTTTCCCCTGAAAGGGAAATATCAGCTCCCTTGTGTGACTCTCAGAGATGCATCCAAAAAGCTTTTGCAGCTCTTTGAGTAATTATTTTCATTAGTATTTCAGATCAATAGCAGAGTCTTTCCATTAATCCATTCAAAGCTGATGGAAATGCACTTGCTAGTTCATTATTACCAGGGTGTTGTTGTTGTTAATGTATGGCATTTAAAGCATACCTTATTGGTTCTTGTGAGGAACCAAAGGCAGTTTGCATTCTTTAAGACAACTACAGGAGGTTTGGGGGTAATTTCTGTCCCCTACACAAGGGTAAAATAAGAATAATTGAACAGAATAGTTTAAAAAGATCAGTATGCTAGCAGTACTAAAAGAGTTAATTGGTTGGACCTTTCTAGTGCTACATGCTAAAATGGATAATTCTAGCTTGCAGCAGTGTTGCTTTTAATCCTCCCAAACCTGGGAACATGTGAGGTTGTTGAACCATTGCTTAAGAACAGTCACATGGAGAGTTATGAAATCATGTGGAATCATGAGAGTCATGATCATACTACTAATTAGGCCACCTTTAATGTAAATATAACCATACAAATTATATACAGTGGTACCTTGGCTCACGAATGCCTTGGTTCACGACCAAATCAGGTTGCGAACAAAAATTTCATGAAAATTTTGATATGGATCATGAACTCCGCATTGGGTAGCGACCAAGATCACAGCCATCTCTCCCCCCTCCCCAAGTGGGGAGATGGCCACGATCGCAGTTGTGTTTGTGCAGGGAAGAAGACATGCGTGATCATGGGCGTGGCCTGCAGGAAAGACAGGCGCAATCTCAGCCATCTCCCCTCCTCCAACCAGCACGATCACGGCCATCTCCCTCCCCGCCCCAAGTGGGGAGATGGCTACGATCGGCTGGGGGCGGGTGGGGGGAGGTGGCTGAGATCGCACCGGTCTCTCCCTTCTCTAGCGCGCCCTGTTTGCTCCCGTCTCTCTCTTCCCCAGTGCGCCTGCGATCATGCCTGTCACTCCCCCTCCAGCACGCCGGGATGACGGGCACGTGCAGGGATGATGGGCATGTGCAGGGATGACAGGCGCGATCTCAGTTGTGTTGAGGGGGCGGGGAGATGGCTGCACTTGTGCTCAGGGTCGGGAGGGGGAGATGGCAGCGATCTTTGTTGTTCTTTGTCACTTTGCTTCACATTTTTCTGATTAAAAAAAAAAACGGTTACAGAACAGATTAATCTTATTTACATTGACCCTTATGGGGAAATTTGACTTGGCTCATGACCAATTTGGGTCGCGACCAGAGTCCTGGAACGGGTTAAGTTTGTGAGCCAAGGTACCACTGCATTTGAAGACGGGCAGATAAATATCTTGGTAATAGTTAACTGAGACATCCTTTAAAAATGCTTCACACAATTCTTAATTTTTAGTTGCACAAATAGGTCTGGTTTTGGCTGCTCCTTGTCCTTGGTAAGATCAGAGGAGCTGAAACAGGTGAAATTTGTTTGAACAGCAGGGAATCACAATGCTAAATGTAGAGAAACGCTGACTAAAACATGGTTATTTCTGTTTCTTTGGCAGCTGCTTATGCAACAGGATCCTGCAGCATCATTATGAAAGAACTCTTTGCCCCATGCTATTCCTATCTGAGTCCACTTCCCTATTTTGAACAGTGCAGAAGAGATACCTGTAAATGTGGACAGATCTGTATGTGCTCTGCTCTATCCCATTATGCTCACTTGTGCCGCAGATTTGGAGTAATGATAGACTATCGGAGTAATGTCCCAGAATGTGGTAAGTATTTTTCAGTTTGAAGAGAATATACGAACAAGTCAAACACGCTAACAAGTTAAATCTAAATTCATAGATTATCTCAATTGAATTCATTTGCTTAAATCCAGATAACCATGAGCAGAAGAAAATGTGGGTTAAATGCAATGTTATACAAACAGACTTTTGCTTGTGCAATGGAACCTCATGCTTTCCTCCCTTGGCATGTCCCCAGATCTGCTCTGGGCAATTTCCCCAAAGGTTTAGAGCAGATGTGGGGGCATGAGGGGTTGTATGAGGGAGAGGCTTCTGTTCCATTCTATTCAATATTGGATCCAACTCAGTGGATTAATGCTGCTTCATGAACTTGTGCCCACGCTAGCCAGACTCCTTGCAAGCTGTATTATATCAAGGGATCCTTTGCAGTATGAGAATTTAGATGACTAGGAGGGTATAAACCTCGGTAGCATAAAAACTCCAGTGGATTATAAAAAGTTCGTGAAAAAGATCAATTAATTTGCACACATGAAAAAAAACCTCTGGATTTTAGGGGTGTTTTGATTTTGTTTTATTGTGACAAGGCACTACTCTTCCAGTATGTTGGGGAAAAATCTTTCTATTAGTAGAAGAAGCATTCTACTATTGGACAGATTTCTTGATATCCAAGCTGTTCTTATTAAGGATTTCACCACATCTGAAATTCCTTAGTCCAATTCTTTCTGTCACTCTTGCCTTGCTGGCAAAATTATAATGAACAATGTATAGGAATGTAAACTGTTTTGAATGTACAGAACTTTGGTATTATGAAAATGAATTCAAGAGGTGTGTTGAAAGCAAACAGATTCAGGTCAACATAGATTGTTGAATGTAACAAATAATTTAGACTGTGTTGCAAGTAGCATAATGCTGCTGTATTGCTGGCTATAAAGTGTGTGATTTTGTGTTAACTAAAATGTGTCTTAAGATGCTAACCTGTGTATACTTTATAGGTAGTGTGTTACCTGAACACCATGTATGGGTTTGTATGTCATGCCAACCAACCATGGTGATTTGCCTTGGTGAGTTGGTTGTTCTTTGAAATACCCATGGTGAGTTCGATAGATGACTGGGCTTATTGTAGATCCTTTGTTCCCTCCCTTCCTTTCTTTCCTTTCATGCCTCCAGGTGGTATCCCAGGGAAGACTGCAGGAGCAACAAGTTCTCTCTCCTTCCCTGATGGACTGCCACATGGTTTTCTGCTCTTGTTTTCTGATGCTGCTTTGTCCCTTTACATTGGTGGGGAGAGGGGTGGAGAGAGAGATTGTGAAAGCTGGCTTGACAGTTGGCTTTCCCAATCCCCATTTGGGAGGCCACAAGATGGTCCCTCAAAGTGCCCCAGAAAGGCTCTCTCTGGCTGCCAAATACTTTTTAAAAGTTGCACCCAAAGTAGGAGCAAAACACCTCATTTTTTAAAAAAATAGTCTCAGTCTCACTAATATGTCCATTCTGGGCTGGTAGAGGGAACAACTTGTGCACCTTTCCATGATTCTCTAGGTTCTGGGAAGGTGTAAAAGTGCACCCCATCCCTTTTTAAATACAAACAGAGTTTTAACACACTTAACGAAACTCAGGGTCTATTAAAATTCAGGGGGGAGGTGATTGAAGTGGAAGTTGGTGGATTAGTACTGGACTCTAAGGATGTAGTAGTTGAAAACTCCAGGATAGTAAACTCCATTACAATCGTACAAAAGTCCATGGTTTCTCATTGGAGGTGTTAAAAAAGCCATTGTGTGTTGTGGGTAGCATGGGCTAGGTTTGCACAATGCAACAGCCTTCTGTTGACTTTATCTCCAGCTGGTTGTCATGTCATGTGAACCCAGTCAGTGAGACTGGCTTGTGAGTAAGCATGGGTAAGATCGGATATCAGCTGTTCTTTTCCAGTCAATCCTACCACATTTTTATAGAAGGAAATGTGCGACGGACTTTTGAGAGAGGATTTTAAAAAAGGCATCTGGTTTGTAATATGAGAGCTTTGTTTCATTTGGATAGCTCTTTCATGTGAAGATACAAAGGAGTACAGTACCTGTGTGCCTACCTGTGGCGAAACCTGCCAAGCACTCTCCATGCCAGAGACGTGCAGTGATGATTGCATTGAAGGCTGCACCTGTCCCCCTGGAATGTACTTGAACATCAAAACTGACCGATGTGTGCAACAGTAGGTATAATGTATGGTGCTACCTTTATCATTGTGTACATTTATATTTTCAGATCTAACTGAAGAGCACCTGAATTGGTTCAAACCTTCACCTAGAAAATCAATTGAGTGGCTTGAAGAGGCAGGGAAAAAAGACGTGGTAGATTTAACTACACTCCAAAATTAACCAAACATTAATTTTTGGCCAGAAAATATCAGTATTTAGGTCAGCAGAGAAAATTTAAGGCTTGATGCTTATGGAATAATCACTCTTTTTGTCAGTTTTGTTAGAAGTCCACTCCATAGTATGAGAACAGGACTATTGTGGCCTTCCTATGGCTCCAGTTTTAGTTTGCTGAATGGCGGAATAGGCAAGAGTTTTGGTCAGGACAGGCAAGTAGGAATCCACGTGTAATTCTATGCCAGAGCTAGGTGCTTGGATCCTCACTTCCACTGGCTTGTTCCATTTGTGGCCCCCGTGTTATGGGTTGGCCATAGACATTGTAAACCATTACACTAATACAGGATACAAACCTAAAGTGTAAATTTAATTAAATATTTTTATAATGCCATTTATGTTCTGATATTATAATTTATTTATTTATAATACTGGTTCAATTAATAAATCTACTGATCAAAAGTAAATGATGGCTAATTTAGCTAAGAAAAAAATTATTTATTTTCCTAATGTAAGTCATGCTTCACTTGATGACCAAGACTGTACTCATTGACTGAGCTCCCAAGTTGCAACAAACAGCCTTGCGTGGTTTCCACCATGTTTGTTTTTTGCCCAGATGAGCATGAAATAGGATCACGTGGTTTCTATGTAATTGTGGCCTCCACCCTCCCTGCTCAGTTGGCACATATCTATCACCCATAACACCTGACATGCAATCTCATTAAGGATGGGTGAGGCAGATCTTGCAATTGCTGCTTTTTTCAGGGGGTTCTGCATACCAGGATCATGGAAGTCATTATGTTCGGTTTGGATGATCAGATAAAATATAGTGAAGTACAGAACAGACCATTGTTTCTTATTGTGGTTTCTTAAAACCAAACATACCATGCTGAAATTCATTGTCAGTGTTTGGACAACATGACAGACAGTCCTGTGTAAGAAGCCACCATGGCTTTTTTGTGCTGTATGAACCCATCATCTTGAGAATATATGACAGTGAAACTGTGGCTCATTGTACCTTTTTTGATTGCCATAATAGCATTCATTATCTTTCTTTCTCTCTACTTTTTAAGATAAGTGTGACCAGGATGGACCACTGTTGAAGGAAAAATAATACATACCTTCTCTATAAGTGCTTGGAATGAATTTTGAGCAAGAATTCATTTGACTAGTATATAGATTAATAGTTACTTTGAGGTTCCTACTTCTGCTTGGTGGTTTCTTTATAAGGAGTGGAGTCCTTTTTTCTTTTTTATCCCTTTATAGAAATGAATGTCCCTGCTATTTTCAAGGTATTGACTATCCACCTGGAGAAAATGTAATCACATCTTTGGGAAAATGGTAAGTGATTCTCAAGTCTTGATATAACAACAGACATTTCTGAGAGTTCTGCTAAGCCCAGTTAAAGAAACTATGATGAAATGTATTTCTATTTAGAAACATAGGAACAGAGCAAGTCAGAAGGGGTCTCCCGGGCCTCCTAGTCTCACCCCCAGCTCCAGCCAGCTCTGCTCATGACATGACTACCATGTACATGTTCAATTTAAGTTACAGTAATTATAATTTGTACTTAAGCATATATTAGCAAATACATGTTTTATGTAATCTGTGTCCTCTTTTCCCCTTTTTGTCATCTTTTTTGTTTTGGTGATGCATTTCTGCTTTTTTGGCATTATATAAATTACCTAAATGTACATTGCCACCCTCAATGTAACTGATCTTAAAGGAGGGTCAACAAATGATTCTACTTACTTATGTCATTACATGTTGAGTGGAAGATTCTTGTAATATTACCTTCACTGAAATAGTAAGTAGATTTAGTAATTAGGCCAGATTGCCTTCCAAAGCCCCACCTTTTAGAGGGTAGCATCCAATACTGCCATTCCTTCAATTCATTTGCAACAAGGTAGCATTCCTGACTCTAGTGCTTTAGCAATAGCATCATCTGGTACAACAGGTTTTTGTGGGAAACCTATCATGCCAGTTTACATTGGTGTTGAGGTATTAGAGGGTGTTTCCACTAGTGCTAAATGTGACAAGAGAGTGGAAGTGCTGGATATGATCCAGGGTGCCTACGCTGTGCTTTAGACTTACCTATATATTGCTCTTAAAAAAAGAAAAACTAGTGTGAAGATCTGGTAGAAGAGTTGCATGGAAAGAAGATCTGAAAAATATAGCATACAAGCACTAGTTTTTTTTTTTTTATAAAAAAAACACCTCTTTGACTAGATTCCTAATCTATAACAGCCTTAACTGTTTTTTTTTTTTCCAGCCACTGCAGAGAGGGAATAATGAACTGTGAGGAAGAAAACATAGGTATGTAAAGTAAAGCTTGTATTTCACCCAGATTCTCCCCTTCCCCAGCTAGTTCTGTACTGCCATCTTAGCTAGTGGCTATTGAAACATAACCAACAAAAGGAAAAGACACAAGATCCCATATAAAACCAAGAACAAAGTGATTCTAAAGCATCTGAAAAGCCAAAGTTTTTGTCTAAGTTTCAGAAGAACAAATCCTTCTTCAGAGGCTTCTGAATATACAAACAAACTGTATATAAAATATATGCATTTTAAAGTTTGGAAAAATATAAGTTACCACAAGGAACCACATTCTGTAAATCAGGAGTACAGAACCAGATTTTTTTTGCAGTGAGAGCTGGGTGACTCACCTGTTCAGTATCCATATACTGCTAATGCGCTCAGTGTCATTTGTGCCTCCTCCTGTTGGACAGGTTCATGAGGGAGGAGGCTATCAGTGGCTCCTAGCCTTCCTGGCTGTGTGCTCCCTCCTTGACCATACACCAGTTGCTGAGGAGCTTGGGCAGGAGGAGGTCTTGAATCCATCCTTCATGAGGGATCCTGTGGGCAGCTGGTTTGCCGCAGCATATATGGGGTGCCAGACTAGATGGACCTTTGTTATGACCCGACATGACTTATTTATGTCCTTATGTTCTTAACTGAAAGAGAAGGAAAATATTAACCTGTCCTTATAGCCCTCAAATGGCTAAGGAAGTGGAAATCGCTTCTCTGTTATTTTTGTGTAGTAGCCATTGATAGCTTTATCTGCTATGGAATTGTCTTCCATAGCAGATATTGGCATCACTGAATGTTCAGGAAGTAATTCCACAAATAAATTATACATTGTATGAAAAAATAGTTGCTCTTTACGCTACATGTCTCCTGCTAATAGAACTCAGGAGCTTTTGAGCATCCATTGGGGAAAGTGGGAGAAGTGAACATTTAGATAAGCCACTTCAGAGGAGCAGGAAGGCAGCCGGAGCACTGTCAGATTACCTTGTATTCTGATAATCTCCTATGCTATCCAAAATGGCCCCTTTCCGTCCTCTCTGAGGTGCTTTTCCATCCTCAGAGAAGCAACTTGCATGGTTTTTCTCTGTGCTAGCTTCAAGCTAGGAGAGTGGAATTGGAACACAGGTCTTTTGTTCCAGAACTTTGTTTCTGCCCTGGGATCTGAGAATCTGAAAGCATCATATGGCCATAAGATTGTTGTCCCAGTTAGAGGACCCAAGATCTGGTACTATGTGAAAAGAGAGAAAAGCACTTACCTAGATATGTAGTATTTTAGCCCAGATATATAAATACACGATGGCAGAATTTGGCTGCTATTGCTCACACTGAACAAAGGGAACAAAGCTTTATAGACTGTAGAAAACTGAGTTCAATTTTCTTTGTGCTGTTTTTCTAGCACATGACTGCCCAGATGACCAAATCTATGTAAATTGTAGTAATCCACAAACCATGGAATTTGGCCAGGAGAGAACCTGTGAAAATCACCTGCTAAATCTCACTATCTCTGCACACCTTCCTTGCTTTTCAGGATGCATGTGCCCTCACAGGTAAGTAAATCAGCAACAAACACTCTTTTATATTATAGCCCAATATAAATCCTAGCCCCACTTCAGTAACTAGTATATAATGCATTTGGAGATCTGCATGAGAATACACCCTCCATTGTATTTTAGGTACTTCAAGACAGTTGTTGTATAGGGCCACTCAAAGCTACATAGCACCAATAACAGTCTACTCATGTTTATTCTAGCACAGACTTCATTATCTATTCCTCTGAAGCTTTATTTTTCCCTTTTTGCTTTCCTATACCGCCTACATTAGCCAAGTGGCTTTCTGCACACTACAGTAAATTACCATACAATTACAGCAACACCAAAAGGTGCAAATAATGGGATGGTGCAAATAGTTCAGTGTGATATAATAAATAATAGTAGGTGGCCACTTATCTGATCCTACATTACAGTTCTCATAAATGCTGCCTGGCTGCAATCCTACCTTTGTGTCCTCAGAGCCAGCCTAACTGTGCTCTATGTGCTCTAGGGTAATGCAGAGTGCTGGGGTTAGTATTCAAAGCCTTAAATGGCTTGGGGTCATGCTATCTGAAGGACCCCAAGTGAGTTTCCAGCAGTCCTTCTCCTGGAGCCCCAGCCAGAGGAAGTGAGATGACCTTTTCTGTTTTGGCATGAGCTTCCTAGAGAGACTCACCTGGCAGCAACACCTCCTCAGTGCAAGGTGAACACTTCATTTCCCCAGACATTTTAGACTTCCAGTTTTTTTGCCTTAAATCTGTTACTGTATTTTAAGTCTTTGCAGGGCTGCTGTGTTTTATTTTATATTTATTTTATACTGTAGTTTTAAGCTTTTGTATTGTATTTTGCCATGTTGTATTTTATGGTTTTATGAACTGCCTGGAAAGCATGTGGTTTTATGAACCATTTTTATGAACTGCCTGGAAAGCTTTGGCTGTAATAGCCTCCCTCCATGGTCTTTGTGTGATAGTTTATCTTACTATTATTTATTTATATAAATATATTTACTACAAATCTACTATCATGAGTAAGATTTCCTAATATCCAGGTTGTCTTCTCATGTTACCTAATCAGCTGATATGATAAGGTTCAGCCACAGTCATCAAAAAACTCACGATGTTGACTCTATCAAGTGGGTAATGTCAAGTTTACTTGTATTAAGGGAATGCATAAATCACTCTTAAATTCAAGTACTTTTTGTCAGTGACTGACGCAGTTTTAACGCGTCTTGAATTCCAGTACTATAACACCTTAAAAATAATATTTCAGTTGGTCTTTTGTAGCTGGGCATTCATATTTATAGCACAAATCTTTTAGCCATGCAACATGAATGTGTGACCATGATTACTCAGATTGCTGTTGTGTTAACTTTATGGAAGTGACCAAGAGACAATAATGTTGCTCCCATATAAGGTGTGAGTCAGATGTTACAGAAGAGGGAGAAATGAGAAGATACTCTTTGCTTTTTGGTAGTTCTATTTGCATTTCAGTTACTTAGGGAGACCTCTAAGGAAGAGGGACAATGTGTGGCACGACAGAGGTTTTTAGACTACAGTTCCCATCATCCCTTACCATTGACTACAGCTATCAGTAGCTTCAGTCTTGCAGCAATTGGAGACCTACTTGTTCCCCACCCCCAATAAACAGTGAAAATAGCAGGAACCTCTAAAGTGCAAAAGAAAAATCACAGAAAACTGATCATGGAGAATTTTAATTCTGAAGCTACCTTTGTAAGGTCATGCTCTTCTGTTATGAATCAATTAATAGCTACAGTTCTCTTTTTCAGTACTTATTAAATAGGTTCATCGTTCCACACATTGGAATGATTCATTGTAAGAACACTGAAAGAATTTTACCTTTTATAATCTGGAATGTAATTAAAATAATGACTAAGGAATGCTAAGTAATCTTACAGAAAATTATCTTGTTGGTACGCATGAGGAATGAACTGCAGCTATTCTTACATAATAATAGATAATAATGGTCAAAACACAATGCAGTTTGGGAGTGCATTAACCCATATTTCTGTCGAATACTGAGCTGTCTGGAACAAATACCGAAATTTAGGTGAGATTATATACAAGAAAGGTAGTATAAGATGGAATGGTGAAAAATAGTACTAAAAAGTAGATGTAATGAGACAAAAAATGTTTGACCCTTTTCCTTAATGTTGGGCTTGTCTATGTGAGCATTTATGCTATTTGTGAAGGAATTAAATTGAAGCAGAAATAACATTTTTAAAAAACTTTTCTTAAAAAGTGTTTAATTCACTGAAAAGTAAACAGTACATATGTGAGGAAAATAGATTCAACAATAACTCTCTTTGTTTTATACTGGTACAATAACTCAGGATTACAGTAATCAAATGTGGTAGTAGGAGAAATGTGAGTGCTTTGCTGTTCCTTTGCCAGTACTTCCAAGTCCCACATAAAGGAGTGGAAATCTGAAGAGAAATGGGTGCAGGACTCTGTCTCTCTTGCTCTGCCATTGCTTCTTCATCCCATCAAAAGTGGTTTTTAATGATGGCTGCATTTAAAATTTATAATGGGAACAGTGCAATTCTCAGTTTTTCCTGTCGGTTTCACCACTATGTCAGTGTATGGATTCGTGCGTATTTTGGGGATCAGCATGGATAGCAGTGGCTGTTACTGCTAGCATAGCATTTGATAGAAATGCCAATGAAATTAGATCACATCTGCATAGATTTTAGCATCTGTGAACAGGTGCATTTCAATTTATCTGTAGCCAATATATAGAACATTGACATTTAGAAATAATAGAGAAGGGAAAAAGTCATTTATCATCTAAATAACATTTTGTTTTTATGAATTCTTTGATCATTGCAATCAATCTGGCTGTTTGGCCTTTCAAGAGAGAAAGCTGTTAGCACTTGTTTTATGAAGTATAATATTACAGAGATGGAACTTGCACTTTCGTCTTGCCTTGCCAAAATGATGCTCTTTGTTTCTGAATGTGGCCTATTTAGTTGGTAGCTTAAACCAGTGGGAATTTTCTACCTTGTATGCCATTATCTATCCAAGAAAGTGATTGAACACTTGGAACACTAAAGCTCACAAAAATACTTGATATGCTATAAAGAAAACTAGACTTGTAAAATCTCTACATTGTAGAAATTGCACTTTATTTGCAGCATCTCCCTTTCTAAATGGATATATTTGTTAATCTGGCACTGATTGCCTAACATCTATTCTTGAATGCTCAGCAGTTGATTTATATGTTATTCAGTCTGGAGAATCTATCAGAGCCATTCTTCTGTAAGAATGTCTAGAAGGGGAAGAACAACTTACTCCTATACACTTGTTTAATCTCTTTTTTGCATGGAGAATATATTTATTTATTTATTTATAAAATTTGTATGCCATCCATTACTTGCATCTCTGGACAGCTTACAGCATACCCTTGAAGACGGTCCGGATACTTCAATTGGTGCAGAATAGAGCTGCCAGGTTGCTGACAGGGACTGGGCGTTGTTCTCATATAACCCCAATTCTCCGTCAGCTCCACTGGCTCCCGATTGAAGTCCGGGCCCAATTCAAGGTGTTGGTTATGACCTATAAAGCCCTAAACAGCTTGGGACCTGGATACCTAAAGGAACGCTTGTGCCCATATATGCCCTCCCGCCCCTTGAGATCAGCAATGGATGCCCTTCTCCGGGAACCCTCTGTGAATGATATTAGGAGGGTGAGTACCCGGGGGAAGGCTTTCCCTGCGGTGGCGCCCCATCTATGGAAGACCTTTTTATTTAAAACTTATTTTAATTGTTATTGAATTAATTAGTATTTAAAAATTTTAGCCGAGAATGCACCAGGGGCTTTTTTAACATTTTTTTTAATTGTTACATTATTATTATTTATGTATGCATTTATGTATTCTTTGTGAGCCGCCCCAAGGCTTTGTTGTGATGGGGGTGGCATAGAAATGTTTTAAATAAATAAATAAATAATAGATCAAAATAAAATAGATTAATTGACAATTCCACTCTGGCTGCAATCAATAAAATATAAACAATAAAATCCAATATTAGGTGACTTTCCCTTTTGCATTAAGATGCATTATCTCTTGGTATTTCTTATCCTGCATGTGGTACAACTATTAGATTAAGCATTTGAATGCATTCCCAGGCCTGGCATCAGTGATTGGTTCCTTTGGTTACTTGATGATGGCCTGAACTCTAAGCAAGCTCTAGCCAGGGTACCTGTAACTAGGACCCACCATTTGAATTCTCCCTTAGGAATCTGTCAGGGTCCTAGCAACACGGTGCAGGAGTTGAAACGATGGGCACCAGCAGTGATGCATTTGGCTAGGCTAGCTTGTTTGTGCCACATGTGCTTACTATTGTCAGGGTGGAGGGAGGGAGACCACAATGGCAGAGTAAACTGATCCCTGTGCAAGGCAAGAACCTGTCCCTGTGCAATTCTGTAGCAGGAACCACACAAATATATGCATCTTTGCTTAGCAGGAGATGCTCTTTAAGTCACCAAGCAACCTTAAAATTAACACCCCTTTACTTTTGGTGCATTTCAGAATATTGCAGTTTTCATTAGTGATATAACTTTATCTATTTATTTATTTATAGCATTTCTAAGCTGCCCAGTTGGGCCATTGCACCTCTGGGTGGCTCACAACCAGAAGATAAAAACACAGTAAAAACATAATAAAACCAATAACACATTAAAACCAGTGATAAAATACAGCAAAAAACAAAACAAAACAAAGGTCTTATGGCAATTAGTTACTAAAATATATTTTAAAAAAGAAGGTCTTTGCCTGGCACCAAAAAGAAAGTAAAGGCGGCACCAGGCGAATCCCCTTGGGGAGAGCATTCCAAATATGGGGAGCAGCTGCAGAAAAGGCCCTCCTCCTAGCGGCCACCCTTCTCACCTCCTATGGGATGGCTCACACAGGAAGGCCCCCTGCATAGATCTCAAAGGACAGGTAGCCACATACAGGTGCAGGTGCTCCCTAAGATAGCTGGCTCCTAAGCCATTAAGGGCTTTATATGACCGAGTCATTGATTTTCATAGGAGGAATGCACCTCTGTGGATGCCCCAGAGCTTTAAGAGCTAAAGAGCATTCCAGATCAGCTCATGTCAGAAGACCAGAATGAGCCTGAGCTTCCAGGAGATGGCTGTGGGTCCATCCCTGTAAAGCACTCAGAACTCTGCATTTGAGGCAGAAGCTAATCAAATTCCTTTCCCCCAAGAGCACTGTTACCTCAAGAGACATGCCACTGAGGCTTCCTTAATCAGAACCCCTGTACATAGTACAAACTATGTCTGAGATCTGGGTGGAGCTCAAGAGGCTATGGAGGTATAAGCCTTCAATTTCAGCCTAGTTGGTGCTGAAAACAACATTATTTCAGCTCCAGCATCTTGTATCTTGTTTTCTGAGGCTTGCCTTGTGATGGACCTGAGGTGCCACTGACCCTTAACTGGATCTCTGCAGCCTTTGTGCTCAACTAGTTGCCTACTTGTTGCCTTGTTCTTTGGATTGAGCCATAATTTCCTCTGACACTGAGTCTTGTTCATCCAAAGCAGGGTACTGTTCTGGTTTGTATTATCACTGCAGCTCACCACTTCTTTAAGCAATGGCGAGTTGAAACATCCATGCAGCAAGGTTACTGTTTCAATTTCCTTCCCCTACTCACAGCTTTTTCCATCATTAGGACTTAGTGAGGGTGGCTTGATGGAGTCCAGAGTGGATACAGGTTTTGGGCAGTTTCTGAACCACCCCAACAAGCCACGTCACTGGGTTTACATGACACAAGATGCTACACTGCTTTGGGTAATTGTCTAAACCAAGGTGACATGTGACCAGCATATACAAGGTAGTTAATGAGCCAGTGGCTTATACCCCGGCATCGTGTCATGTACACTGACCCAGTCTTTCATCAACATTTGGTTGGAATCATACTAATTACTTATATTGCTGATTTATAGTACTTGGTGCTAACAGTAATGGTTGATTCTAGTTTTGTTATGATTTGCGCCTTCTCAGATTTTTATCCCCAACACTTTGACAAGATAAAATAACTCAAGATAAAATTTCATGTCAGATGCATTCTGTTTTGGGATTATCACCTCTAGATAATTCAAGTACAGAGATTTTGCCAAAATAAAGTGAGAGGGAAATACTAACATCACAGTCAGCTATCTGATGGTGCCCATGACTTAGATGCTCTGTACCATATGTCATCCCCTTCCTCTGAGTCACTCATCCTTGGAAACATACGCAGGGCTGTTCTTGACTATATACCTCATTCTGTACAATTCATCCTGCCCCCAAACGCCATCATTAGATATTTTCCGACAGAACCACTAGAGTCATCTTCAGCAAGGTCTATTTTCTTATTTTATGTACAGTGAGAAGGCTGTTCAGTGTCAGCCAGAAATCTGTCTATACAAGCTGTTTTCTAGTATATGTAAATATAATTGAGAGTCTCTATCTGATATTATTGTTAAATTTGACAGCCTTGTTAAACATGGGGATACATGTTTCAAGCCAGATGAATGTCCATGTACTTGGAAAGGCAAAGAGTATTTTCCTGGAGACAAAGTAATTTCTTCCTGCCATACCTGGTGAGTAAACATTTTTTTAAAATTTCATGATGCATATATAATAATGCCATGATGGTTCTGAATTGCTGATTTTCCTTTTTCCATATTAGAATTTATAGTCTTTGATTTAACTGAATTTTATTTTTATCAAAATAAATATTTGTAAATAGTTTTAAATGGCCAAGGCTCATAAATCATGAGGTGGATTGTTTGAGAATGAGTCATGATGAGTCCAACAGGTGATAAGGTTCATTGCAGGTACTTTGCTTTGTCCCTCCCCTTGTTCCACCAGGTGTTATCAGCTCACTGTGACTATCCGAGAGACCCCCTCATGCAAACAGAACTCATGTCTTAAAGAACAGCGGGGTCAGCCGGCCCCAGGGAATTTGACCCCATTGCATTCTGGAGCACAAGCCCTGCTTGTACTACAGGTACAAGGAACCACTTTTTTAAAAAGCCATTTGCCTCCATAGTGTAATTTCCTAAAGTGTAATGGGGAGGATGCAGGAGCTGATTGAGTACCCCTTTCTTTTGTTCCCCTTTGAAGTGGGGTGACCACTTGGCAGCAGCACTACAGCTATGGAGCAGCACCACTGGGTGAATCATGTCCTCCTGTCCCCTGCCCAAGAGGCAGATCTGCTTGGTGGCAGTGCCTTGAGCATGGGGCGTTCTGCCTCCTGTGTGGGAGGTTTACGCTCAGGCAGGAGGTGGAAGGAAGTGGGGCACCTGATCTGCTCCTCTGCATTGCTGTCCTGATCATGGAGCAGGAACCATGGTTG
Organism: Varanus komodoensis; assembly: GCF_004798865.1. Taxonomy (NCBI): domain Eukaryota; kingdom Metazoa; phylum Chordata; class Lepidosauria; order Squamata; family Varanidae; genus Varanus; species Varanus komodoensis. Next base: position 11,402,556 of record NW_025335468.1, on the reverse strand, counting down.
GGATCTGCACTTGAGCTGCTGGCAGGGGAAATTCATTGGGAAAAAGATGGAATAGCAATTAACACAAATTTAAAAATTGATTGGTGCATTAGGAATACACCTTCTTCTCTCTGTCCAAACACATGTTTTAAATTCCACAGATAAAAAGCCATCGGAGTGATTTGACCTCGGAGAAGGGTCACGTACCACATCTCTCCCCACTACTTACCTGCTTTGAATTTCTTTCTGCCAAAGGAAAGGCATTGGGCATAACATGTACTAGCATGTCATATAGATTAGCCCCTGTGACCCCAAGGAAATATAAACTTTCTTCCCTAAATTTGTTTCCATTCCCAATATATATGTATCTACTTGCACTGTGTATTTAAATTGCCTTACACTCCATAATTCTAATGGAAACCAAGCTTCTTGGAGTCATAAGCAACTTCTATTACACTACTTGTGTGGAACAATGAAAAGATGAACCTGGTGTCTGGTTTCATCAGTGGTTCATGCTTCTAATGCCTTTCTTACAAAAGATTTTAGTTATAACACCTGAACAAGTTTCTTCTAAGTTTATCCTCAGTGAATGCTGACAAACTTTAGTTTCCATAAGGGTTCTGGCATAAGTCATTCCAACAACAACTGGATAACAGTTATAAGGCATGAAATGTCATCCCAATTTATGCTTTTTCTTTCTGTCGTCTAGCAATGGTATTATGGAGTTCAACCACCTCAGAGTTCATGCATCAAGCGATTATACAACACTATAGTTTAAATCAGCATCTCTCTGTTTTCCACTCAACTCCTATTAATTGGGTTAGCTCATTTATTCCAAATGAGACCTGCAGAGCTCTACTGAGCTTAAAGTAATACAGGCTGTTCCAGTCGGCACTAGTCCATGCCTTGTCTGGATGTCTTTGCCCACTCCAGCCTTGTGCTGACTGACTGCATCTGCCTCTTGTCAGGTTCTCAATAGCTGCTCTAGAAGACATTTGTAGCCTTTTGGCCGACTAGTGAAGCGACTTACGAGCCATCTCTACTTGGCGGGAAGGTAAAGCGATCCCGGGTTACCTCCCTTCTTCCCTGAGGCTCATACCTATGTAGCTTTCACTGATTCTTTGCAGATGAGCAAATGCACACACAAGCACACACATGGACCTATTCCCTGATGGAAAAATCTATTAAGAAATGGTAGTAATTCCGAAGACATTGGGCAATAATTTTTCTTTATGCCTTCTCAAATGGGAAAAAGTGTTAGCTGAAAAATCTAAATCAAATTCTTAGTGTCATATACTGCAACAGGCTAACTAGGTTATTAGTGTTTTCTTTTATGGTTTTGTGAATCTTTGTCACAGTATAAACTTTCAATCCTTGTCCACCAACATGTTATAAATCTCCACCAGGTTTTGCTTGTAGGTAAAAAAAGTATGTTTACAGTATACTGAAGGTGAGTTTGGTAAAATGTAAATACATATTGTTGTTGTTGTTTTGTTGTTGTTATTATTGTGGTTATGTGAAGCTTATGATTCAAGTGAATATTAAAATTGGAACTAGCTTAACATGTTGACGAAGCATGAATTAAATTTGTTATTACTTTGATGCTGTATGTGGTGGGAGCTGGACTTATTTTAATTATATTTTGTAAATATATATGTGGATTTAAAAAGATAAATACCTACATAGGAACAAGGTTTATTTTTCAATATGTCATCTATTATTTATGTTTTGCATATGTTTTTAATGAGGCATTCAGGTGGACTAAATTCTTTCCTAATACTTTGAAATTCTCCCTAATTTTTTTCTATACTAGTTCAATTTAAAATTATACAATATCAGGGTTAGCATAATGTGCTGATTTTTCATTTGGCAAGAAAGCATGAATGATATTTCCTAGTCTCATCTTGTGAAGCAGGAAAACACATGCATATTCTCACTTTTCTGTATACTCAATAAGAAACATGAGAGCCAGTGTGGTGTAGTGGTTAAGAGCATGGGACTGGGACTCAAAGGATCTGGGTTCCAATCCCCGCTCAGCCATGGAACCAACTGGGTGACTTTGGGCCAGTCACAGACTGTCAGCCCAACCTACCTCACAGGGTTGTTGTTGTGAGGATTAGATGGAGGAGGAGATATAAGCTGCCTTGAGCCCTTTGTAGGAAAAAGGCAGGATATAAATCGAAAAAAATAAATAAAACATGTATCTTATTTCCAATATATAGACATACATACACACAAAGTTGCTAACTTTATGTGTATGCATTTGTATTTTCCTAAACAAAAATATTTGTTAAATTGCTTCACTGTTAAAGCAAATAAATGTATTACATATGGAAAATCCAAATACATAATGCGTGTTCTGTGAGGTAAAAATATCAACCTTAGTTCCTGGCTTTTTACAAAAGACGCATACTTAGCATATACCATTGTCAGTTTGATTTAATCAAACGTATTGTCCTTCCCAAAGTAGGTTACCATGAAATCATTTCTGTTTGTCATTACAGCATTTAGTTAGGGTCAGCAATATGCCTTGGACATGGAGGTCAATACACAGGTCACCCTATTATTTTCCTAAGATGGCTGTAAATCTGAAAAAGCATTAAGCACATGGATCTTCATAATTCATGGAAATGTATAGGTAGTTTTGTTTGTTACAATGATAGCTTGGAAGGAGTATCAATAATGTGAAGGATGATTTTTTTTAGTATTTTGCTTTCATAAGAGCTTACCATAATTGTCAGTGTAGTAACTTTTGAGACTGTAATAATGGTTTCCCCCTTACTTACAGCATCTGCCATCATGGGTCATTTGAATGCACTTTCCACCCTTGCCCATCAATGTGTACAACATATGGAGATCGGCATTACAGAACTTTTGATGGACTTTCTTTTGATTATATTGGAAATTGTAAGATTTACCTTGTTAAGGTAGGACCTGTTTAAAAACCATTTTGCATACAGTCCTACGGGAATGAATGCCTTTAAGCCCCAGAACTTGGAGCTTCATGGCATGTCTGCCTCCATTTTCTTCCTGCTCCACATTTTTGCTACATGGACTTTTTTGGCCTTCTGTTGTCCAAGCCCCAGAGGTGGAGGGAAAGAAGTGGAGAGGCTGTATGCAGTACAACTTATGCATGGTTGAATGAAGTTTGTTATTATAGTATATGAAAAGACTTGCGATTTTTTTGTTCTGTCAATGAAATGAATACATACAAATATTTATTTAATTAATTTATTTAAAGCATTTCTATGCCGCCTCGTTCGCAAACAGCCTCGGGGCAGCTTACAAAAATACAAATACATTGATGTTTCCCCTCTTATTTTTTTAGATAAATACAACCATAAATACAATCACAACAATAATAATATAACATAACAAGAACACAATAATTAAAAAAGAATAAATGAAAAAGTGCACCTACCACCCTGGAGACCAATACTACCATCATACACATACTATAACAATTAATAATATATAATATACTTCAATTATACCTGTATTCCCCTCCAGAAATTCGTATAATCTTGATTGGGTTTACAGCCTTTGCCTTCTATCAGTACTGCTTTTACAAAATCTTCCCAGATTTCATTATATTCATTCACTTTCATTAACCCTTTTTAAATTTTTATTTCTGTCATCAGTTTATCATTAATTACCATATTCCATATTTCATTATATCATTCATGCCTTTGCAAAACCCAATTTTGTTTCCAAAAATACATTGAAGTTGTTGGTAACATGAATAGGCAGCTGCAGCAAACCAGGCAATGTGATACATGATTTAACTTAAAGGTGTAACTTCCTGCTTGTCTGCTTTCTGTTTTGTTGGTGAAACCCACCAATTACATCTCTGCTCCTTGTTATCGCAAAGAAGTTATCCTAGAAAAAGAAGCGCAGTCTGTGTGTGTGTGTGTGTGTGTGTGTCCCCATAAAAGGCACTTTCTAAACTGATATGGAAAAAGATCATAGGTTCTTCTTCATTTCTAGAGTTGGCTGGTGAAAGACATCTCTTCGTGGGGGGCATTGCAAGGTGGCTGTGATGACATGGTGCAAGCACATAGCTACTGAATGTCTAGCAACACACAGCATGCTGTCTGAACTGCTCCTGGCCTCCACTGCTACGTTTTTAGGCCTACCAATAAAGCTTGTGGAACTAGCATCATGCAGCTGCTGAATGCTGTCTGTGGTTGGTGATCAGTGGGATGAGCCTCTTCCTGCCAGTGGCATCACCTTACCAGCCACCTCTGCGTCTTTAACATAATCTGGAGTTAGAGGGAGGAAAGGAAGTGGTTAGCTTGGAATGCTGAGGCAGTGGGCATGAACAGGTTGTTTTCTGTCAAATGTTCGCAGATTATGCTAAGCTCTAGGAATGTAGAATGTATAGATGCTTATACACCAAATAGTAAAAATAATTGTGCATTAATAAGCAGCAAAAACATACGTATCTTACATGATTGCCTGATTTTCCTTTTTCAGAGTACTTCAGTGATCACTTTTTCAATAATTATAGAAAATGTTAGCTGCTTTAATACTGGAATCATTTGCAGAAAGTATATTTTCATTAACATTGGGAAATCATTCATAATATTTAATGATGACACTGGAGATCCGGTAAGCTTCAGCAATGTAGAAAGATCAATAAACAGACATGCTTATGTACCAAGCATTAAAGATATAAACATACTAATTAGGCTGTAAATATATACATAGCTTATATTATAAATGCCTGTTGCCTTTGAAACCTCAAAACAGTGCAGATTAGCTAGTCATGAAATTGTTTATCTCGGTGTGAGCTTATGTGGACTCCGGGGGTGCTGGAGGATAGGAAGGCCTGGAGGAGTGTTGTCCATGGGGTCCCAATGGGTTGGACGCGACTTTACAACTAGCAAGCAAGCAAAATTGTTTATATCTGTAGAAACTGAGAATATGGGAAATTGTCAGGGCAGTTGTCTGAGAGGCAATTCAGCAGAATGCCAATCCACAAAGGCATCTTATTAAATTATTATGCCAAGTTGTGCACTTTCTTTCAACACAAAGTTCTTGGACAGTTTACTTAAAAGAAAAATTCAAAGATAATTCAAATGAATTGTAAATTATTGGGCTTTTTTTCTGCCTGTGTGGATTTCATAGAGCATATAGATCAGTAATCCGGTTAGATTTAGCTTAGAAACGAGCAATAAGTTCAACCTGTTTAGTGCTCAGTACTGGTAAACTTACCATGTTTTTATTGAGGACACCCTGCATTTTGGCAATGTGGGAAGGGTCATTGTGGGGTGTGTGAAGCTCATGTGCCATATGTTTCCCAACCATGACCTAGCTGAACAATTGATGTTCTCCAACAGTATGAGCATAACACATATTAACAGCTTCTATGCTCTTGTTTGTGTTTTACATTGGGCTATTAGCAGGAAGTTACATATAATGGAAGTGCTAACATATGTGTCAGACAAGGTAATGGGCATGTTTGTGTGTAACACAGTCCATCCTGGCAATGAGCCATGGTGGGTTGCTTGCTGGACAAATCACCCATAGACTGACTGACGGTCAGGTTCACTGTGAATTGTTGGATTCCTCCCTCTCCTTCCTACTATCTTGAGTCTACCCACAAGGATCTCAGGAGACCTGTGAGAGGACTGAGTTGTCTCCCTCCACTCCCTTCTACGAATGTGAGCCGTTGCAGGCTTGCCATGGCTATTTTTTTCCCTCTTGGCTGTTTAAACCTCTTTGTTTATGGAAATTGTTAAAGGTGACTGTTAAACTGGCTTTTGTCGACTGTTTTGACAGCTATGGGTAGTCCCTTCGAAGTGTCCCAGTGGCAGTTTTGGGAGGGCAGCCCAAGGTTGCCAAACATTTTAAAATTTGTTTTGCAGCACTAATTTTAGCACATAGAAGTTTTTCCAGGGTTGCATAGTTGCAAATGACCATAGTTGTGCAGGTGTGGGAATGGGGGATTCTTGCTGCCATCCCCCCTCCCAAAAGTGCAAGTAAGTTTATTTTCCCTGTGGTTCCATCTAACAGTTGTCAAAATAAAAGCTCTCAAGTATACCTAACAGTTTGAGTGATCTTAACTCATAAAGGGAAGTGGTTCATTCATCTATTAATGGCTAGATCCTTGCAGGCGGATGTGTCCTAAGGATGCTTTCAATTTTGCGCTTGCTCCTGATATTCTACCATCTCAGGATTAGTTTATTCTGGTCACTCTCAAAAGTAAAGATCCATCATTAAGATGGGATTTTGAAAGGGTTAAAAATCAGAGGGGCAGGACACTGCAAGACTCTGTATACCTGTATAGTATACTGTTCCTGTTCCCCAAATATTTCTGGGTTGTCAAGGTTGCTTGTTACTCTCAAATAAGCCACGCTAAGGGAAATGCTCACGCCACCTGCAGTCCCTTCTGGGTTTGCACAACATGGCAAAACATTGCAGGTGGCAATAATGTTGGACTGTTTTGACATGCAATCCCAGTCAATATGTAACATGCAGAGGACAATTAGATGAATTTTGCATGATAAAGGCTTTGTCCAAAGCCATTTTTAAGAATAATGTTTCTTGGATTGCACCCATTATTAACCTCAGATGAGCTGAAAAAATCAGAGATATATAACAAATAACATTAGCCTAGATAGAAAGTCTTCTCCTAAAATGAGCTTTAAAAGTAGTTTTGGGATGGCGGGGGGATATTCATTGCATTTCTAATCTCAGTAACTAATATTCTCTTCTTATAAGCTTCTTAGAAGATCTTATGTAGCATGCTGTGTGTAAACTGGCTTTTCTTTTAACAGAGTCCATTAAGTTACATAGATAAACTACAGCAAATATATCTCTGGAAAGCAGGATTTTTTACACTTGTTTATTTTCCTAATGAACAAATCACAGTAATGTGGGATCAAAGAACAACTGTTCACGTAGAGGCAGGACCTCAGTGGCAGGTAAGCAAAAATTGCCTCATCTTATTAGGGTCATGATGTATTTACAGAGAAGTATGTTGAAGCCCTGTTGATTATAGTTGGAGTCTTTTAAGTTTGTGCTTAAGCCTCCCTCAGAATTCAATGGTTTTTCAAAGGGCTTGGATGTGTCTTATGCTTCTAATATTGGAAGGCTGCCCTAACAGTTCTTTGTTGATTCCAATTAGAATGTTAAACAAAGATTCAAAGGGAGTAGATGATTTAGGCATTGACACATCTAAGGTAAATGCAGTTATATATTGTATTATTCATGTCTAAGACAACACCTACCATGACAGCTAATGCTACATCTGTTTTTATTATTGGATTATAATAAAACTGGACTGTTTCTGTGCTTATCCAACAAATTAGAGAATATCTAGGTACTGCTTTTCTCTGATATCCCCATGGAAAAGATTATATTCCAATTTAACCTTTTGCTAAGATAGATTTGTTGAATAAACTATCTTTAATTATTTGTATTTATTTCCTTATTTAAAACCTTTCTAGACTCCCTTACCGAGCTCTCGGGATGGTTTAATTATAAAACAATGTAAAATAATACATAGTGTCCTAAAAAATTCCAACCAACAATAAAACTCCAATTAAAACAATCAGATCTTAAAACACTGGGTAATATTACCTGTTTATGTATCTGTGTAGTGTATATTTGTTAAACTCTTTACAAAGGGGATATTTTATTAAGCTACTGAAGCTATGCTCTAAATAATCAAACCAAATACATGATAGTTTATATTAAATTTGAAGAAAGTATATATAAATACAGAAACTCTTTATATTCACTTGTTGAAACGAATCAGTACATTACTGACAAAACAAGGCCTTTGGATTTAAGAATGATGCCGAATATTACCAACTGAGACTATGAGGCTGCACAGCTAATGAGGCATAGAGAGTCTCCTTTTAAACCAGTTTGTTTAATGCATGTGCAACTGTATTCAGGACATCCAGGTGTAGGGAAGGGAGTGGCTTACAGTTCATATTGCTACATCAGACTGCTACAGTCTAATCCATCTGCATTCATCTTTAATATAAATTTGGATTCTTCTGTGTTTGTGTTACAGCAAAGACAGATTGCAACTATTTTTATATATTTACTAATATTTATTTATATATTTAACTTCTATATCGCTTAACAGCCAAAGCTCTCTGGGCGGTTCACAACAGCATGTAACAGACAACATTAATGTACAGTGTATTTTATGCATTGGAATATCGGGTGGTGTTGAAGAAATTTAGTGTTTATTTGTCCAAAAGCCAGCCTTTAATTTATTTCTGCAATTTGCTTAGACCTTCAGAAGAGATAAAGTTTTGCCTATATCTTTGAAGGTCTTTGTGAGAAGTCCTTCACTTTCTTCTACTAGCACTAAGCATATGACAATTCTTTTGTACCAGTTACAGATGACTCACTTGCAGTTTGCTTCCAGGCTGATTTCAAAAGGGATTGATATCTTTAAAGCCTGAAAGAGTATGGAACTAGGCTACCTGGATGTGGTGTAGTGGTTAAGAGCATGGGAAAGAGAAGCAGGCAATCTGGGCTGTAGTCTTTGCTCACCGTGCTATAGGGTTGTTGCTGTGGGGATTAGACTGAGAGCAGGAGAAGGAGAATGATGTAAGTTGCTTTGAATTCTTCAAAAAGAAAAAGGGTGGGATAAAAGTTTAATAGTAAACCATAATTTCCTTTATATCGTAATTATCAAGAGTAATTCTACTAAAGTCAGTTTAATAAATATTGACAACAATATTTTTGTAAGAATTCTAATTGCTTTGGAGAGAGAGGAATTACAATATCTGGGTGGAGTCTACAAATGATGCAAACTGAATACTTAAATATTTATATATTAAATTCAGAAGAATAATGGCTCTTGGTTAATTATTTCAGCAGAATGTCAGTCAACAAAGTACAGTTCCTTTGCATATCACTTTAGTAATGTAGCATCTATGAGGTTGAATGGGTATGAGCAACACCCGCAGAAGAGATTATACTGGTGTAAAGAACCATGTCAAATCAGTCAGGGTTTCTCCATGTTTGGAATGATGTCATGCTGCAGGGGTTCCTTCGGCCTCTGAGCTAGTGTAGACATAGGAATTCTGAACTTCTGTATTTAGAATGGAAAATATATATGCCATCGACTGGATGTGTTAACTTTGCCTTCTTTCTAGGGTAAGCTGACTGGTTTATGTGGAAATTTTGACTCAAAAACTATAAATGAAATGAGGACTCCAGAAAATTTTGAGTTAACAAATGCACAAGAATTTGGGAGTAGCTGGGCAGCTGTAGAGGTAAATGTCCAGAGCATCATTTTTCATACTGTTGCAGTGCATAGTTCTTCTATTGTTTCTCAACAATAGCCTGCTATAGGTGTTCCACTTCTGTGAATAATCAATACATGAGGCAGAATATTACTACTGGAAATGGAAAGCTCATGCTGTGGGTGAAATACCCAAATAGCCTACAACTTGTTCTTAGCTTAACTCTAGTTTATTGGTTTTCATGTCAAACAACAACCTTGCACAGATTGAAGATAGTTTATGCAAAGCAGGAGTGACTCGTTTGTGGCACAGAACCCAAGAAAGTGTGGGTTAATAAATTAACTCATAATTTGCTACTGTGGCATGCCAACTTATTCCCTCTGACCTAGTATAAGTTACACATCTTGGTTATTTCAAAAGTTAGAAGTAATACAGATTATAAAGATATTCTTCTGGTTTATGATTTTGCTTTTGGATTCAGTGTGCTGACAGCGCTGATAATCGGCACCCATGCATCTTAAATCCACTCAGAGAACCATTTGCCAAAAAAGAATGTGGAATACTATTAAGTGACATATTTGAATCTTGCCATCCAGTGGTGAGTAGCAATTAAAAAATAACAGTGTTGAGCTTTCTTGTTTATCAAAAGCTTAGTGTATTACTATTTTCTAATACCCCTCCTGATTCCAAAGATTCATCACCAGGTTCTTTGAGTGCCTCTTGAATTTACGCATATACGTAGTATAGCAAATTGCAACATTCAGGTATAGCAGAAAACACTGATCTTGTGTTGGATCTACAGTTTGATTCTAAAATATACTGCAGTAGTAAAGCAACACTTAGGAATGGCATCATTCCTAGATAATTTTCCTGAACTTAGTGTGTGGCTCAGATACTTACTTGGTCCAGGTGATCTCCCCTGCAGTTGCACAGTACTGCTGTTTATCCATCTGAAATTCTGTGCAGACTCCCATCAGCAGCAGAGGCGAATCTCAGGCACTGATTATTTGCCACAATCATACAGTCTTAGCATCACATCTGTAACTACTGCAATGACTCAGTTCATACAAAGCATGTTTCCAGATGATCTAGTTGCCAGAAGGCTTGCAAGCAAATCTGATACATTACAACCTGTGATCTCAGGATGACCAAGTATTTGAAGAAAGCCACTCATTCATCACCTGATTTATTGTGCTGTTTTGTTTTGTTGACCCAGTGTACACATAGTCCTAGAGCACCAGATTATAATGACTGTGATCACCACTGCTTGTTTGTTTGTAAGTGAAAGAGGCAGGTGGACTAACCTGGAATAACCTGAGCATTCCATGTATAATAAACTGTATTGATTGGAATGATCTGTGCTTGTGGTGATTAGGATTTGTGCTGCCATAGGATTTCTGCTGGCCCTTTTAGTGCCACGATTTAAGACTTGACATGGGACAGAGAAAGTTAAATGCTTTTATTGTTAATTCTTTACCATTTTAACAACCACCAAATGCTGCCTTTAAATATTAGAATATCAATAAATGTGTTGTTTATTTTTTGTCAATATAGATATCATATGAATTAACATCTGAAAGTGTTAATTTCCCACTAATTACCCATTAAAATACAAAAAAATAAAGCAAAGCAGAACATTTATGAATATTAAAGCATGTAGGCTAGGATTCTAATTAGGCATTGGTGAAGGAGCCTTTCAATTCACAGAAATTTGTGTTCAAATGAAGAATCTCATTAGTGGAAGGAGGGCGGTAATGTGGAATGATTTTCCCTTCCACTACAGTCCTTGCAGTTCCAGAGGTCTCCCAGTCCTCTGGATCAGATTTTCAAGGATACAGGAGGTTGCAGGGAAATGCGAATTATGGAAAGTAGCCTCCCGATATCTGCCAGTGGGAGCCTCTATGAGCAGAATTCCACTCCGGAGCTGGTTGGGCGAGCAGCAACAAATTCAGGCTGGTCATAGTGCTAATCTTGTATAATTCAAATAAATAGTAAACATTGCATGTCATAGTTTACTGGAATGAAGTAATGGTCTGAAGTATGTTTTTTCAATAAACTTGTACCTATGCTGAAAATTCTGTTGGCAGTGTTTGCATAGGCAATTATATAATAATGTTTGTCCTCTTCAGGTTGATGTCACCTGGTTTTATTCGAACTGTTTGACTGACACGTGTGGTTGTAATCAGGGAGGGGATTGTGAGTGTTTCTGTACAAGTGTTTCAGCCTATGCACATCAATGTTGTCAACAAGGAGTTACAGTAGACTGGAGAACCCCTAGACTGTGTCGTAAGTATGATAATTAGAGAGCATTTTGTCAGTCCGTACCTTCAGTCTGATCTTTGTTCAAACAAGGCCTTGTTTTAGAAAAGTTTGCCTGTTGATTCAGCTTGGTACAGTTCACTTCTGCAACCAACTAGTTGCTGCAGTGTATGCGCTGCTAGTGAGGAAATTTAAGCTCTTTTGAATAGCCTTTCTTTCATTTAAGAAATCAGCTACAACTGGTGTGAGTGAATAGCAATTCTCCTGTACTGTGTTACAGTGACCAGTGTTTCTTTAGTGAACTGCAGTGATCACAAAGATTCAATTGTATGTCAGATGTCGCTCAGAAGTACTGGTCATGTCAACTTTTTATCTTTTCTGCAATAGGAAATCGTGTTCTGCATAGTGGTGTCTTTGTACCAGAGCCGGCCTTTCCATACGAGTAATGGATGTTATCATAACCTGTCTTTGTTTCCAGATCCAGTAGTTGTAGGCTGAGTTCATTACTCAGAAGTTCATGTGTTCTGCTGTTTCCCTCAATATCTACAAATCAAACTACTCCTGCTGTCACCCTGTTAAATGACCTAAGCTGCCACAAGTGAGAGTTAGCTGGATCTTCTTATGTGACAGAAACCCTTTTCTCAAAGAACTGTTCAATTTGTAGTGCCAAACTCTCCAGCTCCTTTCCATTTTAAACAGAAGTTCTAAAACAAAAAGTCTGAGTGATCCAGATTGCTTTACATGCTTCCAAAGTAATTTTCAAAGGAGGGCATCATGCATGTGCTCTCCGGGAAATTACAAAAGCTACTGTATGCACAATTACACATCCATCCCACTGTGTAGTCTCCCAGCTCTGCACATATCTCAGATGTATGCAAAGGGTCGGTGCTTCAGCGCACCATGCAAGCCACCCTGTTTGCTGAATTGAACAACAGCAGCAGGGACAACAACAACCCATGTTTTGTATGACAGCAGGCAATTGTTTCCTTGACAATTAATTGCATAAATTTGCATGTTAATTGCAATCCCAAAGAGGAGTCACTGACAATCACAGTTCGACTATGTCTTAACTCATCTTATTCTTCCTTGTGTGCACCATATTTATAAATGACTTTGAACTGTGGGATTTAAGTGTTAGAGTGCAACTGTTACAGAGTGCATGCAACTTAAGATTGCATATCCATTATTCCATTCTTGATTTCCTGTAGCTAAGGCTAACTTTGATTTATCTTCAGAAATTAGTAATGATGATCCTTACGACATGAGAAAAGGTACTTTTTCTATGACCACTAACTAAGCACAATCACAATCATCCTGGAAGTATCTTTTAGGAGGAAGGATCTATAATTCAGTGCTAATGACTTTGAAGAAAACATTAGTTCAAGGACTACTCTTTTTAGGAGTAAATAACCCCAAGTTCTTTACAACCTTGCAGAAGTTTGATGGAATTTGAAAAAAAAAATCTTGCTTTCTTTGTGATGATAATTTACATTTGGATTAGTAGTCTGTTACACACACGATTTTTGTACTTTGAAGTTTCTGATACTATTGTGTATTATGGGAAGACAGCTAAGTTAATTTTCATCCACTAGAGGTCATAAAAGGATAACTATCTGCTTATTGCTCATGATATTTCTTTCCTTATCCAGTGTCTTAGTCAGCAATATGCTATTTGTGAATAAATCAAAATAGTAATAACAAATGAACAAAACATTAAAACTCATTTTGCTAGTTTTAACATTGTTCCCCAATTTGAATGAAAGTGAAATGTGCTGGTATAAATATGAATCTATCTCTTTGTCTCTGTGAAAAGTGATGCTCAATAATGGCATTCCAGATGTCTATGGCTAACTGTTTACTCTTCTTTCCTTTAGCTTATGATTGTGAATATATCAATAAAGGTAAGGAGTTTATGGGGAGCTAATAATAAAGAGAAGTGTTTTCTCTCCTGCCACCTTTTTAAAAAGTGACATCTTTGTGCTCAGATTTATTGAACCAGCATATATTACTGTATAGTTCTTGAAAGCTTGTGGTTAATACAGAATTGAAAGCACATAACTGTCCCTTAAGATTTAGCAACCTGTTGCATAGAATTATTCTGATCTGGACATTATACTGCTGTACTCTCCATCTAGTAACTCCACAATCTGAACAGTATTTTAGGCAGGGCAAGGTGAGTGTGAAGGAAAGACATGAGCTGGATTATCAGCTTGTTCATACTTGTGAACAACAGCACTTGAGAATGTTGTTTGGGTATAGAAAACAGAACAACTGCAAGGGTGAGCCTTAGGTGTGATCATGAAGCAAACAAACACAGCCGTCACCAATATTTGCCATCTTTTGGGTCTCTTGGTATTTACCTGCTATCTACTACCAGCTTTTGCAACCATTTTAAACACCTCTTTGTGCTACTGCATAATGATACAGTAACTCAGAACTACTAATTACTAGTTGCACTTTCTACACTGCAAAAGAAAATTGTTAAAATGTAGAACTGACATGCAGTATGCTCCCTCCTGAAGGTCCTCAGGAGGGAGCTAGCTTGCAAGCTATATTAATTGTCAGTCTCTCTCAAGCTATTTACTAACATTCAAATCCACTGGTACTATAAAAGAGACAAAGTTTGCTATATATTGCTTCTGCATGACTATCTGCTAGACAAAGTAAGAAATCATCTCAACCAGTTATATTTGGCATATTCCAAACAGATATTTAAAGCTCTAGGCAATGGGAAAATCTGAAGCTGGAGAGAAATTGTTAAAGCTTTCCCACTCCTTCCAGGCATTTTAAAGTTTTCCTCAGATAATTTGGGCTATATTCTAAATGTATAATGCATGGAATGAAACTGCTGTGAGCGAGAGAGTCTAAGGTTTTCTTCTGCTGTGACCCAGGCAGATTGAGTGCCAGTTCCTCCTCTTCCCTCTGAAGGGAGACAAAAAACTTATTGGGTGACAATCTGACAACCAATTTTCATCCTTTACCACAAAGATTGGCATAATTGAGAAGGCATAGACATTTAGTTTTCATGCATTTAATATCAACATCTTTGATGGAATATATTGGATTGGATCCACAGTTCCCTTCTTCCTGTACAGCAATATATTCAAGTATTTGGATTCAACACATTATGTACAGATTCATTTTGTTTCTATTAGTGAGTTCTATTTTGGTTTATAACATACAGTTATAATAGGCTATGTGCATTTTATTAATAATTTTTACTTGTTTAGATTTACTATATATAATGGGATTGTAGTTACTCAATGCTCCTTTTTTTGTCCTGGTATCTTCTCCTCAACTTCACAGAACTGCTTTATGCTGACAGTTTAAATACTAAGCAATTAGTGTTTATGAACGGATTATCATGGCAGCTTACCAGTGGCTAGAAGGACTTCATTTTAAAAAATGGTCAGGTGTCTGTTAGCTTCTACCTGTAGGTATCCATGATATCACGTTAGCTCACCAAGTGGCTAGAGAAGCCTCCCAAGACATCAGGGTTGTTTCTCTTCATGAGTACTTTGGTAAATCATAGTTATAATTTAATAAAATATAAGTATGGTAAAATGTAATTCAATGTTACATTCTCAAAATTTGTAATGTTTATATTATGGATTTGTTTGTTGGTCTGGTATGCAGAACCAGTTAAAGCGTTAAAGGTGGTGGTATTCTCAGAAGAATTTGAAGTAAATTATCTCTCTTCTCATAGTTCTTTTTAACTGTAAGCAGATTTCTTCTTCATAGCTGATAAGACCCCAAAGGAAAACTGGAGTCACGTGTAATGTCCCTGAGGATGCATCCCCTCCAGGCCAGTTAGCTTTCGTTTTGGTCCCAGGTTAAAGGGAAACAAGCAGAATGGTAGTTTACCATCTTGTGTCTACACACTGTTTACTACTGTCAATACTTGAAGGCAGCATTAGGGCCCATGCACAACTTGGCCTCCATTGTTTGGAGATATAGGCAATAATCTTTTCAAAAGTCTGAAGTTTTCTTGTATGCCCTAGTGGGCCTGTGCATTTGCAGGGTCGCACCCCCATCTTCTAACTACTCTATTTTAATAATAGCTTTTTCTGTGTGGGTATTGATAAAGAACTCTAATTTTATTACCTTTCACTTTGATAGATGAGGATAAGATTCAAACAAATACTTTCTGAAATTAAGCTTGTAGATGTTCCATAACTCAAGTGTACAGCTTTTGTGTGAAACACAGTTTTGATTCTGATGCATGTAAGTTGATAGTTGTACAGCAGGAAAAAACACAAATGGCCAATAAATAATTTGTAGCACTCAACAGGAAATGTAACCTTGCCTTCTCTTGGCAGTTCTAGGAAAGGGTCCTTACAAGCTGGTCAGCTACTTGGACAGAGACATTGCAATTGCGGCCAAGCTGTCGGATGGTTCTGTTTTTCCAGCAAAAGGAAATGGCACTCATTCTGGTGATGCAGTGAGCTTTATGCTGACATCAGGACTATATAAGCCAAAAGCACATGGTAACTAATTGCCTCTGTAAAATACCTAGAAATTTACTAAAGAGAATGTTAAAATGAGAAGCAGTTTGCTTCTGAGTACCAGATGCTGGGTATAAACAATGGAAGAAGTATATTATTTGCGTGCATTCTGAGACATCTGGTGGGCTATTGTTGATGATAATGTGTTACACTAGATGACTCTTGTTCTGGGCAAAGCAGTTCTTACGTTATCATATACTGAATTGCTTCTGCCTGCATTAAAACATTGATGGTTTTGTAAAAGGGGCATCAAACCTTCCTCTTCAGCTTTCCATAGGTTCCCAACAAGAAGGATCCCAGGCAAGGTCTCCACTAAGTGAGTGGGGTTTTACAAGGTGATTGATGATTTACAAATCATCTAGTCTTCAGATCAACATTTTTGTAGACCCAGTGGTCCTAAAATTTCCTGTTTGGAATAGAGGTTTAAAATGGGAGGAAAACTGCAAGTATGTAGTGGTTGGCCAACTATAGAATTAATGATGTACAAACATTAGGTCAACTGAGTTCGTTATGTTTCATAAGTAGTCAGACTGTGGTGATGTGGGAAGCCTCACATGTGAAAATGCTTTTAGGATTATTCTCTACATTTCTTTTCATTATTTGTGATTTTAAAACATACATAATGCATGTGCAGGTGACGGACCAGATAACACTGAAAACCACAAGCCTTTGTAATATGAGAATGAAATGAGAGATGATTGGGGAATACGCACTTGATCAGACTTCTTAGAGTAGCTCAGCCAGATATATGATTCAGCCATGTGGGGCTATTTTTACTTTACAAAGATATGTGTCTGCCTTCATCCATATTTCCCTGAATACATTTTAAAAATACACACAAAGTAATGTGGAAATGGGTGCCTTGAGTAATAGTTTAAAAATATTTTTGGTATCCAAACTATGAGACCATCCTCGCAAAATGAGAAATACAGAAACTGTTAATAGAACAATGGTAGCCAATATAGGAAAGAGGAAGGAAGTGTGTGGCTGAACCATTTCATAGGAAAATAATCTACAGGGTGTTCATGCTGATTTGGAAAACAGTATTGTTTTCTGTCATGCATTTGCGCTAACATGGCCCTGTATAACTTTTCAGGGAGACCTCTATTTGGGGAGAGCCCCTTTATTGTGGGTTTTATGGGAAATTGCCACACCTCAATATCTCGTTCATGTGGAAAGGATCAAACATGCACATACATGGATACAAGATTCACATATAGGCTCAGACTGCAAACCGAGCCTGAAACCAACCACTGCATGTTTACACAAGCCATGCTTTTGGTCCTGTGTGGATGTTATCTCTGTGCGCTCAGCTCTTTCCAGCTCCAAAATGTATTAGAAAGGGTAGGTGTACCCTTACCTCCTTCCAGTGTGCATGAACTGATCAAGAGAAGTATTGATAATATGACCCCCTGAGCTCACCCATATTTATTTAGAATAAGGTTATAACAAGATACAAGTGTTTTCTGTTTATGCATGCATTGCTAGTTTTCTAACTACAGCACGTAAAGAAAAAAATTCAGTTCCTTCTGCACAATTGTGATTCTTCCAATAAATAAATGTTGTCATCTTGGAAAATTAGATGACATTCCAGAGCAATGAACAGTGCATCATACATCTGTTTAATGGAGATTATTTGTTCTCTTTACAGGATTTTAAAAGAAACATTATCCAGCTCTGAGGGGGACAGTTGATTTTACAGTAGTTTTATGGTTATTTTAGGCAGAATAACACAATGTACAATGAAATAATATTTGGAACAGCAGATGCTTATTTGGGTGTCAGCTCTGCCACTCTTTATCTTACAGTTAAATCTACCATAAATCAGTGTGACTACTTTTAGGAAAGCTATTAAATTTCAGAACAAAAACATAGCTGACAGAAAATATACAGAATGTCTGTTTTAGATATTATGGTACAATCCTATGCAAATCTTTTGAGACATAAGTCTCTGGATTCAGGAGGATCTATACCCAGGTGAGGAAAACCTAGAAGTTTTGGATTGCATTTCCTTGGATTCCTGCCTTTGGCTATGATAGCTGTGGGGATCAAACACTAGGGGAAGGTTGCCATATAGATATGGAGTTTTACCATTATATTTTCTGGGACAGGGTTCTCAACAGATGACTGAGAAGCTGAGAAACACAATTGAGCATTGGAAATTTTGCATTATGTTTCCTTGGCTATTTATTTGGTGGATACTGATTTGGAAGAGGGAAGTTTGCTGGGCATGGAAGAGGGCAAGAGAGAACTTCCTAATGATAGATGTTAAACCTTATTTGGCTTGTTATTGGGTTAATTATCTCTGCAAAAGAGATGATGCAAACATAATCTCTTCATTGAACTACATAATTGTTTAGTTTAAGAAGCTTCTCTGTGTAAGTGGTTCTGTTTAAAACCACAGCCGAATAATATCTGATAAGTCATTGTTTTGGTGGAATATGACTGGTTTTAAAAATGCATAGTAATCTTCAACATATAGTTAAGTGCACCAGAGACTAATCTGTATAAACTTTGCTTAACTTGGGTAATAATATTTTGTTGTTGCTCTTTTGTTTTTCAGATCCAGACCTGGTTTCATTTGAAGCACTTGACAGACCAAATTATTTTCTTTATTTAGCTTTCAATAATACTCTGATTCTTTCTAAGTGGGGAAGAAGTGAAACTTTTCATAATAGATCAACATTTATCATCCACAAAAACACATGGCTCTCAGGATACAGTTCCTTTGAATCATTTGCAGTGCCAGGAGCTTTCATTCACATTTCAGCTTCATCTGTGAATGTTATTAAATATAAACATTCTGAAGCATTCAGATTATCTACACTTTTTAAACTTATAGGTGAGTAAATATAAACTCTGGTGGCTGCATTTTCAAACCTGTTTTTACATGTTAAATGAAACTCCTACATTTTGAAAGTTAAATGCAGGATTGGTTGATTTTTTTTCATAAATAACTAACCAGTTATTAAACATAGCATGAATTCATTTTGCTGAAGTATTTGTTGATTATATACACTTTTGATTCAAGTTCATAATAATCTTTTACAGCTTATAATGTTCAATTGTATCATGAATCAGGCACCACTCCCACCACATAGTTCTTCTCCATATTAAAATGTAAAATAAGATCCTCCACAGGCACACTACAGTTGAAAACCATCTGTTTCATAAGCACATGCTCTAAAGTTCTTTAATGTTAACCCCTTACTTTCATTGGGGCTAATATTCATTGCTGTATAGTACATGAAGAAGCCACATAACTTAGATTTTGTTCACCAAAACACCAAATATATTACCTGTTTTGGTAAGCTCTCTTGATGATCTTCTAATTATGGGATTGCTGTCACCTGTGCATATCTAACAACACTTTTTGGGAAAAGGGCAGTTGAATTTCCATCTGGCCATCTGCCATGGGTAGTACTGAAAATTACAGTTCACAGGGGACAATATAATACAATAAGCTGTAGATACTTGGCTTATAAGAGAGAATTTTCAGAAAACAGACAAGTATTTTTCTGAATGCTTGCCAAAAAGTTAGTTATTACCAAGCGGATTTTTTCTTGAACCAAGGTGAATTGTCTATCAGTTCTGGTTATAGTTAACATTAGAGCTTTCAAAGATAATCAGAGCTACATTATCAGTGGCTTTCAGTGTCTATATACAACAGAGGGAACATGGGAAGCAGACAGGACACTTGAAATCCTGACATAAAGTGGTAAGTATGATATGATAGGTAGCAGATGACAACATGTTCATGGAGATGAGCAGTAGTACTAATGCTAGATTTTAACTAGCCTGACATCTGCTGAAAGTCTTAATTCTGCAGAGAGTGGAACATTCAAACAAGTTTTTGACTTATTTACTTACAATTTCATCTCTCAAGAGCAAGAAGAAGCAACAAGGGATTCTACTATCTTGGACTTAACCCTTACCAACAAAGAAGAAATTGTAGATGAAGTGAAAGTGGCAGAATCCTTAGGAAGAAGTGACTATGTCACCTTCGAATTCATAATAGAGAGGACCATGAAAACTGAGTTTATTCAGAAGTATACCTTGAACTTTAGGAAAATTAAATTCACAGAGCTCAGAAAACAGTTGGGTGGGATCCCATGGTGAGAAATCCTGAAGGAAAATAAGAGTTCAGAGTTATGGGAGATTCTGAAAACTAAAATGCTGTAAAGACATTCACAAAGTATTCCAATGGGAAGGAAAAATGGGGGACATTTAAAGAAGCCTGTATGTCTACCCAGGGAGCTCTCTGATAACCTGAGACTCAAAAGGAGCATGCGTAGAAGATGGAAGGAGGATTGTATTGTCAAGGAATGGTAAAACAGAGTTGTCCAAATCTGCAAGCATGGTGTCAGGAGCATGAAGATCAAGAAAGAAC
Source organism: Varanus komodoensis (assembly GCF_004798865.1). Lineage (NCBI taxonomy): Eukaryota > Metazoa > Chordata > Lepidosauria > Squamata > Varanidae > Varanus > Varanus komodoensis. Next base: position 11,382,205 of record NW_025335468.1, on the reverse strand, counting down.
AGAGGCTGGTAAAGGATGCCAAAAGCTAAAACCTGCTTTTGTTATCTTAGGACCAAAAAGTAGATAAGGGAAAAAGGGAAGGTCCACTGCCTAGTGAAGATGAATTGTTAACTGGTGATGGAGAGAAGGTATAACTGCTCAACTATTTCACCTCTGCCTTCTTCCACAAAGAGAGTTCATATTCAGCTTGGGACATGTGGAACAGGTGGTATATGGAGGGACTGCAATCCAGAATAAGTAAGGATATGGTTAGAAAGCATTTATTGGGCAAGTTTAGACAGTGTTTTAAGTTGCCTGGGGGACCCTGTTCTGCCTGACTGGTGATCCTGCACAGTGGGGGTGCTGAGGCACTTTCTTCCTCTGCTCTTACCTCCTCAGTCTTTCTGCTGGTATTCCAGGTTGATGGATCATTGGACCACTGTGGACTGTGCAGACATTAATTTCCACAAAGGATTTTCCATGTGGGTTGGAAAATCAAGGGAATCTACAGCTGGTTGAACAACTGTACTCAATGAGTGCTCAATAATGACTCAGCATTCTCTTGGAGCAGAGCCTCAAGTGGAGTGCCAAATGATTTGGATGCGGTTAAGGGGTTGCTTACCAAATTGTAGATCACACAAAGCAAGGTGGTACACGCAATACTACAAAAGACAGGAACAAGATTCAGAGGGATCTAGATAGGCAGGAGTATTGGGCTGAATACAAAAACGTAACATTCAACAGAGATTAGTGTGAAATTTTGCCTTTAATTCTGACTAATATCACTGAAGGGTACTTAGAGTTTGCCACTGCATGTTATTTATTTGAGAATTTGTGTGCTGCCCACTAATCCAGATGGATTCTTGAGTCAGCTTACAGTAGAATACTAATAAAAAACAACAATAAAACCAATTAAAATCACCATTAAAAGATTTTAAAAATTGTATCACAGTTGTACCAATAAGTAATAACAAATTTAAGACTGTCCTTGAAAATATTCAGAGAAATGAAACATTTTCTCCTGGCACCCGAATGAAAACAAGGTTGGTGGCAGATGAATTTATTTGGGAAAAGAGGCAGCCACTGAGCAGCCCTTCTTCTACTTACTATCCCCTTTGTCTCCTTAAGGGACAGCTCTTTTAGAAGGACCTCCTGCCCAGATTTTAATGGGTGGGTAGATATAAATGGGAGCAGATGGTTCTTCAGGTAGTCAGGTCCCAAGTCATTTAGGGCTTTATATGTCAAAACAAGCACTTTAAATTGGGCCTGAGCTACAACTGGTAACCAGTGCAGTTAATTACAAAACTGGTGTTACGTGGGCCCACATGTTAAGATCTGCTGCCAACCACACTGCCTGATTTTGGACTGCTTCGATTCATCAGGCCCTCTTCAAAGGCTGCCCCATCTAATCTGGATGATACCAGTGCATGTGTGAATGTGGCCAGACTCTAGGTAAGGGTGAAGTTGACATTCAAGAATCTTTTCTCCCCCTACGCCCACCAAAATTAGGGACCATCTAATAAAACTAATCCAAATCCAGATTAATCTAAAGAGGGCTTTTGAAGAAGTGGTGTCAGATTTGCCTCCTTTAGAACTGTCAGGACCTTGTCCATATGAAGAAAGGCGTTTATCACCTCTTTAGCTCATTTAGCCAAATTTTTGGAAGCTTTTAATGACCACAGGGAAAAAACCTCAATCTTGCTTATGGCTGGACTCAGACCCTGAAGGATCTTGTCCCTATAAGGCTGCACAGACTGAAACGAATTTGTCACAATAGAACAAGAAAGTTCCCTGGATATATCCACAGGTGTTACAAATAATCCAGCACATGGGTCAGAACTGTTAAGCATTTTTTGTGGAGGACACAAATCTTGTAGGTTATTATTTTCTTCCTAGAGCTGCAAGTATTTCTTTAAGTAAAATGTTCTTTTTCATACAAGCAAAGGAAAAAAAATTCATGTTGGAAGAAATGACGCTTCAGTTAGGCAAGTTGTATGTTTACCAGTGCTTTGACTTTTGTGACAGAAGGAGCCAACTGCCTGCCTTGGAGAATTCCCTGTTATTAAACCATTGAATTAAAGTGTTAATAGTGGCATTGTAAATCTGCTTACATTTGTGGGGATGTTAAGAAAAGACTGTAATGCAGCTGTTGGCTGGCACACTCCAACTTCACAAAAAATGACAGGTTTTGTCATTGCCAAATGCTTGTTGCCTCCTGACAAATTCCTTTAATCATAGTGCTGTTGAAGTTTGGATCAGCAGAAAACATGAAGCTGATGCTGTTATCAAGATATAAAACTCTGCTGATTTGAGCTGTAGTTTCAACGAAACAAAAACCTCATACTCTTTTATCTTTAAGAGGAAAAGGACAGGTTACCATTTGTAATAGTGTTCCCTAATAGTGCATTAGCAGAAAATGGTATATCATCTTTAAAGTGTGAAGTCTTTGCCTTCTCATCGTGCCAAAGAATCCTATCTATGTCAGTGGAAAACTAAAACAATTTACCTCAGCAAGTGGCATCATATCAAATGATCACGAGGCATTTCATTAATCACCACATCCGAGGATTTGGGTTTCAGGGTTTTATAAGCAAAGAAACATGGGGCTTGAATCTTTCTCCAGTGTTCTTTCACAAGGTCTGACTTGCTGATGCAGGGTAATTACATGGTCTAAAAATACAGCAGCATTTGTTTAAGTTAATGGAAAAGTTACACCAGTTCTAGAGTGCGGAGGCAAAGATAGATTGGGTTTCCTGCTGACTATCATAAATGCTTTGCATATTAGATCAGAACTTTTCCAACTGGGAACTGCTATTTCTGAATATAAATATTGGGAGTAGTATAATAGGTCCTTTAAACCCCTTGACCAAAAATGTAATTGTGAATCTTCTTCATGTTCTGTGAAATATATCTGAAAAATTGGGAGGTCCAGAAAACCCTCTGTGATAAATAATTGTTTGCCAAAGTTCATTAAAGATTTCCCTTTTGATACCAGTAATACCATGGATGCCAAGATGTATACCATAATATTAGAATGCCTTTGGTATAATTGATGCAGATAATGGGATAATACTGTGGTTAATTCATTATAAATTTTTGTAAGTGTATGTGTGTGATGTAGTTACAACTATTTGGATTGCAGTTACCATTGCTTCAAAATTGTGTACGATTGAAATTATTAGTCTCTACATTTCTTCCTCATTTTTACTGTGTGTATAAGTAACCAAAATAGCACACAGTAAATTCTTTAAGAATTTTTGTATGACATACATGCATTTCTAGTGGAAGATTTAAAAATACCATAATACAATTTAACTATTCACTGCAAGATATCTAGTTTAAATTGCTAATTGCATCCATTAAGTCAGGATTCTCTGTGAAGTGTTATTTGTAATTTTTGTTATTAATCTTCACAATATTAATGACAGATGGGCAGCATTGGTCTGGCATTTCAGAAGGAAAACTGAGTTGAAAATGACTTGTTATATACAGAAAAGTTGAAGACAAAGTAGAACATTTAATTAAGCTATTCTAGGTCCCAACTTGTACACAGCTATTATTTACAGTTTTATAGTCTTTCTTTTTTAAACAAATCATTAAGAAAAGATTTGACAGACTCTCTCTTGTGTGTGACGGAGTAGTATTTCTGGAATGTATGTTTATTTCTATTTTCCTTTTGTGATGCAGGGTGAAAAATGGATTATTTGTAGTCCTATCTGTACTTCTGGGAGTACAGATAGGACTACAAATGGGAGTTAATTCTGATTAGACATGTATAGGGCTGCACTATTACAATGTGGCACAGCTATGGCTGAAATACTGATAATGTAGAGCCATGTTTAGGCATCACTGAGTCCACAGACTACATGAAAAATCCACCCTTCAGAAAGACTCACTGGGTAGTTTGCATGATCAAACAGCCTGCATGGGTGCAGCATGCCAATTTGAGTGCTCCAGCCACAACCACAGCTTCTCGTGCTATCCATGCCCAATGGGGGTGATTATGTGAGGTTAAACCTCACATAACTCATGGTTTTTTATTGGTTTATCTGAGAGTTGATTACCTTGTGCACAACCCATCCCCACCCTGTCTGGATAACAGGACAAACTGTGGAGCTGTTCTTGCCATGCAGACTGTGGGAGGAAGAAAAGGATCTGAGTGTGGATCCCTTGTCCTAAGGCTGGAGTGCTTTCCAGCCTTGGGACTGGGGATCTCAACAATCCTAGGTCCATGTAGACATTTTCTAGAGGCTCTAGATTGGGATTGCTCAACCCACCTGCTGTCCTATACACATTTTACCTGGCCATATGCTTCATTGTACTCAATGGAATTTACTTCTGAGTCTATATTGATAGACTCACACCGTTCCATAGTGAAACAGTTGTGGCTGAAATGCTGATGTTAGGTTGACTTTAGGATTAGGAATTACAGCATTCTTTGTCCTGTCTACCACAATAGTTGTCCAGAGCATAATTCTCTAATCTTGTAAGGATTCTGCTATTCCTTGGATGTAAAACAAACAATAGCTACTTGTGCCTGAGGTCTTGTAGTGGCCAGTGGCTTGGCTTGGCTTGGATTGTTTTTGTTTTGTTTTGTTTATTGATGCTGGGGACTCATAGCAAGAGGCACCTCCATAAGAGGTGGAATGGGTGAACCTGCATCCTTCTGCTGCAACCTGCCTCCTTCCTACAGTGGTTGCTGTGAGTTCAGGGGTCCATTTCTTTGAAACATTAACTTTCCATGTATACAGGGACCAATAAATAATTTGGAGCGCCCAATGGAAAATGTAACCTTGCCTGCTCTTGGCAGTTCTAGAAAAGGGTCCTTACAAGCTGGTCAGCTACTTGGACAGAGACATTGCAGTTGCAGCCAATGTGGGGGTACCATATTTGCGTAGAGGTGCATTGAGATATGTTGTCTGTTGATACTCTGAAATCTTCCAGGACATCTTCCAGGAATTGGAAGCTTTATGGTATTTCTGACATCTACCAGGAATTGAGCTTTATGGTATTTCTGACTTATGTGACCACTCCCATAAAAAAGAAATGGTAATGTGAGGAACAGTAAATTTGATTGGAATAAAAAGTCACCCCCCTTAGTTTTGTACAGTGTTCTTTCATAAGAGAGAACAGGAAATTACTGTATAGTTTAGAAGTTTCCATATCATACTAAGTCCACTGCATGCCCACTGCATGTTGTATTGTGCCTACTATGCTCTCTGTCACCCCAAAGTGGGCAAACTTTGGGGATGGTGGTAGTGGTTGTGATGACGATGAACCACCAGACAGTAAACTCTTGTGAAGAGAGTTATTTCACAGGCACTTGAAACTTAGCTGAGATTGCTGTAGACTATAAATAAATGGTATCAGCAAGCCAAGTTGCTCTGGTTGTAATATGAAAACATTCCTTCCAACTGAGACAAACCAGAAGGAACTCTGTGTTGGATCACCTAGAGTTGTAACTCCATTCAGTTAAGTGCAATGTGCATGGAAACTCATGTTCAGTTGTGCCTCTCTACCTTGCAGGGTGTGGTGAGAAGCTCTGACATTGACTCCATTTCCACGATACTTACTGCAGTCTTTTGAAATTAGAGATATTTCTTCCCATAGGTTTATACTTCCACCAATTGCCTGTCATAGAAACTGAACACCCAGAATATGGCCATTGCCAGGGCCCTCTCTGCTGCTAGGCAATGTGAGATAACTGTTTCAGGTAGCATTTGATGCTGGGTGGAAGAAGCCTGTCCTGTCCCCCTAAAACCTGCTACCTTCAGGTGCAGTGGACAGTCCTATCCTTTCACCAGAATTGTGTTAAAATTCAATTACCATTCTGGTCAGCTTCTGTCCAAAGAATGTTGTGTGTGCTTCTTTAGTGGGGGAAGATTTTTTTGTCCTTTGCCTCTGCCAGCAAAATGCTGTGGTCTGCCCCAATAAACACATGGATATACTCCAATACACATGAATAATTTACATAAGATGTATCTATGTGGAATGCACAAAATCAGATAAGTAGAGTTTTTGAGGTAATAATGTGTTAGTACTCAGCTTAGAAAGTAGATGTAGAATTTGTTCTTGTTGACCTTTCAACTCTAAAACAATAATTATATCATGCATTTTAACAAGACAGTGAAATAGATTCTAAGGATAAATTTTAAGAATGTCCATATAAAAAACTGAAATACAAATCGAGATTCATTGTTTTCTTTTTTTAAATGCAGTTTCCCTTTGTTTTTCTAAAGAATGATAAATATAGCATTGATAATAAAATTTTGAAATCTCTGCTAGAAAAAAGACCACTCAATTTTTGTGGAGAGGGTGACAGATACAAAGAAAGGCTATAGAATTCTTTTAATGCTCTTAAAAACGCATTTCCTAAATAATCACTCTCAGTAATGAGCATGCAACTGACAAATTACAAGTTCTAACAATATGTATTAGAAACATAGAAACAGAGCGATTCAGAAGGGGCCTCCTGGCCATTTAGCCTGACCTCTGGCTCCAGCCGGCTCTGCTCATTACATGCCCACCGTGTGCATGTCCAGCCTATCCTTGAACACCCTCACTGATGGGGCCTCAGTATTAAAAATGTCCACTGTATTTTTTCTGCTGTACAAAAATGTATTATGTAAAATGTATTATGCAATTCATGTTCCTAACCGTCTTTAAGGGTAATCAGTATCATTCACATACTGTGGATGATGACCTTAGGATGAGTGTTCATTATTTGTCCAATTTTAAGTACTGTTGCACAGATGCATGTGATGTGTTACATATGGAGCTCAAGAGAGTTGGGAATATTCTAGTAACCCAAAACATAGCTACAGTACTTTTAACTGAGATTGGGTGTTATAATCATGTCACAAACAGTGCTGTGGCTCCCCAGATAGTCTGGGCTGCAGTTTCCATCATTGCTTACCATTGGCTATGTTGACTAGGGCTGATGGTAGGCTAGCCCTTCTGAAGATTCCTTCCCTTGCTGTATGGCGTTCATTTCTCCTCAAAGGGCTGTTTTTAATTAAAAGCTCTTCAAAGCTCCTGGGACTATGCTATCTGAAATGCTGTTTGGAGCTGTGCTGGATGGCTACCTGGACAAGAGTAAGACATCTTGGTGATATTGTGACACTGAAATGTTTTTTCCCAGGAAACCTGCCTTGACACCTGTTATTTTGATGCCAGAAATATTTTTTTTCTTTTCCGAGGAACTTAATTAGACCTATTTTATTCTGTTGCTTGCTTTCATGCCTATTTGCATACCACAGTGCTTATAGTGAGTATGGATTCATCAGACTGTGTAATTCACCCCCAGAGATGTACCCTGCTCAAAACCACTGATAGAGGCGGATTGACAGAAGTTAACATATCTGTGTACACTTCCTATAATAAGGAAACATGCTTGCCATCCTAAGAAGACAACATATTTGATGTTTATGATGTTTGGGAGTGATGTCAATGAATTGGTTACCTAAGGAACAGAAGGTTGTATAACACCTCATAATGGTGTCATTCCAGAAACTCGGGCAACGCAGGTAGAGCTCTGTCAAGCCTTTCAGCTGCAGAGGCAGTTGTATCTTGGTTGCAGATACTGTTGCACAAGCAGGTTCCATTCATGCAGTGTACAGCCTCTTCTGCAGCAATTTGTGCAACTAGTTGCACAAGCATAATGCCCAACTGCTTGCGCACCTGCACTTGGGCAAACATGACATTGGTTGGATTCTTCCCTTGCACATAGTTCACAGCCTAGTTTCCATGAATTCCATGTCAGTTGTATTGACATGGAATATCATACTGATATAAGCACTGCAGGGAGCTAGCAGTTAAAAGGCAGCCAGAAATGATTGGAAACACTCATTTCCAGAAAACAGCAGTGGAACTTGCAGAGCAAAGCTCTGGTAACCCTACACCATCTGGAAATAAAAATGTCTGCTTGTTCCAAAGGTTACTTTCTCTTGTGCAAGCAGTGGGTCCTGCTTACACAAAAGTTTGCATGCAAGTGTAGTAACAGTTTGGGAAACAGGTCCAGGAATTTCAGGTAGCTGATATTAAAAAAAGTATGTTCATCATATGCAGTAAAGGATCTTAGAGAAACTAGTATATATTGCGTGTGTGTACATGAAAATAATATATTTATAATTGTATTCTAGATGCCAACCTTAAGTTTGTAGCACATTCGGTGTGTGAGTGGCACTATGATGTTTGTACAAGCCCTTGCTTCAAAACTTGCAGAGATCCTTTAGCAGAACACTGTCAGACTGTACCAAAGTAAGTATCCACATTTTATATCTTTAATATTAGCCATATTAAATTATATGGTTTAGCCCTAACAGTAAGCTGAGATGGTTGGTTTTGAATCAGTTTGCAAGCAACACAGGTTTTTTGATAGGAGGCTGTGTTATAAATGAGTCAGACCACTGATCCATCTATCCCAGTATTGTCATCACTGACTGGCAACAATGTCTTTCCGGGTTTCAGGGAGGAGTTTTTCTAACCCTGCTTGGAGATACCAGGTACTGAACCTGTTTGCATACAAATCTGTGTTCTGCCACTGAGCTTCAGTTTCTTTCCTAAATGCTCATTTTATTATATTTACTTAAATGTACATATTATCCTTTTCTAGAAAGAGTGGTACTCTTCCCAGGTAAATGTGTTATATAACAGGGTAGAAACTAAGCCCATTTTATTTTTGTACTCATGTTAGTGCTTTAAGTGAGCCCAAAATATGAAACTGTTTAAATAAGGGTATTTCTTTTCTATTGGGGTTTGCAAACAGGTTGCTTTTTCAGTTTAAGTCATAGCAAGAATGTAGCAGTAGTTGTAAAGCATGAATTGAGAGAAGAGAAGAAGACAGGCAGACTATAGGCTGTCTATTCTAGTCATACTTCCTATGCTCAGCCTATACTTGAGGTTACTAAACATGCAGCCTCCCTGTCTTTTTCCAAGCTGTAAAAAAAGGAAAACAAACAGGTTTCCCCATTATGTTATTACAGTGCTATTGCAATTGAGTCATAACTAGCAATATGTGTTGCTGTATTTCAGTGCCAAAACACCTCACTGCAAGAGTAAACATATTTGTTTTCTCTGTAAAGAAGATGGTGATTTATATAGGCTATTCTTCTGGGGCTGAGTTAGTCTCGCTGAACTCAATGGGATTGACTCCTGAGTAGACATGGACAGGACGGTGTTGTTAAATATATTTTAAATAATTTGAATTAACACCTGAGATTTACAGCCCAGTGGTACTGCCCTAATTCTATCTTTCCCTAAAGTAACTCACCAATCACTTTGGTTCTTGTCTTTTGCTTTTTCATGCAAGGCAAATTTTTAGCAAAGCTCTGATGGGCCATTAGCGTTGGTATAAACAAACAAGAAACAAAATTTTGCGCAAGCATGTAAAGGCTTTCTGCCAGTTCTAAATGGAAATATTCATCATTGGATAAGCACATATATTTGTTCCAAGGTTATGTTACATCGTTTGTGAATTAGCTCAGCTCAACAGGATGACAAGCTAGGTCAGTGTGAGCTAATGAAAGCAATAAAAGCAATAATTTGAGGTGGCTGCATTTTATTTTATTTTTTAATTACAAATTTAAGTTGTAATCTAAAAACCTTTTTAAAAATAGCATGACAAGTATGTCCTCTCCTGTTTTGCTAATTTATTGATAAGTGTTCAGGGATTCTGAACATGGGAACTCTGTACAAATCCACATGCAAATTCTAAATGGAAGCTGGATGCATAGCAATGTTAGTAACAGGGCTACGTAATGTTAGGTACACTTGCATGCCTCCTTCTGCTCATTTTTCCTACATCTGAGCAGGCCAATGCCTGAAAGGGGCTTGTGTTGTTCAGTGCCTTGTTTCAGCTGTGCAGGCTATTTCGAATAGTTCATATGGATGTTTTTCGTTTTTAGAGTGGAAGGATGTGTTCCTATGTGTCCGCTGAATATGGTTCTGGATGAAGTAACTCAAAGATGTGTCTATTTTGAAGACTGTACGTAACTCATGTTTTGCTTACATTTTGATACAATTTAAAATACAGTATCTAAATCTTCATTCTTCATGTTTATACTTACTAAAGCACTCCAAATAGGTAGCTTCTTCCTTTCCTTTCCTTTCCTTTCCTTTCCTTTCCTTTCCTTTCCTTTCCCTTTTATGCTGCTCAATAGCCAAGCCTCTCTCTTATTTCTTAGGATAATGAGAATTTCTAATATCTTTTTACAAAGGCTTGTTACTTGTTGATGAGCAAAGTGAATTTGACATCATCCTGCTTTTGGTAGTTCATAGGTCTGTAGGTGTCATCAAAAGAGTTGGCCTTCTAAGAAATTTGGGAGAACTTTTATATGATGCACCCCATGATGTTATGGTCCATCCTTCCTCCAAGAAGTTCAGTGTGCTATACATCTGCACATGTATTTAGTTCTTAACACAGCCCTGCAAAAGTTGAGAAATGTTGCCTAATGGGAGGGACAGAGCTGAGGTTTCCTTGGTCCATGTCCAACATGCTCTGCTCTACATCACCTGCAGTCCTTTTGGCTGGACTAGGAAAAACTTTTACTTGACAATGAGAATCCATATTTTGGGAATTAGAACATACATTCTGGAAAGTATCCTTGTTATCATCTGTGACAAATGTATTTAAAATATATTTACATAAGTAATGGAATATTTCAATGTCAAATTATATTTTGGAATGCCAGGTCTAATTTTAAAACATTATTGTCTGATGGATGCGACAATGGTTAAATTAACAATTACTTATAAGTCTTCAGGCCTATATATACTTCTGAATAAGTTATTTCTGACTAGACATGTATTGAATTGTGCTGTCATTCACTTGATGTTTTCCCTTCAATGTATAAGCATGAGGCCAGGTCATGGTTGGGCAACCTCTGTCCTGTGGGATTAATCCAGCCTTTGAAGCTTGCCCATCCAGCCTGCAGAGGCATGGACTGCCCCACAGATCCTGCCTTCTTCCCCTGCCATCACCTGAAGGCTATGAGGGTTTTGAGAGGAGGCCGAGAGAGAGAGAGAGAGAGAGAGAGAGAGAGAGAGAGAGAGAGAGAGAGGAGTGCTCCTGTTATTTCTGAACTGTGATTGGAATAAAAAGGAAATTCTCCTACATGTCACTCCCACTCCTAGTAGAAATCTGTACATTGGAGGCCAAACATAAGTGAATTCTCTAATTACAGATTCCCCTGGAGAAGATATCCACTCAATGCCTGCAGTAGATTCTGAAAGTGCCAAACAAGAGTCCTTCACTTATCCTTTGCCTTCCCCTCTAGATTATTAAACGTTCAGAAAATTCTACTTGCTTTTGTCTTATTTTAGGCATTGAACCTGCAACTGAAATTCAAAGTTCACCTTTCACTTTAAAGACACATTCAACTTCTGGGTCTCTTCAAACATCCGCAGTAGTCCTGAGTAAAGAAATAACATCATCTCCAGGGCTGGCATCAAAAGAGAAGGAAACAACGCCTGCATTGAAGTGGCAATTCAGTTCAACCATAGAAAAAGCTAAATTTTCTACCCTTCTGTTGCCAAATATTACATTCCTAGCCCCATCTGCAATGTCGAATGTTTCCACCCATTCAGCTTTTGGTACAAGTGCAACGCCAGTATTTTCACACCCGGTATCTGATGATGGCTTCCCTTCTGTAGTTGATTTTCCTCCATCAACAGCTGCTGTAGTTACAGGCACTTTGCCTGGTAAACAGACAAGCAATACAACAATCTCTTCAATCCCTTCAACATCAGTGGCCTCTGAAGTAGGATTCATTTCTGTTCCAACTGCTGTAATTCCATCCATGATTGCACATGATAAATCACCAGCCACAACTAAACCTGTATCAGAAACAAAAGTAATAGGTGCCACAGAGGAAATAAAAACCAAAGTTGCAAGCATTGCAGAAGAAAAAACTTCTTCCACAGTAACATCAAGAATACAAAGAACAAGCCAGTTTCCTACCAAAGCCACATTACCGTCTTTGCCTTCTTATTTGCCCACAGAGATTCAGACAACAATGTCAGATAGAACAAAGCTGAATGTGAGTCAACTGTCTATAATGGCTGCCAACATCACTGTAACTTCATTTCCCCATTTATTTACTATTTTGTCAACACTAAAGCCAGTTGTGAAGCCAGTTCCTTCAGAAACAACAAAAACAACAGTTGCTTTAATGAAAGAAGGAATTGAAACCACATTTATGCCAGGAACTCCAGTACTTACGCAACCAACCACAACAATGCCTACACATCTAAGTGCTTTACTATTTTCTACTGTTAAAAAAGGAATGACAGAAAAAACATCAAGTGTCACACATCAGCCAAGTTCACATTTCCCCCTCTATTCAGCAACAACCTCAAGGCCTGGCATTTTTTCTTCAAAACTCCCTGGGGTATCTGCTACAACTTCTCGGAATTTTACAGACTCTAAAGAATTTCTGCAAACAGGATTGACACGTGAATATTCACAATTCATTCAGCCAAACATAACAAAGGCCACAACTGTTTTGTACACTCAGTATCCTGCTTCATCACAAACCATAATAGTTCCATCTTCCTCTGCAAAAGTAAGCTTTGAAATGACAGCTCCCTCAGAATCACCAGCACGTATTTCAGTCTCCCATACAACTTCTCCACTGTACAAACCACCTTTATCCTTGGAAACTACAAGGATGCATGTTGAACTAGATTCTGTTGGAGTGACAAAATCAGAAGGAACAGAACCTGATTTTACCAAAGAAGCTACAGCCATGGTTTTCCCAATTTCATTAGTAACTAAAAAAATTGAACCAGTTCTAACAACTGAGTACCCATTTACTCTGCCTGCAGTGGCTGATACAAAAAAAGTAACATATCTTCGTGCAACAGAATCAAAAAAAGCTGACTCTACTACTCCATCCCCAGTGCTCATTTCTACAGCAGCAATATCAAAGAGAGTCACTGGTCCAGGGCCTTCATCAGCTGAAGGTCAAGTTACCATGGCAGCAACCCTACATCCAATAACGCAAAAGACTACATCATCCCCAGAATCCACAATAAAAGAAACTTTAGATGACACTGGCTTTACTTTATCCCCGTTCACTAAATTGAGCAGCCAGACGTCACCTGAAGGAATGTCAATTCCCTCTTCCTTTGTTACTCATCCAGTAATAACACCTTCTACCAAACTCTACCTGGCAGAGACAACAGTTCCCCCATATACTTTAATACAAAAAATACCTGAAATAGCAGCCACTGCAAAACAGCCAGCTGAGATGACATCAAAGGTAAGGTATTCTGTTCATACTTCTCCAATGGAGAGGATTTCCTCCCATGGGAAAGTGGAATCTGCTGTTCCGTATTTTACAACCCAAATAATAGTAAAGCACGATTCTCCTCCAGCATCTAAAACTTACTTAACAACCAGGGGAACTACAACAGCCTATTACTTTCCAGATGAACTGATAAGGACCAGCATCCACCCCAAAATTACTTTCAGTACAACGGAGTCAGCGGTCAAGTTTGCAGAGTCTTCTGTGTTCCAAAGTAGTGTGCTACCAGTGCTTGTCCCTTCAGCTGCATCTTCTACGTCTGTGTTTTCAGCAAAAATTCCTTTAACAATTGAAAAAGAAGCAACCCAAACACCAAAAACTGAAAGTGACCTGATTCAAACAATATTTTTACCATCAACTGAAAGGCCTACTGACATGATTGTAAGCAAAAAACCTCTGATTTCTACCTCTAAATTTACACCTGCTCTGATAACATTACCAACCATAAGAGAGGAAGCGGTGACGTCCTTTCCTACTCAGAAGTCAAAAACTGACATAACTACAAAGCTAGCGCTGGTGTCTTCTCAAACACTTACATCTCCCAGCATTCTCATTCATCTATCAGAATCAACCTCTCCGTTATCTATACTGGAAGCACCAGAAATTTCAGGTGCGAGTCTCACAGATTCGCCAGAGGGAGAGTTTTTAAAACCACTTGCACCAACAGCATCCACATCAGTGGTTAAGGGTACTACAGATAAAGTTTCCATTTTATCAAAGCATGTGCCACTTTCCACTGTTTCTTATAGTTCTGTGTTCCCTGCATTTAGAGTGACACCAGCCACGCCACGTTTTACAACTTCAGCTGAATCAGTGCCCCTGGGAATAAGTGGCCTGACAACACAGCGTGTCACAAAACTGCTGGCAGAGAAAACAGCAGGAATAAGAGAATCCCTCACGACGACACTATTTTCAGTGTCTTCTGTTGCTTCGGATACAAAAAGTGTGATTTCTGAAGTACCCGGGATTGATGGACAAATACTTGCTACAAAGCTTCTTCTATCCCCTTCAACTACCAAACATTCAGTTACTTCCCCTGCTTCACTTGGCTTTACCATTCCAACTAGAGAACCCAAGATGCCAACTGTAATGGAGGTCCCCACCCCTTCAACAAGCTCCTTGTTGATAGTACCAATACATCAAAATGCTACAGTAGCTACCCCAGTTCCCACCTATCTATTTACCAAATCAATTTATGATTCTGCTGCAGGATATGATGTGGGATTAACCACTGCTGAAACTGTCTCAGGAACTGCAGCTTCAGTTTATATGCCCGCTAGAGAAACGGCAACACCACCAACATGCACAGTGAGTAACAAAGTGAACGTTCTCTTTTCCAGTGACACAATTCTTTCCCTCCCTCCCTCCGTCCTTCCCTCCCTTTCTTTAAACAACCCAGGGACCTTCCATCCATAGTTTAGTTAGCACTGTTTCTCTAACTAGCCGGGGGAGAGGCAAGCTGCAGTTCATGATTTGCACATAATGCTAACCAAATCATGGACAAAAGTTCAATGTATTGTTAGATGCAAGTGCGAAGAAAAATCCACCTTTTTAAACAATGTGAAGTGCAAACTGGGCCACTGATAGGTGTGAAATTGTGTGTGAAATGACATATTTAGCTGTTTTTAAGAAAGAGTAAAACATCCTGACTCGCCAAATGAACAAGAAGGAGTCTAGAAAATACAATTTAAATGCAATACAAGGTTTATCCCCAAATTATGACCTGAGATGCATGACATGAGAGTAGATTGCATGTTGGCTTATTTAGCCTTTCCAGGTGCAGGTTATTGTGACGCACAGACTCTGCAAGGGTAGGTGGCTAACCAATCACACAGCAGCCTGATGGTGGTTTCATGTGATCATGGAAAGAAAATGTACCACCATGGCTTATTCCTTCCCCTGCCTCACATGCCAGTTGTGAGACACTAATTAGTAGAATTACCTTGCTGGACGTATGTTGCCATGAGGTTCCAAAGTGGCGAGGGTCTGTTCCTGTGGTGGTTTACAAACCATTGTGAAACTCATGGCTTGTTCTGGGGTTTCAGAATGGATTGTAAGCCATCTCAGCCACCCACTCTTACCAGATTTGGATTTCATATCAAGTCTGAGTCAGGTTCTCACAATCACAAAAGAAAATCAGCTCCTGTTGCTTATTTGCTTCTTTGGTTATGTAAATATGGTCCAAGACTGCGTTCATAACACTATGGTCCATAACTCGATAAGCTGCAGTGGATTGTGAGCCTTGCTTGTGTTAGTGTTGCTCATCATGATGTCCAAACCAGGCATGGGACCTTCAGCATGGAACATGAACCCTTCACAAGCCACTCTGAGAACACATGGGTTGTTGTGATGGATGAAGTCAGCAGCATGGCCTGTCAGTTGTAGGGGTGTGCCGTACCTCTCTGGAAACCAGTTTATACCTGCCAGTCAGATTTCTTCCAGTGCTCATCCCTGTTTAAGGAAGCGAGCCAAGCCCAGAAGTCTACAAGTGTTCGTGGAGCCCTTGTTGCACAGGTGGTCTTTTCCCCCAGCCTCCTTTCCCAATGGTCAACTTTCCCTGCATGTTGCTGCTGGCAGCAGTGGTGGACTTGATACCTGGCATGCACCCTGTGAACTCTGGATGTGCTGTCTAGGAACTTGGACTCTGGGCTGCTGCAAACTGGGCCAGAGTGCAGGAAGCCAAAAACCAAGGAATCCAGGGGATTTTCTGCCCAAAAGCAAGAGCATTGAAAAGCCCAGCTTCTCGTGATCTTGCTGGTGCTGCTTCCAGTTTCTGTCTTTCTTCATCAGTAATGTTCACCCCTCCAGCAGTATGGACATGGTTTTCTTTTCTGGTGCTTCTCAAGTGTGCAAGTGGGTTCATCTTTTTCATACTTCTTCCCGTTAGTCATTTGCATGATTTACCTGTCTGTTATGTACTGTTTGCAGTAGTGCAGTCAATCATAAATTGCTTCCATTGACTTTGGGAAAGTGTTGGGGAAGTACTAAGGAAATTGATAGAATGACTGTACTACTGCAGACTGTACATAAAGGAGAGATGAATCCACGCGCTTCTGAACTTGTAGAGGGCTAGTGAAAATGATAATAATTAAAAAATTACAAACCCCTTTCCCACTTGAGAATCATCTAAAACCAAACAAATTTGTGACAGAAATGGTTGCTCTGCAAAGGAGTTGTGATTGGGACTGGGCGGTAGCCAATACATTCACACTTACCAATTTCATGCTCCAGTATTTCGTAAACTGACACTTGTTAGCTTGCTTCCCGCTTTGGCACTTCCCTTGACCCCGGTTTTCAAAAGTGGAGATGGAACAGGATGGAGCTATGGGGCAGGTGTAATCGCTTTTGTAGCAACTGTGCTTGCCTGCCCCAATCCCATTCAGCCACTGCTTTCAGCACTCAGGCTCAAGGAAAAGTGCTAAAGAGCTGGAGTGGGGGATTGACAAGTGCCATTGAGTACATTGAGCAGATGAAATTGACAGGTGGAATTTCAACATAGGCTAAGGATTTCAGATAGGGTATGGATCTGTACTGCTGCAGAAAGTACTTAGCAGACAGGCAAATAAGTGCAACGGTGTAATTATGAGTGGTAGAAAGATACAATAAAAATTTGAAGCCATTTTTGTACTTCTTGTGCACAAAAGGGAAAAATGGTGCAAATGGAGGAGTGGAAGTGATCAGAGCAGTTGTCAGAGCAGAGCAGCAGAAGCTGATGTTTCCTTGTCCCTTCCAGAACACCTCTTCCTTTGCATCCTAGCATGATTTGTAATGCTTTTCTTTGATCAGCCTCTCAGTATTGCTTTCTATGTATAAAATATAATCAATGAAACAACGTAATGGTGCATTCCAACTAGCTGATCCTCTGGATAGTTTGGATTTTCTTTCCATCAAAAATCTGCCTAGATAATAACAACAAAATCACCAAAGCCAAATTCTAGTCAAACTTTTATTGCTATCCTCAGAGTCCAGTTTTTACTTTTTAAAAATTATCCAGAATCATTGCATTGATATATATGCTACTGAAAGCATCATGAATTGAATGATTTTCTAGGGTGCTATATGCATTCAACCTTGATGTCAAAATAATTTATAACTACTCAGGAACCTGAGCACTTCTTCTGTGGTTTTTTAAAAAATATTTCTTTATTGAATATTGTTTTGATATGAATAGTAACAGATATTTTCTAAATATGTCTTAGCCGGTCACAGAGAATGAATGCATACAGTATATTTGCTTAGATGGACAACTAATCCAAGTTAACAAATCACAAAACTGTCCGTACAATGCAAAGCAACCCAGCTGTGGATTTCTTGGATTTGCTGTTCAGGTTAATGGAGATAAATGCTGCCCAAAATGGCAATGTGCATGTAAGTCTTACCATATTTATTTTAGATTACTAGTAGGTCAGTGGACGTTTGTGAGCCTCCTAACATTTACTAACATTGTTTGTGAACAAGCAAAACATTTTCTGTTACAGATACAGGTAGAAGAACATATTTGAATGTTATCAGTTGCTTAATTGCCATTGATATGAAATATTTGGAAATTATTTATTTACTTAAAGCTTTTATATAGTGTCCAACTACTAGCCTCTCATGAAAAGGAATAAGCATCATCCTATAATGGGACTGGGTACCTCAGTGAAGTAATAAAGTACTAACTGTAACCCTAAACCAAATGATCAAATAAGTTTTGTGAGATGAAGAATTCAGAAGAGAATCAGTGATCTATTACAAGAAAGATTTATCTTCAAGGACAAGTGATAGATTTAACTGCTTTGTTGGACAGTTTTCCAGCCATAGAAAATGGATCCCTTAAAGCCTATATAAACAAAAATGGCAGAAAGATCCTTTTCCAATTTGTAGAGGCTTTGCATAACATAATGGAATGGATCCAGAGTCTCCGTGAGTGATATTCTGCTCATGGAATCCTCCCCTTGGAGGAAGTGGGTAAGTGATTTTTTTTCTGAAACCCCTTCCTTCCTCCTTGAAAGACTGGTGGAGAGCCAGAACATGCTTTCTAAAACAGTATGGGAGGTGGCACAAGATGCTACAAGGGGAAAGGAAAACTGGCAATAATTTCTTCTCCTCCTCTCTTGATTGTGAACTTCTGCTGGAGCTGAGTCCTTCTGTGAATGGAATGAGGCCTTCATTTTGGAAAGGACAACTCTGGATCCAACCTATTGTGGTCTCAGGCTAAAGGATACATAAAATGAAAGAATATATAAAAACACAAAAATAGTAGAATCAAGAAGCATAACAAGGCATGCTTATAAGCCTCTGCAGCTCTCATGTAGGGTTTGTAGAACAATTCAACAAAATACACACAGACAAACCTTTGAACATCATAGTGTTCAGGCACTAACACGGATCTGTCTTTTACATAATGACAGAAACTTGAATCTCAGAAACCATGAAGCTATGAACTAACATGTTAATAGGTTATCTGTTTAAAAGTTAAGGATCCCTACCTTACTTAATGGATCCAAACAAGTTTATTTTAAAAATAAATGACATTTCATTCATAGTACTTTGTCAACAGATTTTCAGCAGATGTCCTTATTTTGTTTGAACAGGTCGATGTACACTTTTTTCTGATCTGAGTTTGATCACCTTTGATGGGCACCACTTGACATTATTTAAAGAAGCATCCTATGTTATCAGTCAAACTCAAGATGAAACTATAAGTATCTATGTTACTGACTGCAGCAATTTTCATACAGTAGGTATTTTTGTAGGTTTTTATAGAGTATATCAAGGACCTAAACAACCATAATTTTCTGCTGCATATAATGGTATTCGGTTTCTGCTGCATATGCTGACACCCTGTGGCATGCACTCATTGTTCGATTAAGAACATTGTTTTCTTTCTTCTTCTGTACACATTTATTTATTTATTTTGTTTATTTAAAACATTTTTATGCCACCCCCATCGCAACGAAGCCTCAGGGCGGCTCACAACAGAAACAAATGCATAAATACACAAATAATAACAATATAACAATTAAAAAATATTTAAAACCCCAGTGCATCTCGGCTAAAAATTTAAAATCCTATAAATACAAATAATTTAACAATTAAAATAAGTTTTAAATAAAAAGGTCTTAGCCTGGTGCCGAAAAACAACGATGGCACCAGGCGGACCCCTCTGAGGAGCTCATTCCATAGATGGGGCGCCACTGCAGAGAAAGCCCTCTTCTGGGTACTCACCCTCCTAATATTCACAGAGGGTTCCCGGAGAAGGGCATCTGTTGCTGATCTCAAGGGGCGGGAGGGCATATATGGATGCAAGCGTTCCTTTAGATATTCAGGTCCCATGCCATTAAATGTTACTTCCAGTTAATTCATGCATTATGTAGCTGACTGTATAGCTCTCTCATCCTAACCAAGAGCTATAGAAAACATGGAGGCAGGAGTTGCTCAGGTTTGAATTTCCTGGCTTGTTGATATTTAAATAACTCTTTCCACATATTCTAAAAAATGGGCTTTTTTGAACAGGTTATCCTGATAAGTTGCAATTGGGATATGAAGCTTATGTAATAATGTACTGCTTGTTACTGCATAACTTTATCTAGCGGTGTTATGAAAGTCACTGAACCATAGAGTAAGTATCTGTGGGTTTTTCCCCCTCATTCAGGGCACTTTAACCTCTACGAAGCTGTGTCTGACTATGTTGAATTTAACATATCTATCTAACCAGATTATAATTGACCGCTTAAACAGGAAGGTAAAGTTCTTTTTTTTTTTTTACAAAATAATCATTCTGATTCATGTTTCTTCTAAATGTATAACAATTACATGGATGAAACTATTCAGCATTGTAACTCTAGTAATCTACATTTCAAGTGGTTATAATTGGTATGTTTCAGCAAGAGAATACATCTCAACAGCCTTTATTATTTACACTCTGAGCATGCGGTAAAAGTTATATGAACAGGATTTTCTTAACTAATCCAAGTAATACTTAAAGTAGTACTGATCTGATATGGCTACAATGCTCTACATACTAACCTGGAATAAAGTCTTACTCAATTCAGTGTGACTTCTGAAAAGGAATGTATAGGTTTGCACAGTAATTTGTAATCACTGCTGAAATACATTTTACATACTTTCCAGCCTGCTTCATTACTAGGTAGCATCTTCCCAGTGGTACCACAGATTTCCAAGGTCCAGTCGACCGTGCTTTTGGCATCTGGCCTTTAATATTGTAGTCCCCACTCTCTGGAACACTGTTCAGCTACTAATTAGGCAGGCACCAGCCCTTCTGGTTTTTCATTGCCTTTTTAAAGTAATGTTGTTCCAACAGACATTCCCAGGAAGATAATTCTGTCCTCCACATATGAAGACTGACTTTTTGTACATTGTTTAGAAATTCCTTTAATGTAAGTGATTCATAAATAATAAATGGATGATTGGATGATCGGTCTGTTATTATTGATAGTACATACCTAAAGCTTCACTTACCCATTTTAAGAAATAGATGCTGTATGCAATAGCTATGAATCACTGTAAAATTAATATTAAGAGAAATTGACAAATTTGGGCAAGCAGTCTGAGCTTTAGTGAAGAGTACTGAGAAAAGAAAGCATTTGTCATTTTAAGCATGATATAATCTTTGTACATATGTTCTTCATTTTTGCTATTAGAGCCCATCTAGAATTGAAAGTTGGTTGTACTGGCAAAAATAAATATGTCAGTCTTATTAGATTATTTACATATATTAAAAATTCTAAATTACAGTGTTCAGTTTTTTATTATATTCTCCCAGTTTTGACACATTTTCAGTTTTTTCCTTTCTGTGTTTCAAACAAAGTGGATTTTTAAAGAGGATATTCTTGTCATGCTATAAAAAGTCTTCTGAGAAGGTTGACTGATGTTGCTTTAAACAAAAGCAGATAATTATTTGGTCCGTGTCTTGAATACAATACCATACCTGTATAACTGTGTCCCAACCAAAATGCAGCTCATGTATTGACTGCCCTCTTCCCTTGCTTTTACTATCCAACTGAGATTGCAGAATAAGGATATTGGTCAAGCACCTGATAAGAGCTGTACGCAGTTTGTGCAGTTCTGCATTAGACCGCTCTAAATTAAAGTTACCCATTCAATTTGCATTGTCAGTATTTTGCACAGAAATAGATATGGTAGAAACATAATTTCTAATGTATAAATGTTATATTTGCTTAAATATGTTTCTATATTTTCTAGATAGCTGTCAACTCAAGACATGCATGGCCTACTATTAGAAAATATGGATTTAAAATTGAGGATACTGGCTTCATGTATAATATTGAAACCCCAGCTAATAATAGGATTCAGTGGTTTCACACCTCTGGTGTGATGATAATAGAACCAAATGCAACCAGTGATCTAAAAGTAATGGGAATGTGTGGTAAGCAAACTTTAATACGATTGTGATGCTATGTTTGCTGTAGGGGAAATGTGTCTAACATTTACTTGTTAATAAAAATATTAGGAAATACACTGTTAGAAAAAAATAGTTTCAGTAGTCCCAAAATCATAATAATTATTCCTGAGACTTCTGCTATATTAATGGCTGAAATGATGTGGATGATTCCAAAACAAGAAAAATGCTAAATTTGCCAACCAAATGATCTGCAGTCCAAATTTTAATCCCTCTGAGATCATATTGCAGATAGGCATGGATGAGTGAAGATTTGCTTCCAGATTTAGAGCATTTGAAGCAGAGGCATGAATGCTGAAGTAATGTGAAAATAAATAGGACAGGAATAAGCAGAAAATGTACCTTACATTAAACTTTCCACTAAGTCAAGTAAGGTCATTTAGGTTTGCCATGAGCTGCTCTGTGTTAGCATGGAACCCACGAAACACAATGCAATTTAAGTGTTGCTCTAATTGTTGATCATTAGTGGAATTTCAGTTAGATGGCAAAATCCAATACCCACAACTCACAATTTATACAGGTCAGTTGCTTTTTTGTATTGGCTGCCCTCCGCTTGGTTTACCTAACTGTTCTTGCTGGGCACAGCTTGTTGCAACATCCAGACCCAGTAAGGCTAAGGTTATTAAATTACTCAGAAGAATCCATCGTTTGTTCTAGAGTCACTTGTTTACTCCTTCAGCCAATCACCTTCACTGGGTTCAGACATCACAACAAACTGTGCCTGGCAGGGATAATTAGGAAATGGGACAGCACGTGAGCATCTCATGTCATGGGAAGCTACTCATTGTTGAAGGGAATTGGGCATTTATCTCTTTTACTTCACCTGAGGTCAAAGCTGAAACACGGGCTTTTTTTCTTACTAACAATCGGCATAATGGCCAGTCTTGGCGAGTATTCAAGGACAGCATATTACCAGATTCCTTCTTCACCTCTATTACCTGAAGTCCTTTTGACTAGAGAAGCCTATAGTCAAGTCTGGAACTGTGCAGCAGGCAAACAAGTACACAGCCCAGATGTTGCCATGCGACCTCTCTGATAAGTACATAAGGGAATAGAATGTCTGGGGTTTATTCCCCTGAACTGTGGAATTCTCGCATGTCCTCCATGGTCATTATATTTGTTTGTATTTTCTGGTGCAGTGATACTTTATTATGTTTCTTTACCTCCACATAGCTGAAGCTTGCCATTACATGGCAATTAAAACTGTGAAATGCAACAGTAAAAGGTACATTACAAGTGTTTCCAATTTTAAAACTAGTATGAAATAAAAACAAAAATCTTAGCAACAATGCAGAGATTTATAACACAGTAAGATTTAAACCAGAAATTGAAAGGCTAAAATACACATGTCTCTGGTGACAATGCTGGATCCCAGAGCACACACAACCTAAAACCTGATCCTTTAGGTGAATTTCAGAACAGTTTGGATGTTACTTAGGCACACAGATGAAGTGTGTACTAGTAGTACTTCCAACTTGTCCAGACTGCATCTCAGTTTACTGGGCCCTCACCCAGTCTATGGCACTCAGTGCTAGGCACTGATTCAGAACAGCCGTTACCTCTCCTGGATTTAATGAAAAGGAGCAATAAAGCTGGGTGCTATCTGTATGTTGATGACACCTCAGTACACATCTCCCTCAGGAAGAAGGGTAAAATACAGCCCTGTGGGACCCCAGCACATTGCTGCCAAGTCACAGAGAAATAATCTCCTAGCACCACCTTCTGGAGTCTGCCATCCAATGCAATGCAGTGTCACCAGCTGCCCATAGGGATACTATAGTTGATGGTATCAAGAACCACCAAGAGGTCCAAAAGAGACAGCAGGGCTGCACTTTCTCTGATCCTTTCTCACCCGAGATTATCCCATGCATGACCAAGGCCATTTCTGTTCCATTTTTTACTGAGAATTAATCTAAATTGTACAATTAGTCCAGAGATGAGAGTTATTTATTTATTTATTTATTTAAACATTTTTATGCCGCCCCATTCGCCGAAGCCTCGGGGCGGCTTACAACAATAAATTAAAATAATTATAATCTTAAATTAAAAAAATATAAACATTAAATTAAAAATACAAAAATACAGTATAGAATAAGCCACCCTGGCCAGATAAAATCCAATAATATTAACAGTTAAAATGCCGCTTAAATAAAAAGGTCTTCGCCTGGCGCTGGAAAACGACGGCGCCAGGCAGACCTCTCTGGGGAGCGCATTCCATAACTTAGGCGCCACCGCGGAGAAAGCCCTCCTCCGAGTACCCACCCTCC